>NW_019395989.1:600000-1149037 GCF_000612105.2 Orussus abietinus
TCCGACATTTAAGTAGAAGAGTGGAAGGGTTATTTATATTTTTTATGTCCCAGGAAGAATACATTGCAAATCGACGATTAGACGAGCCACCTCGAGATGAAGTCTCACGGGGGTTGGGGGGCGTTTAACGCCGAAAGCGTTTCCATGGGGATGGGATTTGGGGTAAAGGGTATGCGAAACCGGCGTTCAACACCTACCGCTTCCGGAGCTCTCGGGGGAAAGCACCCCCGAAGAGGGCGCGGGCCTGAAGGGTGGAGATAAGGCTGCGGAGCCTCGTTACGTTCCACCCCCAAGACGCTGATAATTTACTAATAGCACCCCCCAGGCCGCCATTTTCCCCAGAGAACTTCGGACTTGAGAGTTCCATGCGACTTCAGCCCGTAAAAGGATCCTCCCCCAAGCCGTGTGAGATGTGCGAATCCAACCACAAATGATATCAACCCCGGAGAAATAAATCTTTAAACCTGCGTATTTGTCCGAGGAAGAACTAAAATTCATCCCCGGAAAATTCCCGAAAATTGAATAATTCTGGAAAACAATATCGCCCCGCCGAGGGGATCGAATCGGCCCTCGGTGGGCTGCGATTATTTCGCAAAACTAATTAAATAAGTTGGATTAACCCCCCCGCGAAACTAATTAAATAACTTAAATGAGTTGGCCGGGACCTTTGCGCGCTTTAAAATCGGGAAAATGGAGGGTGGACGTTTTTTCCGAAATTCACCTCGGCCAGACTTTGCGAAAATTTCGTCCCCTTTCCTGTTGGTTTATCGCGTTTTCTCTTTTGCCGGATTTCGGGGCAAACGTTGCGGAACGCAAGGGTGGACGGTCCGATGGCCGGCTCGAGATTTACGAGTTCGCATGGCCGCCAAGGGTTGCAAAAGTTCCGGGGGTGGTTCTCGGGGCGCGGGTTCACGAGGGCAAATAATACGGTAACTAACGAACTAACGGCCGGGAGAAAATTAATTTTGCGCCGTTAAACGCTTAACTCTCATATAGGGTGCACGGCTCGGCGCTCCACGGGGGTAGTTTTCGAAATTTCAAACTACCCCTGCTACCGCCTCTTGGTTCCTTGCTTTTCATTAAATCCCTAATTGGCGGCCGTTTCGACTTCGAGGAGGTTGAAAAAGAAGCCTTGAAAATAACGAATCTCTGCTGGGGGTAGTTTCTGGATCCGACCACCCCTTCGACGAGACCCCTCGCAGTCGATAATTCCAACTTCCTCGTCCTAATTTTTTCACACTTCTGGAGAAATAAAATGAAGCAAAAAATGTCGAATGAAATGTGGAATATCGTTTAGGGGTGGTTTTCAGAAAATTCGACCACCCCTCTGACGAGCTCAGACTCATTAATTCCAGCTCACTCGTCCAGAAAGAGAACAAAATAATTAATCAATGTTGTAGAAAAAATTAGGAATTAAACGTCGAAAGACGCAATTTTTCATCCGAGGATTTCGCGGGGGGGTTGAAAATTTCCGGGGAGGAAATAATACAGTGACCGACGAGTTAACGAGGGAATTCATTTTGCGCCGTTAAACGACCAACTTTCGTGAACCCCCGCAAAGTTGGTCCTGGTTACAGGGGTAGTTTTCGAAATTTCGAGCCAACCCCCAGCCCACTCTTCGATTTCGTTAACCCCGAGGTAATCCGTCAAGCTATTCGCCCCTTGTCGACCCACGGGGGTAGTTCCGCGACTTTTCACCCCTACGAGGCGAACTCCAGAAAATATAGTAAAAACCGCTAATACATACCCGGAGGAAAAATCATTGTTTATTATCCACTTTTGCAATTTGCGTTCACCTCAGTGGAAATTGCCCTCGGTCGAGGGGTCCTGCTTTTCGAATTCCAAAATCGGAAAATTTCAACCCCCGTCGAAAAACACTCCGAATTTATGATAACGATATTTGGTTACGCATTTTCGATCATCCCAAAGGGGATCTATAAATCCTCCTCGAAACAATCGGCGCCGTATAATCGAGTGTTTCCCCGGCAAATAATACCATTTCCGGGGAAACTCCCTCCAGGGGGATGAAATTACAACCCCTGATAGTTTTCGGTGACCCCCTCGCGAATACTCAGTTCGTCGCTAAAAAAATATAAAAAATCATAACCGTTGTCAACTTACGTTTATCAGCTCGAACTTCTCGGCGTCCAGTCTGAAACAGAAATAAAAAGAGGTGTGCTAATGAAATTCGGAATTTCAATTAAAAATCAGATCAGGCGAATTGACGAAGAAACATCGACGCAGAGTTCGATAAAAATATAAGCAAAACGTACGAATGAATTCTAAAATTACATGCAGCTATCGGATTAATCGAAACTCGGAGCAGAAATCGGAAATTGGAACCTGGTCGATTGACAATGGACCCGACAATGTTTATCGTCATATACGTCCCGTGGAAACAATGCTCCCTAGGGACGGACCTATTTTCCGGGACGTCTCTCCATTCTGTAGTCCCCCCCCGGGGGGTGCGGGGGCAATCCAGCAACTTCGGGAACCATCCCCCGAACTAATTTGCCAACTCGTTTTCGACAAGAGGAATTCCGCAGCAGGCGCGCCTAGAGAATGACTTTCGAGCGTCGCGACGCCTCGCGGGACTTTTCCTGCCCGTGAAGTTGGTACCTACTTTTCCGAAAATGAAAAATCCTTTTTCTTGTACCAAATTCTCGTCACTTTGTAACGTGTTCTACCGTCGAAACAATTATCCTAATTTCAGCAGTTAATTAACAAATTAAGAAAAAAATCTGTACCGAGATTTGAAAGGAAAATGCGGGGATAAAAAAGAAAATCCAGGATATCAAGTCTCCCAGCAGAGACGAGGCGTCTTGGACAAGCGTCGGCGTCGCGACGCCGTGGTAATAAATAATTTCTTAGATCCTCACGAAGAGGGGGGGTTCATGGGACCGGAAGCGTCGAAGCGGCTTCGTGATAACTAATTTCGGTGCGAGATTCCGGGGGCGATGTCCCCCCAACACCCACACCCTTCCCCATTCCTAATTCAGTTAAGAAGCATTTTAATTACCGGCGAGGGGGGAAACGGGATGAGTAGGGGGGAATCACCCCCCCACACCTGTCGAACCGCAAACGAGGGGGGGGCAGATTAGAGTCTCATTAACGAGACTAATTCCAGGGGGGGCATTCTCACC
The DNA here is from genome assembly GCF_000612105.2 of Orussus abietinus. Lineage (NCBI taxonomy): Eukaryota > Metazoa > Arthropoda > Insecta > Hymenoptera > Orussidae > Orussus > Orussus abietinus. The sequence goes on from NW_019395989.1 coordinate 603,144, forward strand.
CCCGACAAATTGATCCCTCTTATAATTGGAGGCGAAGGCGCTACATTTTGGATTCCGCGTATTTTTCTAATTTCTTTTAAAAATAATTAATGGACGGGGAATATTTGGCGGTGATTGTTAATTCTTGTGGGAGTTTTGATTTTTTTTCTGCCGAGTTGATTCGAAAGAAATACATTAATTTCATGGAATTTGGGATTTATCTCCGTCGCTGGATGATAATAATAAGGGGTTGTTCCGCCTAAGAGGTTCATTATCCGGATCCCGAGGGATGAGGAGGAGAATGCACCCTCGAAAACGTCGGACAAAACGCGGAAAACGGGGAAAACGGCGGAAATGGACAGGGGTGTCCTAACCTGCTCTCGGCTCGGAAAAATCCCTCCAGAGAGTCGGGACAAAGGATTTCCCTAGGGACGTTCTCCGAAAATGGAGGGTCCATCTCTAGGGGGAATAAAAGCCACTTTCCCTTTTCGAAATTGTATTTTCATTTTCTTTTCCCGGGGCTCGGGTGTTTCCTCGCTTTCCGGGGTGTACCGGGACGCGCCTCCGGGATGGAAGAGGGAATTTGCGAGTAATTTGCAAAATGTCCTCCAAGTTATCGCGGCGACCTCTCTCGGCCGAAGGAGCGGTTAAACCGGCGAATGGTTTTTCAAGTTTTAAACCCGACCTGGCCGGGAAATAATCCCCCGTGGGTGATGAGAACCCGGGGCGGGGCTGCTCGCACAGATTAAGCATCTTAATCAACGCCGAGCAAAACTGCAAATTGCGCGGCCGCGCGAAATGAGAATTCCGGACGCGCCGCGGGGAGCGGCGCCGCCATCTTGGAATCGATGGGACGAAACGACTCCTCTCTGGTTTTTATTTCCGGACTAGGAATTTCGTTCGATGTATAAAAGACACGTCTCACGACATGTATACTCTATTCCTAGACGTCCCAATTATCGCGGGGGTGGAAAAAGGTTCTCACGGGCTGAAAAGTGAGGAAAAAAAAGAGTGTGAAATTCCTGAAAAACCTCGATTACGATCAAAACGGTTCGGATGGAAAAAGTTGCCAGAGAAGAGAACGTGAGAAGGGAATGGGAGAGGGTGTGAAAAAAAATGGAAAAAAGCAGGAGAAATTCCTGGAAACCCTGGATTATAATCAAAACGGTTAGGATGGAAAAAGTTCCCAGAAAAGAGAATGCGAAAAAGAAAATAACGAGTGGGAAACGGCGGTAAAACTTGTCGAGAGCCTGGAGTATAAACCGAAAGGGTTAGGATAGAACGGGTTTCCAAGGGAAAAAGATGTGTAAAAATGTAAAAAAAAAAATGTAAAAATGGGAGAAGGATGTGGAATTTTCTGGATACAGGAAGAACACGTGAAGACAGGGTCTGGAGGGATGAAGACCAAGTATCCGGATTCGTCCGGGATTTCGTTGGCGAGAAAACGCGCGGCCACTTGTGCACGCGCCCCAACTCGAAGGCCCTTTGAGGCGCGTTTCCATCCCCTTGGCCCGACGTCGACGTGGCATCCCCTTAACGGTTCTACATGGGCATTCTTTTTCGGGAAGCCTTCCTTTTATCCTAAGAGGCCATGTCAGACGCTCGCGTCCGAGAAAACGTTTACCCCCGAGTCTGTGAATCCCTCTGAAGGAGCTTCAAAAGGTCTCCCCGAGAGTGAAAGAGCACCCCCGTCTAATTTCGACCCAGGTGAAGCACTCGCGGGTGCAATTAAACGGGTAATTGGCCTGGTCGGGTGTCCACGGAAATGCTCATTTCCAGACACGAGTTAAATTATTTCCCCAGACTTTGTATATCTCTTTCTTGCGAGAATAATTTCTTTTGAACGTGACAGTTATCAAGGGGTCGCGACTCGATTTCGAAAGTCTGGTTTTTCGGATTTTTTCCATGCACTCGAGGGAACGCGATATACCTAACGGTGGAGTCGCGCGCGAGTGTCGTAGGGAGCTTAACAGTGAGTAATGGCGGCGGCCGGCACGAAGCCGGACGGTTGCCGCCGGTTAATTATACGGCAGGATTAGCCAGGATGGCGCGCGAGGTCCAACCCTATAATTTTCTGGAGGGTTCAGATTCGAGGCGCGTCCCGATGCCCTCAGGAAGGCCTTAGCAGCCATATTTCGTCCTTGGCGAGGCTCATAACTCGCGAGGTGGAGTTTCTCCTCTTCGCCCAGGCTGCCGCCATGTTGGATCACGTGGGGCGCCGAAAGAGCGCCTCTTCGCAGCATCCGTCAAGAAGCAGGGATCGGTGGGGCGATAACGATAATGGAAAGCGGCGAAAGATGGAACTGGGGCAGTTCCCCCAGTCCCCCTCGCACAAAGACGGCGGATAATCCAGAGGGGCGGTTTGCGAGGAGCTTTCAAAGTCGGCCCAACCGGCGGGGGTGGAAAAATTGCAGAGGCGCGCATTTCCGAGCAGGGAAATATACCAAGAGCGAGAGACGAGGAGCATCCAGGGAGAGGAATGCGCGAAAATGTGTTTCTTCTCCGGTGGGAGGGGGGGGGGGGGAATATTAAATTGCCGGAAATAGGGCGAATTCTCGCGCGGAAAAGTCCCGGACGATCAAAGGCTCACGTTTTCCTTCCCCCTTTACAGTTCTAAAGCACTTTCCGGCTAAAAAGCTGTTTTATATAATATTCCGGCGTCTTTTACAATTAATTCCCCCCCTCTACCCTCCCCCCATAAATCCTTCGACAATTCCTCCCAATTTTTCCAAAGGGCTCTAATCCGCGATTACCACCCCCTTTTATCCACCCCTCGACAATCAAAAGAACGGCTTTCCAATTATTTCGGGATCCGAGCCCCACCTCGCGTTTCTCGTTTCACCCCCTGGGGGTGGGGCAGAGGGTGGGGCGCCCCTTTTTCACGTTTTACCAGCTCCTGAATACGGCGGAATTCCGCTGCCTCGTCCAGGAATTTCGGAATTTCAGATCGAGAAGAATGGGGATCTCCCCCCCCCGTGGGGGGGGGCTCTCTTTCTCTACGTTTCTCCCGGTGGGAGGGCACGAGGGGTGGAATTATGCGGAGCGATCCTCCGAGAGATTACACTTTGAGATTAGTTGGGGTCGCGGTTAAACCTTAGGCTAGATTTTCGAGCCCCCGGAGGGGCGGGGGCGAGGGGGCACGTACGCGGTACTCGGATAAGTAGAATTGTGCGACAAGAAAGAGACCCCTGACTTCGGACTAAGAAATAAGGGTTGCAAGATACGCTCGGGGGCGATCCCCCCCACAGCTCATCCCCTGTGATGGGGATGGTTCGCAAGATGGCTGCCGATCCCATTTTGCCTCGAGTCTCCCTTCGGATTACATACTCGGAGTACTAATTCATCTACCCCTGAATTCCATCCCTCCTCGTTAAAAATGATTCTTTATGTCCGTTTTCATAGAAATCCGAGGCGAAGGTTGGGATAAAAGTGTCGGGGATGATTTCCTTTCCCGACGTTTATTTGATTTATTGAATCTAAATTCAAGGCAGGGGTTAGGACAAAAATTGCGGGGTCTGTTCTTTTCGTTGACACGTGAAAGCGTCACGAGTGGAGATTTTTTTTTCTTTTTTTTTTTTCCCCTCGAGGGGAAATCTCGATTTCGAGACCCTCCGACATTGCGATGCGCGTTGACGTATCGCTCGCTTTTCAGATAAGCCGGGATTTGCGAGAGTTATCGAATGCGGAGCCGGACAGAATGCTTACCCCGGAAACGGGGAAAAGAGACGCGAGGCGATTCCGAGCGAAAAATCGGAGCACGAGGGGGGGTGCCATTTGAAATTCGCGACACGCGCCGAGCAGATTCGGCAAGGCGGAGGGACGGCTCCGAATCCTCCGCTTGTTCGGCCCCGGAGAAAGCGGGAAAGAGGATAAGAGGGTTGCACTCAAAAGGGTGGAAACAGGAATGGCTTTCTCGACTTTGGTCGCCTGGCTTGAGATTTCTCTCCGAAAAAAAAAAAAAAAAACCGCGAATAACTGATTTTTAAGCACCGAGGAAATTCTATAAAACCGTATATAATGAACGAAAGGGTCGCGCGGTGGAGAGGCCGGCCGGAAGTTCGATCTCGCCGCGCCAATGGCCGCGGCGCGTAGACTCCTCCACCTCGAGTTTTCGAGGCGAGCTGGGGAGCGAATTAACCCTCGAAACGGGAAACCGCCGTCACGGGGTGATAGGTGAGAATTGAGCCTTCAAGACTCGGGCCGAACTTCGCCCCTCCGGGGGCAGGAAGCCCCCGTTCACGGAGTCGAGCCGGTGCCGACGCGGCCGCCATTGATTTTCCACACAATGGCGTGCCACGTCCGTCAGTCCGGGGACGTATACTTCGGGCTTTGCAACTTCGGCACGAAACTTCCCCTCGGATCATCGAGGACGAGGATACTCGCTTCGGGGGGATTCTCTCGACGTACAGAGCACACGTGATAATACGTGGACACTGATTTTACCCTCGCGCCGAGAAAAAAATTTTATACTTTCCTACGAATTCCGGGGAATCGATTTAAACGTGAAATTCGGTTGACTAATCTTTTCGTCTCGGGACAGCAGATTCAGGCCATCGTGAGATAACTTTAAATTTAGGTTATCACGAAATAACGAGATTTTCAGGCGGGGTGACTCGGGAGATTATCGAAAGTTTCGGAAACTCCGAGAGAGGAGTCGAGAGACAAAGGGGGGAAAGAGCTAACTGAAAGAAACGTAATTATCGGGCTTTCAGGAGGCCGAGTTTGTCGACGGGTATCTCCTCCTTTTTTAAGCTATCTCCTTACGAGGGAATAATTCGATTTATCCGAAGGAGGCTAAGTACACAGGGCTCGGAATAACGAGACGGAAGCCGGCTCTCCGATAGTTCCGGACATATCCTATTTTTAGGTCATCACAACGATCTAGATACCTCAGAAATATGACTCGTACTTGACACCCTAATTTCCTCCCGTATATTCCAAGAACTATTAACTAATTCAGTTAAACCCGACATGAGGACTAAATTAACTCAGTTTATTATTAAATTTTATTTATTTAGAAACGGGTAGCATAATCCACTGTTAAGGTGACACGAAACTGGCATTTGGGTGTATCGCAATTTCCAATTAAATTAGGAGCTGAAGAAATGAAAAAAAAAAAAAAATAGAGAGAGAGAGGAAATTGGGATATGAATTTTCCTCCCTTAAATAAACGGAGGAAACCATTTCCGGGAGAGATCGAGAGGAGGTAAATAACGAAGGAGGCTCGGGAAAGAAATCGGGACTTCAAAGCTCTCCCTCGGGAAAAGACAGTCGATTCTAGGGAAGCGCTTCGGGCCGATTGGAAGCGACTTCGCGGGGGGCGAACTCCCCCCCCCACTCGCCCCTCTTCCGAGTCTTTGCAAGTCAAATATGAAAAGCCCTGCAGCCGTCGCGACGACCGACTCGATAAATCAGACTTATTGTAATAAGGTCGACCCTCTTTTAGGAATCGGTCCTCGCGAGTCCCGCGACTTCGCGGAAACTTCATTAATTTCCGAGGAAAGAGCTCCTTGCGGAGGATCCCGAAGAAGCACTCATAAATATTCCCGGAGTCTGCGCGGGTCCATTTCCCATAATTGAAAGGACGTCTTCGACGTAACCCCGGCTGCCGTTCGATTCCGGGAAATCGGTATTTAAATATGACGAGGTATAGTTGGTATGGAACTCCGGAAGCGGTTAACTTTTCAAGCAGGAAACGGTTAGATCAAGGCTGGGGAAAATTCCAGACTGATAGGGAATTTCGACGTCCATAAAAAATGAGATTTGGATGAAAGTGGAATCGAAAAGTCCAGTATAATTTTTTTTTTCTTTCTAGGGTGCGTAGTCCGCTCGTGATCATTGAAAGATAAACTATGCACCAATTTTCCAGGAATGTTGCCGCGTCCAGGGTGCGATGTGCTTTTTGCGAGTTTCGAGGAGCTTCGTTAGAAATGACGGAAAGCGCCGTCCCTTCTTTATTGAGGGAGTAATCACGAGCTCGTATCTTCATTAACGAGCTGTCGCCGGTGCCCCTTTCAGCCGGCATTTCTCCTCCCCGACCGCGCGGTTCGTGCCAGGGAATCGAACGTCGATAATGCTCCCAATTAATCGGCCGAGCCGTTCGGAGCTCCATTGGAAGGGTGCCAATTAACGGATTGGATGATAACGAGGATCAGCGCCGGCGGAGCGAGTCCTGCTTCCGGGGAACTTCATTAGGCAGGTCCTCGCGACGAGAGCCTCTAACGAGGCCTCCACTGGTTGAGAGTCCCTGTCGACTCGGCATGCTTTCAATTCCCGGATTCAGTTCCCACTCTCTACCTACTCGTGCGGAGTCGCAAATAATCGCAAAATGGACTTAAAAAAATCCCGTTTCCGCGTTACCATTTCCTAGCCCCTTAATTTCCGCAATATTCGGATCTCGCAGAAATTTCCCTTTCCTCCCGTCGTAAAAATTCGATTCGTTAAAATCGACTTGAGCTCGTCGAATCGGCAAGAGTTGCGCTTCCGCGACCGGAAGTGCCGGAGCCGTAATGACCCCTCCCGATTTCCGCAACGCGGAGCGGCCGCGTCGGACGATCGTTAAAACGTAACGACCCTCGTCGGAGAGTCCCCGGGGGGCATCAAACGTTTCGCAAAAGATTTAACGAGCTTCTAAGTATTCCTTGATTGTTCGCCGCCTTCTTTCCCCAGGGTTGCGGAAAGCTCCTCCTGGGGTATTCGAAAAAGAGGGAAAGGTTACTCCCCGCTAGTCAGACGTCATCTCGGTGCGTTTTAATTCTCCCTCCTTCAATTGGAATTTTCAGGGCGACTTGATCGGGTTAATTAGTTAATCGAGGTTCAGGACGGAATCCGAGGAACGCGAGAAGGTGAGACAATGAAGTGAAAACGCGGCGAGGGAAGTTTTTAATTAATGAAAAATGAAATTTTTCGAGTTTTACATGATTCGGTGCACCCAGGAGGAAAGTTTTATAAATATTTTCATGTATCGATATACGTATATATGCTCTATTGAACACATAAAAAATGTATTCTTTAGCAATTTCCTTGTTTAGTGATGACAGTTGGTATGCTATTTGAGATTAAGTTACGTTGTTTAATATTATTGGGAAGTCAAGAGTGAATTTCCTGCAGCCCTCGTAATTCCCAGGACGCCACTTTCCTTGGGAGGGCAAAGAACCTCTTATCCCCTAATTGCGAAAAAACCGGGCCGGATATCTGCCGGGTTTCCGCGTCAATTTCCGGCAGGGGATCGTGGTCAACATCCGGATCCTGTGGGAGCGATTTCCGGGTCGAAGGACTCGACGAATCGTTGCTTTTCAAAGGGTTGTCGAGGGAGCGTCGGGGCGAAGTTCCGGCCCCTTCTCGACGTTTCCCGCCCTTTTCCAATACCTTCCGCTCGGAAAAGGGAGGAAAGGAGTCGAGGAAACGGGAGTCGGAAAAAGGGGACCTCGATTAACGCGATCTTCGAGGGAAATTACGGGAACGGTGCGGCGGTGTCGCACTTCCGGTCTTTTCATCAAAGGATCTTCTTCACCGCGAAATCCAAGATGGCGGCGGCTTGGACTTCTTCGTCTCGCATCTCTCTGCATAATTCCGTGTTTAGGGGACAGAAAGCGACCACGGTCTCCCCTGAATTTATTAATCACGTAGAAAATTAACGTCCGACTCATTTTCCGAGTTACACATGGCGAACTCGATAAGCGAGTTGATTCCACTCCAAAATATGATTTTACTCCAAATCCGAGTTGAACCAACTCGCTTATCGAGTTCGTCATATTTCACTCAGAAAATCGGTTGAATTTACTCCGTTCCTTCTCCAGGGTGAAAATTAGATAAGGGTTTCTTTTAAGCTCCCCATTTAATCATAGTCCGGAGGCGCAAGAAACGCATTTAATTCCGACGAGCGGAATCGCACTTTATCTTCGGCACTATCTCGGAGACGTGGCAAAAACGCACCCCTGGGATGCGGAATCAGTTTCCGGATCGATATATAGGTATGGACAGATATACGCGTGCTCGTATATATATATATATAACATTTAATCCGACCGCCGACTAAGTAAATTTATCCCGGCGATTTCATCGACGATTCGTCCAGGATTCCCACGGGAGTCCCTTCTTCTTCCTCCTCCTCGTTATCCCGAAACAACGAGGTTTCCTGTCCACCCCATTTCCACGGTTTTCCTCCACCTCCACCTCGTGACACCGCGATAACCCACCCCCCTGATAAGGCGACCCCCTTTCCCGGGAAAACCGGGATCGATAACAACGACCACCTTTCATCCACGAAGCATTTTGCTGATCATCCCTTATCCACTCCGAGAGGGGTAGTTCGCCGAGTCCACCCCTACTTTCTTTTCTCTTCCACCCTCGAGACGTGGAACGTCGTTAGTGTCGCTTTTCTCCACGACGACCTAGGAGCTTAAAGATTTCCCACTTTTTAAATTTTAACTCGCGAGGGGGGTGAAGAGGATTTCCTCTATTATTTCTTGAATCGTCTAGAATTCCCGTAAGGGGTGGAAAGGCTTTTCCATAAGATATTTTGGAAATTAGTGATATAGGGGGGTGAGGAACAATCACCGGACTTTTCTGAATTTCCTCAAATTTCCCTCCGGCTTGAGGGGGACGCTTTCGGGGGTGCGGAATCAGACCGCTTCTTCGGCCGCATCTGTTGCGCGAGACGCGCGGTCCCCCCGCAGCAATTACCGGGGCGGATCGCGAATTAATTACCCCTCCCCGTAATCGGCCCGATCCCGCGGGAACCCGGAGACACGCGGAGGTTAGGGGAGGCGCGGAAAACGCGCGGGACTCCGCGGCAGGACGACGCGGAAGAGCCGCATGGTGGGTTTCGAGGAATCCCCGGGGCTCGCGGGAAAACGCTTCTTCCGAGCTGCGGGAAGCAACAGGTTCCCGGATGCGGAAAAGCCGCAGCTCGCGGGGGGTCCGGAGCCGCGGGTTAATCCACTTCGCGGGATTCCCGAAAGAAGTGCATCCTGCATCCAAATGTCTTCCTCAACGTTGATCGCCGAAACCGAATAGTTACTTAAACCAAAAAAAAAAAAAAGAAAAAAAATAACCGCATTCGTTATCGTCACCACAATTTTATTAATAAAAAAATTATTAGAGGGATGATAACACCTGGTGCAGTTATCTCGATACTTTTACCAGGATCGAGAAAATGGATGCACCCGTTCTTCTCGTAATACTCGGATCTCAAAAATGTACAATCGATTTCGGTCACCCGGAGATCGATCAACGGCGAGGCCGGAAAATCCGGAAAATCGCCGAGAGCCGCTCTTATTCCGGCCGAACAAGTTCCGAGCGGAATCCGCAGTGGACGTTGTCCGGAATTTCGAGCTGACCGTTCGTGCCCCTTGGCTGGTTTTGAACCGGCGGCTGATTGCGAACAGGTCAGCCGTGAGCTCCCATTGTTTACCCCTTTCGGCCAAACTCTCTGGACCAAGCAGGAACCGTCCGGCATCGAAATCGTCGGTTCGACGGAATCGAAAACGGAAGTGCGGAAAAAGGCATTCTCTTGCGTCCCCGCAATTGCGACTCGATTGAAAAGAAAATCGCTGCCGATAATTATCGCGTTAACCGCTAAATTAATATCCTGAAAATAACGCACGCTTCGACATTTCATTTTAAAGCTTGAGTTTGAAAATTATACGACGGTCAACGGATTAATCGTTAGGTTCCTCTTTCTAATGTAAACCCTCAGGATTTAAAGTTAAAAAGAAACAACCTAACCCAGATAGTGTAATACTTTTTAACGCGTCCTAATCCGCCATTGTTCGTTCCCTTCGACGGAACTCGGAGATCGGACTTTGAAAGCTCCATTGTATAATAAAAAACGTTCCGTCAGCGAGTCGTTACGCTCTTAAAATCTCATTTTCTTAAAAGAGCGTCCATTTTAAGATTTTAAGAGGAAGAACGCCGCGCCGTCCGTTCTCCAAAATGGCGGCGGTTGTTTAGTCGATCGCGGGTACTCGGGGATTCGTGCGATACGACGACGAATCACGAGATATCGAAAAAGGGAGGCCCTGTAATCGGATCGAAATCTCTTTCCCCCTTTTCCGCTTGTTTCGCCGTTTCCACCGTCGCTTCTCCTTCCGAATCGATAACCTTCCGCGACGGAAACGCGCGCGGGGGATTTACGAGAGTCGGCCTCTGGTTCCCTTCCGGATTCCGCTTTAACGACGTCTCAACCCTTTCTCGGATTTATCGGAAGCCTCCCCCGTGTTCCTCGTATCCACTTTGTTCGCGAACGCCCCTTGCCCAACGAATTCCAAACAACTTCTCCGCGTCTTCTTTCTTCTCCTCCTTTTTCTTCGCCATTTCGAGCTCGAGTTGTCGCACGCCGTAAAGAAACTCGGCGAAAGGGGACGTGGACATTTTTTACCATGGAAATTTCCAATTTTCTACCTTTGACAATGAAAAAGCGCCGCGATAAGTGCCATCCATGAATTGAAAAAGGAATCGCGAAATAAAATACCAAATTAATAATTATTCATATTTTTAACTTCGCAGAGATTGCCATCCATCGTTGCGGGAAATTGTCGAAATCTACGAAATTTAGATTTTTTCGATTTCGAGGAATTATTTCCTTCACCTATGCCTTTTCCTCAAGAAATCGCAAACAACAATAGTTATTCCTTGAATTAAAAAAATATTTCTTTGGTTCAATGAATTTTTTTCTTTTTTTTTTTTCAGCGGTAAAACTGGTGGAATGGTGAAAACTGCAGTTGCTGCTGCAGGGCGATAATTGGCCAGCAAGGCTAGGCTAATTATCGGTTTAGCGATCCCTCTCTCCCTTTCTCTCTTTTTCTCTCTGGTGGAAACTATCCGTGGAAAAAAAATCTGCCAACGAAGCCAATTAGGGCGGATTGTTCCGAGGCGCGAATTCCTCTAATCCGCAATCCGATCGCGACTGGGTGGATCATCCCTTTGTTTATACGCGCGATAATCCCGTTCAATCCCCAAAGGTCGTTAAACTCTTCTGCTCGTTCACCCTTTTCCGGAAATTATTTATAACGGAGTTCGAAAGTTCGACCGGCGCTTTCCAACTTCGCCTCCGGAGGATCTTAATTAAAGGACTCCCAGGTAATTCCGCTTTTCCAGGATTTGATTTTCGAATTAAGAGCCGAGTTTACGCCGCGCTGCAAAAATACTGACCGACTTTATCTGCCGAGGTTGAAATTCACGTGAATATTAATTTTTTTCGCTCGCGCAATACGGATTGCAAAGGGATTATTTTTTTTTAGCTTTATGGGTTAATCTGGATTTTTTTTCTGAGTACGATTAAGCGATTTTCGACTTTTCCTCACTTTTCGGATGTTTCACCTTAGAAGTTCGGGAATTTGCGAATCCATGAATATGATGAGGACGAGGGAATTCGCGACTTCCATCAACGGCTTTCGGGGAGAGAACCTATCCGCGCGGGATGTCCGCATCGATGAAAAGCTCCTCGGGAATTCCGCATTTACGTTTCGACATTAACCCCGAAAAGTTGAGGGTGTTTTCGGAGTCGAGGTACTGCAAGCCATTACCCGGTTTACTCGGCTCCGTGAAAGCTCGGGCCGGCTAAACGATTGCGAAAAGCTTTCCAGATATTACGGAGTGCCGCGTCCGCTTTAGCAGCTTTACGGAATTCCGTAGCATTATTTCGGATGCGCCCTCGAAATCTCGAGGGAATTCCCCCCCTCGATTTTTCCTCTTCCCTGTTAACCCGCGCGGAGAAAAGCTCGACTTACCGGGGAAACAAAACGGAAACAAGGGGCCGACATTTTCGCGCAAGGAGAACGTTGATTAGTAAAAGCCCTCGAGCGATTTTCACGAATATGAAAATGCATCCCACGGAAGTCTGCTCCACGAGTGTGCGGAAATCCGGCCCGCTAGCTTGCGGAAATCTATCCGGCGACCTTGCAGAAACATCCCCCGAGCTTGCGAAAATTTATCCGACGAACCCGCGAAACTTTATACCCCGAGCTTGCAGGAATTTATATCTCGAGTTTGCGCACGTCTCTCCCTCGACAGCGTTAAAAATATTCATAAAATTATATGGAGCTTTTTTACACGAGCTTGCAGTCAAATTACGGATCTAACGTATCAACCGCAAATCAGCGGACATTTATTCCGAGTACCTAAATCGATGAAAAATGTTATACCATATAATTTTCCGTTTCTCGAGCTTGCAAGAAAATTCCGCGACCCAAGGGGAATTTCGGGCGAGCTTGCGAGATGAATCCGGCCCAGCATCCCGATATCGAAGAAAAGCTCGGGATTGGATTTCAATTCAAACATTTAACCGGCAAATTACTCGGCTCGAAAGCTCGTCTCCCCATCCCTCCTCGCTAGGGAAGCTCGGAGACGCGAATCCCCGATCGAGGCCCGATTATCGGGGACTCCTCTTTCCCTCTATTTTTTTTCCCTTCCTCTTCCTTCATAAAAAGAAAAAAAAAAATAAAAAAAATGAGGAAAATTCGAGGTTCGCGCGGATCCGCGAGCCAATCGAGTGGAGGAGCCAATCTCTGGGATTGCGAAACGACGGAGGCCATTGTTCGCTAAAGCGAGAGGGGCGAGTTACCGAGACGAGAACAGCCTTGTAATACTTTTGCAAAAATTCCCATCCCACCTTTTTGCACCTTCCTTCCCCAGGAGTCATCGCCGACCCGCGCAAGAAGACGACCTTTCACTTACATTAGACGTCGGTACTTGACGTTCCATTATTTATTTATAGTCGAGAGAATGTAATCCTCTACCCAGAAGCGATTAGATGCACCGAGTGATTGGCTTTAATTTGTTGTGAATAAAAATTCGGGACGCGAAAATTCCACCATTTTAATCTGCGATTAATAAAAATATGACATGAGAATACTTGGCATGATTCCCGATAAATAAAAATATTTTCCTTTAATTCCAGATAAATAGAAATCGATATCGCGAGGCGTTCAATTTCAGAGTCGAGAGATCGTTTTAACGTGTACGAGCTGTTGTATGTAATATGTATATGGACATAGATATGCGATATATGCTAAGAGAATCAAAGTTAGACGAGCAACGTGGCGACGCCCGGCGTCGTAACGGGCTCCACCCGTCGAACCCATAATCCGTTCGATGGGCGCCTAACGAAGCGCGTTCAGCCGTTTATCGGAAACATTATTACCTCCACGCCAGCGAATCTGGACCAGGTCGCGCGTATCGTCACCCGGGATATGCCGCAAGGATCATCCGAATCGCATCGAATGCAGTTAGGACTTTCGACCTCCCGATGGAGCCGAAGGGAGGAAAATACCGAAAACGATGAAAATAAGGATAAACGTCAATTTAACGACAAAATTAAACATTTCATTATCACAGTTTTAACGAATAAAGAATTTAACTCTTCGAACACGGAGCCGTGTCGACATACGGGCGAAATTCGTCTGACCGTGCGGGCAACATTGGACCAAACGTCGGGCTCTTAGTACCCAAGGGTTAAAATTTGATAAACGTCATTTTTAACGAGTAAACGCTATAAAATTTGATAAACATCATTTTAACGAATTAAAGATTTTATCCACGCTTGAAATCTTTTACTGGACAACTTTTTTCAAATTCTCACCTTTTCACCCTCGCTTTTAAGATATTCACTTTTTCACCCCCACTTTTCCTCTGAGTTTGAAAATTCGTATTTGTCAATTCTTCATGGAATAAAAAGATTGTCAAGGGAGGATTTTGGAATTTTTTGATTGGTGCAGCGAGTCCGTAGATAATTTCGATTAATGCGATTCGAGAGGGAGTCATCTCGAAAGCAGATTCTCGGTGCCGAGTCATTACCCCCTCGAATCGAGATCGTGAGTCGATCGATATCTCGTCGTGACATCGCTGATCCCGTTTCGGTTCGTGGGTCGTTAGGAGTGAATTCGTGCATCTACATCGACATCGTTCTAAATGTAGATGCAATCGTGTCGAGACGGTAAGCCGATAGTAGTCCAAGTGAAGGAGGATTTCGATCGATCGAGACCCGCGTTCCGATATCAATTTCGAGAGAGATATCTGGGAGGCTGTAAAAGTCATCTCGAGGCATTCGAAATTAGACTGGGACTCTCGGGGATTTTTCCGAAAAGCCTGGGAACGGGAAGAATCCGATCCAACGGGCGAGGAGCAATCATCGGAAAGGGCGAACGATTCCCATGGACAACGGCGTGCGATATCCGAGCCGTGACCTACCCCAATGGGAGTATCGGCGAGACCGAGCCATGACCTACCCCACAGGAATTATGATAAAGAAATCCGAGGAATAATTTACGGCGCGCGATTTTGGAATTCAGGAAAATATGAGTTATCATGAAAAACCTGACCAGCCCGAATAAAAATGATCCTGGCCGCCCTGATAAGAGAGATCACACGGGGTGTCGTTTTTAACACGTCGCTGACATGCACAATCCCCTGGGATTTATAATGGCAAACATGATCCCGTTTCTTAATACACCTCGAATCGTGACCTATCCCACCCTAAACCACATTAGCGACATTTGCAAGTGCACACATCCCACAATATACCTTTGCATCGTCAAACAATGGCCTGCAACACCCCGACCTTCCATTATTCCCCATGGCAATGTGCGTTTCCCAACAGCACGCATCCGCACGCCTCACTCTGCAATGCCCTCTCCCAGCAACGCAGCAATTGCACCTGCCCGGCGGGGCAATCTCGTGAGAAATAAGTGCAGCTCCCAATCTCCTGAAATTTCCCGGCGCAACCGCTGTGGGAAAATTCCCACCTGCGGAAAACCCCGAACCATCACTCGCAATAATAATTTCATCTGAAACTCCCAGAAATGAAGTTGCAATTCTTAAAAGAAAGAAAACGCAGGAAAAACGCTCGATCGCATACGAGTTGGCCGGCGATCGTTAACAGGTGACAAACTCCGCATTTCGTAAATTATTAACGACCAGCGGATTCCGCCCGCGGAGGGGGACACGATAATTCCGATCGGAAAACGCGGTGCATTGTTCTTGCCGAGGGCATGTGCATCGTGTGCAAGGGGTGCAGCACGTGCATCTGCATCTGCATCTGCCGCCCGTCAGCGGCACTCGGTGGGTGCAACAGGTCCCTCCGTCTCTCTCGCTCCCGCGCGCGCAGCCTCGCTCCTTCTCTCTCTTTCCATCCCTCCACCCCCGAACCCCAGGGTCCCATATTTAGAGGCACGCCCCTGCGAGCGATACGTGCCGGAAAATTTATCCTTCCGCAATGGCCGACCTGCCGCCGGACATGTAATTCCGCCTGCTAAAATCCCTAGGGATAATTACCATAAGTGCAATACCGGTGTTCCCCGTTCGAATTGTTTAGCCGCGAGGGAGCTAATTAATAAACGCATTAATTTCATCCTGACACTTTTGGACCCATGCGGTCGAGTGATTGATTATTTAATTAAGTTTTCTTCCCCTCGCGTATGTATAATGGGAGCGGGGGAGAAAATCAGGGGGTGGATTATTGCACCGGTTTATTATATTAATTTATGCATGATCAATGGATTTTATGCAATGGCAGGGCATGGGGTCGATTGCGTGACACATTTTATGGGCAATTGTGGAGAACAGACTGACATGTTTTTTCCCACTTTGCGGGATACTCTATATGGGTTGGGTATGCTCATGATGGTGTGCGTGTAAAACAGATCGTACACGTAGAGTCGATATTTCGCAAAATCGATGCAGAGGACAACAGGTGTCCACCTGGGGACGTGGAAAAAACGAGGCGATATTTCCGGGGGTCGTTGCAAAATTGAATTGCAAATCGAGTCGCGTCCCTCCTTTTCGGGCGAAGCCTTCAAAAGGGGAGAAACAAAAAGAACAGGGGAGAATTTAAACAATCGAGACTTGAAAAACGCGCCACCCGTGGGCGGCAAAAATTAAACTCGCAATTTCGTCCACCGTCCGTCTTGTTTTTTTATCGGCAGTGGAATGAGATATAAACAGCACCGGAAAGGTCGGACCTCCAGCTGCAGTGATAACTGATAATGACCGGCACGGGGAGGTAATAGCGTGTACTTTTGTAGGTACGGACTTGCTTTGGCAGTCCCCGGGCGAAAGTAAATCATTGCACAATTTCGTCCTCGCTTTCTGCGAGTGGAGGAAGGGAGGGGGCGCGTTAATTGATCGCGGCACAGGTGCACCGGTACACACGGGACAGGGCAGGGGACAAGTGGGCGAATCAATTTGTGTCGATGTATCATGGCGTCGTTTGCTCGTACAATCGAGCGAATTACGGAGCCGCTGGGACGCGACGCGTTGTTTGCGCTAACGCGACCGATCGACGTCGCGCGTTTTCGCGCGTCACCCTCGCGAAACGATGAAAACGCAGTTCCCCCAATTTTCCAGCCTTTCCAGAGAGACCGTGATATGGGACCCCGCGAGCGAGAGCAAGGGAATTGACAAGTCCAGCAATAAAAAAAAATCCAAATTATTTTATTAATTCAATACAATTATAATCCATTTTTAATACTCCCTCTTCGTTCCAAGCCTACGGTCTTCGCGTGTAGAGGAGGTTCAGTCGTGGACGTATATCCTCGTCCTAAAGTCGGGGAGGGCGATCGAGCCGGGCCACTATTTCATATCTGACGTAAAATAATATCCCGGCCGAGGTCTCGGAGGCGGATCGCAGGAGAGATAAACGGAAGAGTGCTGACGACAGGATTTACCGACGTCACGGATTTTCCTCCGCTTCCAGTGACGTCTCTTCCCGGGAGTCAATAAAATCGATGCGGGCGCCTCGAAGGGTGGAGCGCGACTGAAGGGTCCGGGCGTCATGCGGGCAGACGAAGGGAGGAAAAGGGAGGGTCGCGTCACGTGGTGCGGACACGTGACGCGAAGAGGCCAATTAAGTGCTTCGAATAAGAACCCACGAAGAAGGGGCGCGTCACGTGACCGGGGTATTATTATGACGAGATTGAGAAAGATCGGGGAAATGGAGGGAAAAGGCCAAAGTAATTCCCGAGACGGCGATACGTCGGGTTAAAAATGAGGAATCCCGACAGACGTGGGCCTGCCAATTATCCCGGGCGTTGGAAACGCGATCCGAGAGACAATCGAGCCATGCCGGGAGGAAATTCCAATTTTGACGAACAATGGACTCCGCGGCGGCCATTATCCACCGATTCCGATGCACAGGGCCGGCATATTTTTTACGCAGGGCTCGATGGGAATTGATAGATACTCGGCCCCCCTGGGACTGGAAAGGAAATCCGCAAAAATTGGATCTCGCTAAATAGAAATGGCGGCGGGGACGCATAATGAACGTCGCGGGGAATCCTTTCAATTAGTCAAAGCCTGCCCGAGACTCGTTTCTGGGATCGAAAGGTCGCCTCCATTTTGTGCGGGTGTCTAAAAAACGACATTACGGAAAAGTTATCCCAGATGCTACAAGAGGTTTTTCCGAGTTTCTAATCCGGAAAGGACTGCCGTGGCTGCGGAAACCGCGAAGCGAGCCTTGGGTGGAGGTGCGGGGTTAGTTATTGTTTGACTTCGGTCCCGGGGCGCCATTTTGAAACTCGGCAAAGTTCGACAACGAGACGGCATTATATTCGACGCTGCTCTTATACCGGATCGGCATTATCTCTCGATTAAACCGTACATCCGCCTCTCTGAGATGGATTAAATGGAAAGAAAAAGTCGGTCGACAAATAAATCTGCATTGCGATAACAAAGAAAAATAATTGTTTCAGACCCTAATCCTTTTCCTCGGGGTGGGGCATAATTCGCGCATTAATTCAAATTCCGTATCCTGGAAATAGCGGAAAAAGTGGAGAAATCAAATTTCCCGGTCGGTTAATTTTTCAAGGGGACTAGGAATTATTCAACCCCAGGTTCCGGGGTAGAAAGAAATCCCCGAGGGCGTTTCTCACTCGCTCGACCGCGAGACGAGACGCCGCCGGAAGTGAGGTTAGGTATTGTTGAACTTCCGCTGAAAAGCGCCATTTTGAAACCCTCTAAAAGTTCGCCAGCGCAATGGCGGCATTACGGCCAACGTGAGGCTTCCATGGGATCGACTTTTCTTCCCTTCCTCCGGTTTTTATTTCTCCTTTTTTCCTCCTTCTTTCCTCCTTCTCGACACTTAGACGCACGCCCGGCATGTGTCGACTCGGCAGATCAACGGAAAGGGGAGGAGGAGAGGAAACTGCAGTTGCGAGGCCTCGGGGGTCGCAGCTGCACCACCCCGGATCGCAAAAGTTTCGGTAAGTGTGAGCAGACGAGGGTATCTCCTGATCGCAATTTCCACCCCGTGAATTCCTTAAAACTCGCCCTTGTTCGAGAGAAGGAAAAACGGGTAAAAAAATTAAAAAACCAAGACATACCGAAAATTCAGAAACGTGGATTTACTTAATGGGTCTGCCACTTTCCACATAATTATTAAGGGAAATAACGCCAGATGTGAAAATAAAAATAAATTAGTAATAACCGAAAAAAAAAATTGGAAACCTGGGATTTTTTTATTTTTGATAAACTGACAGACATGTCATCTGAGTTTGGGTTGAAATAAGGAAGTTTCTCAATTAATTTGTTAAATTACTAGGGGGAGGGTTGCTAGAGCAGGAAGGGGTTATCCGGTATACGCAGGATCGGTCCAGGGTGTCCCGGGACGTCACCGGGAATTATCGGCCAAGGGATTACTCGGGAACGTCGTCGGAGAGGATCCTCCCGGTTGATCCTGGGATCGCGGAGATAAATCAAGGGGGCCTCCGATGATTTATCGCCATTCCCGACCTGGAGGACGAGCCGCGAGTCCGCGTCCTCCTCGGCCATAAAGCAAGGCATTACCGGATGTTTATGGACGTCACCCAGTGATTTGTCACGACGTTCGGATATCCTGAGGACACTCGAGGACTACCGGCGCGATAAGCGTCGTTGTCTCCTGGAAGGACTCGTGGGAGGTTAGGTCGACCCAACCACCTGAGTCGTTGAAAACGATTCTTGAAACACTAACGAAACGATAAAAAAAGAAAAAAAATGAAAAAAAAAATTCCGCGGTAAATCAAATTGTTGCAATTCTTGCAGCACTTCCTGCCCATAAAAGAAAATCGAGAAACCCTTCAAAGGAGCGGGGATAAATGAAACGGCAATTTTCCTTGGGTTCATACATATCTGAATATCTATATTTATATCGTATTTATAAAAAAATAAAATATCGGGAGAAACTACAACAATGGTTCAGTCGATGCAATCGCGTTGCATTTAGCGCCGAGATCGATTCGGACATGGGTTACGAGATCGCATTGATGGGGTGGTGGGTGGTGGGTGGTGGGGTGGCTCTCGACGTCCCGTCTGCATGGTTGCATCCGGTTGCAGGTGTATCTCCAGGCGCTTTAATTCTGGAGAGTGCATCATTTGCATCCTGGTGCCCGGAGGGGGGACCAGGCACCGGGGTGCAGGGAATCAAATGGGCGGTGGGAGAAATCCCATGAAGGATGGCCTGCATATTTGAAAGCGGTCCGAGAGATGCTCTGAATTTTTCAGGACAAACTATTTTCCGTACCTGTATACAGCCACCCCCCTCGAGGTTGGGGGATGGAAAAAGGACGCCGGGTAAGTGGTGTCTCCCTTTGACCGGTGGACCGCTCGAGGAACTGCGTCGAACGGACGCCGTAAACGAGGGGGCGAAATGAAAGCGAATTAACGAGTCCCCACTCCTGCGGGGATGAAAAGCGCGTGAAAAAGTACGGACGCGAGGCTCGGTCCGTCCTCTTCTATCTACCTGGTCGGGCATCGCTCCGTCCTTCTCGGATCTATCCTACAAGATGCTGGTCCGCCCGCATCGCGATCTTCGCGACCGAGCCGCGGAGAGAGAGAGACCGACCGATCGGCGGCGAAGTGAGGGGGAGCGAGATGCAGCACCGGTCGTGACGTGGCGAAAGGGACGGAGTGACTTTACCGAGCGCGGGCGGGAGAGAGCCAGTGCCCCTCCGCCGCTCGAGCGGGCAGGACGGAGCTCCTCCTCCGGCGGCTCGCTCGAAGGGGTTGAGGTCGCGCATCGACGGCATTGTTGTCAGGCTGGCATTTTATTGCCGGCAGTTTAGACGAACAATAAAGCCCTCTGCTCCACATTTCGTCCTTCGTCATCGCGCATTCATAACGCCCGTGTTTGTCGCCGGTCGATCGACCGTCCGGCATCGATCTTCCCATTTTCCCAATTTTTCGATTTCATCGGTCTCGATAATCGCGCGATTTGCTCCTGCAAATCTTCATGCGGTATATCGGTACCAAAATGGCGGAATCCATGCCACCCTCGGGGGGATATTTTCCGCCATGGTGGGCGTCCAGCCAGGGACAAAAGGGGAAGCGACTCGTGCGATTCGATTGCTCGGCAGGCTGGCATCCGCGGAAAAATATATCGGAAAGTTTAGCAAACAGAGCGAATGGGGCGAATACCAACCTCCCTCAATTTTTCCCCCTTCGACGATTTGCCAAAAACACCTCTACTTCCTTATTCGTTTCACCCTCTATTATTTCAATATCATCCCTTAATAAAAAATAAATTACACACAAAAAAAATCCGCATTTTCAAACCACATTCACCGCACGATAAATCAGAGAAAATACAGCGAGGCAATTTCTTGAGGAAGCCATTCCCAGGAATTTCGACTCTCGCGAATTTCCAAACGTCGGCCATATTTTTCCCAAAATGGGGATGTGGTGTTCGGGTTGCTTCTTTTTTCTTTTTTTTTTTTTTTCACGGCGATATCGGAGGCAGTATTTCACCGGTTTTGCATCTTTTTCGCAACGGGACGTCCCGACAGCCCCTCTTCCCTCCGCTCTGGTCCAGATAACGTAAATGCCGGACGAATGTTACTTGTTTTTTGCCCTTTCCTTTTGTCCCCCCGTTTCCGGCCGTGACAACCTGTCGATGTCGTTAATGCACCTCTCTCTCTCTCGCCCTCATTTTTTCCCCCGTTTTTCGACTTTTTTGCGCATTTTTTCCCGCCCGCTGTCAAACTGACAGCGACGCCATTGCAGTTATTACTAGTCATTAATAATCGGCCCGGACCTGTCCGACTGTCGCTTCGAGACAAGTTCCTCGATTGTAATGTATCTCCCCTTCCCCCCCCTGGATTTTGAAAAATGGATCGGACGTTTTCGACCTCCCGATGGATCTGAAAAAAAATATAGGAAGAAAACGCAGGCGTGATTTATGCACCGGATTCACCGCCGAGAGACTGGGGATGAAATTTTGAATTTTTTAGAAATAATTCAAAGGCTGGTTTAGAAATCGTTTCCGATTTTGACGCCCTTTTGAAATTTTCAGAGGGCTGGCTGCTCTCGATATTCCCAGGCGAGGCTGACACGGAAGTGATAAGGATATCAATACCATGTCCCTATGCAACAGAGTGCATCGAGAATGCACGGAGCTTTACGACATTTCTAGAAGTCCAAAAAAAAAAAAAAAAAATAAAAATAAAATCGCGCATTTGACGGAGCACCAAGTTCACGGCAAAAGTCAATTTTTCAACGTGCGCGAACGTGGGGATAAAATGTTGAACTTTATCACCCGACACTTAAGTCCTCGAAATATATTCTCATCTCGTTGCTCTTATCATATTTCCTACATTTTTCGTATTTTTCTACGCGGGAGCTCGATATTCCGGAGCAAGGCTGACACGTAGGTAAGCGATAGGGATATTTGACCGCACATGTCCCTAGATGTCCCTATACGTTCCTGCAAGTGCACCGAACGTGCACAGGACTTTACGACGGGGTGCAGTATCTCGGGGTTATCCTTTAAACAGTGAGAGGGTCCTGCTTTTCAGGGGCGCGATAACTCGGCCCTGGAGGTCCACCCTGGTCACCGAGCTTTTACAACCCCCTGTATAAAATACCCCCGCGATGCATAAGGCATGCCACGGTCTCCGTAAATAAAAAAAGAAACAGAGGGGAGGAAAAAAAGAGGTACAACGCAAAAATAAAAACGAGCCCGTAAAAACGGAAAAGGGAAAACCCGAGGGAAAACGGCCGTTTCCGTTTTCCCACCCTCCGTGTCCAGATTACGAATCACAAGTGGTACGGTTTTAATTAAAAAGAAAAAAGAAGAAATATATGAAAATGTATAATGGAGGTATCAATTATCCTCGATTTTAATTCAACGAAGCATCCCCTTGGGGGTT
The DNA here is from genome assembly GCF_000612105.2 of Orussus abietinus. Taxonomy (NCBI): domain Eukaryota; kingdom Metazoa; phylum Arthropoda; class Insecta; order Hymenoptera; family Orussidae; genus Orussus; species Orussus abietinus. The sequence goes on from NW_019395989.1 coordinate 625,241, forward strand.
TTGAATTTCCCGGGGTTTTCCCTCTTGCTCTTTATCTCGTCGTGATTTTTGGCTGGTATTTTTTAAGACTGGAAATTTGTTGGGGAAGTGCAGTCGAGTGCATCGTCGAAGAGAGGATTTTTTACGGTGCGACAAAACCTCCCCTAGAGGGGGTGGGCGGAACGATTCCGCGTTATGCGTTTTGCATCCGCGTCGGTGTCTCGTAGCCGTTGTTTATTTAATCCCCAGGACTGCGATGGCTTCTCGCCAACAATCGGCGAGGGGAGGTATCACGGTTCGAAATGCGAGCCGAAATTTATGATAATTACGACACCCTTTGTGCGTGACGCGCCGCCATGTTGCGCTCTCTCGCATTCCGCCCTGCCAAATTTCCGAAAATTTCATATCCGAGTTCGCAATTCCCGTTCCCTTCCCCGTACGTGAAGGTAAAATATTAGCTTTTCATTCCCCCGACTAGAATATATATATTTCTTTTTAATATCGGACTTTTTTTAGAGACTTCCCCATTCGAGACGTCATGTCGCGTTTTCTCGCATTCCGCCCTGCCAAATTTCCAAAAAATTCATATCCGATAAATTTTCCCACGTTCGTCCTTGAATCGAGCGATTGTCAAATATCCCTGAAACCTTAATATCCGGAATTATCCAGTCGGGGATATTTTCAAGATCTCTCCGGAACAAATCGACCTCTAATTACGAAATTGCGGAATTCAAAGACGTCTTCGAGGATTCCCCTCTCGCCTCCTTTCTTCCGGAATCCCTTTAATTTCAATAAATCCGAATCGAAGAGGAGCCGAAAAGTCTCCCATTGGCAGGCGGAGAGGAAATGGGGACGGAACTTTCCGCGCGCGGCCACTTTGCGTAATCGACGTTACTGATGTAACCGGTGCACTGATTAAAATCCGCCATTCCCCATCCTCGGGGGCCCTCCTTCGAATCCTCGCCATTTCCGTCGAGATTACACGCTAACTTCCGCTCTTCGTGAATTTTAATTATCCCAGAAAGAGGGGGGGGGGGGGAGGGAGGCGGAAAAGAAAAGGGGACTGATCCATAAACCAAAGAGGGATTTTCCGAGCCATGGAAAAGTGCGGAAAAACGAATGCTCGCGAAAAAGGGCCTCTGAAATAATTACGAAGGACCTAGAGTCCCTTTCGTTATGGGAGGAATTATTAAAAAATGCCCCCCCTAAATTTTTATTTTAGCACCCTGACTTTTCCCGGGTAGTTCTTCGAGTAAATAAAACCTTCATATGGGGGATGAACCTCTCGCGACGGGTAATTGTCCCATTTTCCATGGAGTTTTTCCGGGAACCTATTGGTTTGCGGAAGCGATTCCGCGGAATATTGCGAGCTATCCTCCCCGCGGACGAAACGGGCAGGAAAATATTTTTCCTCCACGATTTTTCTCAATTTTCCATCCCCTGACTCCCTACGGTGTTTCCGGGAAAAATAATGGGGAAATGTTGCCAGTCTTCCCATTACGTGTAAACATGCATGGGGTTTCCTATAGGAGTTCGACCGATAAGGATTCGTTTTCCAAGAGTCCCGGGGTGGAGGGTAAAATGGGAAAACCAGGAAAAGTGACGTCAATTAATTTTTCTCCACCCCGGAATTCCACCCCCCTCATTTATATTCAGCCCCAAGGAAAAAGCTTCCTTTCCCATTTTCGCCTGTTTTATCGCGACGGTTTCCGTTTCCACGACTCCTGGATTTAGCCAGGTTTAAGGGCGGTCATTTCTGGGGTAAATCGACGATACTGCGAAATGTAGATCAAACTACCCCTTGGAAGGCGATTCTTCGTCCCGTTCTCTGAATCGATCCCTCTTGCGGACGCGTCGAGGGGTGGTTTACAGGGGGTTGTTTGCAGGGGCGGAAGCATGGAGGGATGGCTCCTCCCGAAAGCTCGATCGAGATTGGCTCAGGCCCGTAAAAAATAGAGAGGAAACCGGGGCTTTACGAGGGACTGTAAACGCGGAATATCGCGGGCGTCCCGATTCGATTTTTACCTCCCGACCGCGTGCACACAACCCCGTCTTCTTCCTCTTAATAGAAAGTTCCACCCCCGGGGGGGTGCGAGGGAAAAAGGGTGAACTTCCCTCCTGGCAAAAGTTGGCGCTAATCGTCGAACTAACTACCCTGGCCTTTTCCCCGTGGCCGCGGTTCCGGAAAGGATTTTATCTCACCCCCTTTAATTTTCAATGTTATTTTCATTGTCTCACCCTCTTTGATTTCTAATCCTTCTTTATTTCACCCTTGTTTTTTTTTTTTTTTAGTAATTCTTTACCTCGTCCCTCCTCACCGAGTTTAATCGCGGCTATTCTTAATGGCTAAAAAATGGCAGAAATTAGGAATTGTCTTAAGGGAAGTGACCAATGGGGTGCGAGGTGAAATTAAATATGACGGGGGTGGTTCACCGGAGGGGCATCGATTTTTCCAAGTTTATGGGAGGCTGGGATATAAACATGGAAGCCCGAGCTTTCCGATGGACGGTAAAGATCCAATATCTCGCCGGACGCAATCTCACCCCCTCTCCCTCGGGAGGAAAGTCCCCGGAAAGGGGTAAACAGAATGGCAATCCCGGGGAAAAATCGGGCACTGCTTGTCGGAATTATTTCCACCCCGATTTACGGGGGTTTTGTCAACGACACCTGCACGCGAGAAACCGGCGAGGAAAGGGGATGTTCGGAAGGAAATTGCCTCTGAGGGCTGTAAAAGGGATGCTAAAGTGAGGTGAAAAAAGAGGGTCGAAACGTCGTAAGGGTGGTTCCGAGTCTACAAGATTTTCCACCCCTTCGTCCGCCTCGACTTTTGGGGAAACTCGGCTCAAAAAAAAAACTCAGTCGAGATTCTTGAGGGGTGGTTTTCCATATTAAAATAAAAGGAGAAGAAAAAAAAATACAGGGAATTTTCAAGGATGGCCGGGCTCCCCCATTTTCCACCCTCGTCCCCATTTCGATTTTTGCCCGCTTTTCGGGGGTGCGAAATGCACGCTCGGCTTAAAAAAAAATACCCTGCTCGTAGGGGTAGTTCCCCGCGTTACGAGAGAAAGAGGGAGAAAAAAGAGATAATGCCAGAGCGAGGTCGAAGTTTCAGGGGTGGATCTTCCGACTTTCTTCCACCCCTCGTTTCCATTTCGATTTTTACTCCCCTCGGGGCGTCTGCACGCTCAGCTTAAAAGATATATCTCGCAGTTCATACCCCGTGTCCTACACGGGGGTAGTTTCACGCATTATGGTAATGTACCGGCACTCCGAGGGTATTCCTACCAGCAGAAGCAGATGCCAGCTCTTATTCGAGGGTTGCAACCCTCCTAAATCCCATATATAGGTCTGCTACCTTCTCGTTTCCTGAATGCGCGATTCAGCCCCTACACGAGGGAGAGTTCGACAAAAATTTCCTCGGGGGGTGAAAAGATTGGGGTTATCGCGGGCACCAACGCCCGAAAACAAAGGGAACTTGCCCAACACCGAATTCCAATTTCCAACAATTTTTACTATCTAATTAAAAGTATGAAAAAATAATACACGCGAGAAAAGCCACCCTCTCGACTGTGGATAATTACCCCGTTCCCCGAGAGATTATTAAAATTGATAAGAATCGCAAGACGGACGTCACGCACCTCTTGGACAAAGTGCGTAATTAGCGCTCCGCCGCAATTTGCGGGCCCCCCCCCCCCCGCTTTTATGGGGACAATGAGACGGGGATGGATACAAGGGATGGCAATTACGAAATTTCGGGGGACGCTTGCCACGTGAGAAGATTCACCCCCGGGGTTGGGTCCGGTTTCAGAACATGCAAATTCCTCAGAGACAATGGACCCTTTCCAACCCCAAAAGACGAGTCCGAGTTTCGGCCATTTCGTGGATCTTCCACCTGCAACGGACAACACAAAGGCGTCATTTTTCCCCTCTCGATATAATCAAGCTACAGGGGTTGGATTTTCGCGTGACTCCTGTCACCCTCGGGGGGGGAAGCTCCCCAAAGAAGCCCCCCATGTAATCCGGGCTCTCATCAGCGACAAAGCCGAATTTGCATTTATCTCCTGGTTTCCCATCGGGTGGAGGGGATTCACCCCCATAATCCGGCCGGGGGTTTCTCAACCCTTTGTCCCATTTACCTTTTTCTAATTCTTTCGAAGAAGACCGCATTAAATTACCGCGATAAAACCGAGAGAGCCCCGTCGCCCCTGGGGGTGTAAGTCCAACGGGGGGTAGAATCCCTCCGAAGGGAGCCCCCTTTCTTCCTCCAATTAAAACAGCGGGTGGCGTGAAATTTTTACGGGCTGTCGTAAATCCCCTGAGAACCCTCCCTCCGCCTCCGTCGGGGGTGGAAAAAAGTTTTTCATTAAATAAATATAATGGTAATTTAGATGGCGGCGACGCGACGGTGCTCCACCGCCCTTAATGAGCAGGGAACGAGGAGAAGCAACAGGGGTTGGGGGGTTAGGGGGTGTGGAAAAATATGGCGGACGCTTAGCGCCTAAGCGCCGCCGCATCCGTCTCGTAAAACACGGAAAGAAACGGGCCGGAGGAAGGACTCGAATAAATCCCCGAGGACTCGTCCTGGCCGCCATGTTTAATATTTCTCAGGGGTTTTGGTCTCCCCCTCTCTCCGTCTCTCTTTATCCGGCGCTAATGGCGCCACCCCTTCCTTCACGCCGCGTCATCTAAGAATTTAATTTCGGGTCCTTAGTCCTCGAAGAAGGACTAAGGGCCATTTATAAAAAGAACCACCCGAGGGGTGATACTTTCCGTGCCTCATTAAAATTTTTCGAAATCTCGAAATTTTACGCTACCAATAATTATAATTTTCAAGGTCGCAGCGTATTCGTTTTTTTTTCCTTTCAGAATAGCTTGATATTATAATTAAAAAATAATCATGATAAAGAGAGGAGACAACAAAAATGGAAAGCCTGGATATTCCTCTCACCTTTCCAGCGACCACGGGGGAGGGGGGGGGGAGTGATAAAAATGGCGGACACGTCGCAGGGCGGGAAAGCACCCCCCGGACGCCTCGACGTAACGAACCGTAACTTCGACCCCGTTCTCGTAAGTCCCCCCGGGAGTGCGCTCCTCGGGGCCGCGCGTCACTTTAAAGCCCCCTGCCCCTCCGTTGCCCCACCCCCGCCCCGCGCCCGAATGTCAGGTGCAAGCTCGCGAGCTAATTCATTGGCTTACGGAGCTTACCGGCAGGTACAAGCTCCCCGTCGGTGTCGCGACAGTCCGGAAACTTCCGGAGCTGCATCCGGTCCCCCTCGGGGGGCAATTGCCCCCGATCTCACCTGGTCACCTGAGCAACTGGTCCCGATCCCGAAGGTCTCCCCTTCCCCACGGTGAAGCCCCCTCCCCCAAAACGCGACAACTCCCGAGGAAAAAAAAATACCCCCCCAAAAATTAATCAAAAAAATATTTTGTTAATTCGAAGGATCATTATTGGACTCTAATAAATTCTCACGATTTCGAGGAAATTCATAAGGAAGAAACGATATCTGGCAAATGATCTAGAAAATGTGAAAAAAAAAAAGAGCGAGATTTTGCTGAACTTCAATTTTCTCCCTCTTCCTGTTTTAGGGTATTTTCCCTTGACCGGGTTTATTAACCCAGGGGATGGTTTTTGGGCTGCAAGAAGATCGGCACCGAGCGCGTAATTTCGAGAGCACCCTGGGGGGCAACGCCCCCTCCCCTGGGGGGGAGAGGGAGTCGGCCGATATCGGGCGGAAACGATGCCACGGCTCGGTGGCATCAATTTTAAAGGAGGGCGGAAATTGCTCCACTTTCCAACAACTAACTTTCCCCGATACCCCCCCCCCCCCCGCCGCGTCCACGCGGCTAATGAACGGAACTTTTCTATTGCTTTTTTTCTTTTTTTTTTAAACAATGCCTCGTCGCTGAAATTCCCTCGGTGACTTTGCCGATCCGGAAATGGGGGAAAACAGGGGTAGGTTCAAGGGAACCAAAATTGAGCACTTCCCTCTTGCAATATTAAAAAGTGGATTTTTATTAAACCGCGGAAGCGTACCTTCTTCGCGGTATCGTAAATGTACGGGTTTAATAATTAGTGGAAATTGGGAGGAAGAAAAAATTGCGGATTATTTCTAGGAAAGGCATTTTTTTTTACAGTAGTATAATATTGGTAAAAATTGTATAAAAGTTAGAGAAATGTTCGGTTTGGACGGTTCGAAGATTTGGAAGTGAAATTGGAGGTCGATAGCGACGGGGAGTATTTTCTCGCGGAATTGCTCCGAAACGCGTCGGCGGCGGCCATTTTGGACAACGCGTCCACCGCGTTGCGGGGCGACCCGGCGGAATCCGCGTGACGTGCCTGCCGTCCGCTAATGCGGCCCTCGCGGAAACGGAACACGTCTCCGGTGACGTGACCGGAATCCGCGAGGGCCGCCACCGGGTCACCGGTGTCACGCGCGCGTTAAACGCCGCGGAAATGCCGCACTTATCCGGGGTATTTACCCCGGCCCGGCGTTCCTCACTTTTCCGGCTCGCACTTTCCGCGGCCTCATCGAGAGTATAGAAATTACCGAAGAAAGAAAGGCGTATATGCCCCTCCATTTGCTTACATTAAACGTTCCGCAGAAAACGAGCATGATAACGCACGCGTTAAACGCCGCGGAAATGGCGCACTTGTCCGCGGTACTTACCATCTCTCGTTTCTATTAACTTTTACCCGCGCTAGGAAAAACGTTTCAACGAACCGAAGAAATGCTTCTATGAACGGTACCCAAGGAAATTTTCCACCAATTGAAAGGTAACAATTACTCGACTGGAATCAATTGAACCCAACGTCACGTGGGAAATTATGGCAAAAGATGGACGCTCGTCCATATTCATGTATTTATATTTACGGAGGTTATACGGGAGATACGAAACGAGGCGATGGGAGGACCAGGCATATATCTCGAAATGCATGCTTCTTGCATTTCTTTTCGGTACATCGAACCTCGGGGGATGGATATTTCGGCCTTTGTTCAGCTCGCGAATCCATTGTCGCCGGGTGGGCTGCGCCCAGGCGGCGGCCATCTTGCTAGGTGAAAGTAACCGGTACGCGATCGCAAAAGTCAAGTTGAATGGCATGGGAAACGAGCTCTCGGCAGAATGCAGAGGCGTGTTCCCGCAGGCCCGCGCACCGGCATACAGATTTTCCGCAAAACCATCGGACCATTTATCCGCAGATTCGCCGTAGCGTCCCTCCGTTCCCGGGAACCAAGATGGCGGCGCGTCGCCGGGCCGATCGAAGGTAGCCGCCAGAAATCGTGCGGAAAATTGCGAGAGACCCTCCGAGAAAGCTTTACGCGAGTCGCTTCTTCCTCGTTATCGACTACCGCGGAATGAATGCACCCCGCGGAATTTATCGAGACGACCTTTCCGCCGATAAATCCGCGGGGGGATGAAAAGTCGAGATCGGAGATCGAATTTCCCGGCCGTTCGACTTCTCACATTGAAAAGGGGCCCGGCCATTTTTCACGGCAAACGGCCGCCGTCCTCTTCCCGGATTGCCGCGAGTCAAGCCGGACGCGGAAGGGGCGGAAAGGGGTGCGTCCAAATTCGGACACAGTCCGTGGGGTCACCACCCATGGGGTCACACAGAGATCATTTTAATTACTCAAGGAGCCGTAATTTCGACTGACGAGGGTCGACACGGTCCGGGACTCGTTCCGCGCGGTTTCCGCCGCAACCCCATCCCCCCGCAGCACCGTCAAAGAGACGGAATCCGTCAAATTGGTCGAGCGCGTCCTCTCGCTTTAGCTACCACATAGAAACCCATCGTATTAGCTTGTTGCGTAAAGGCAAAGTTTCTCCCACCGTATCTCGCGATGAAAAATCCGCGCTTAAGTGCAAAAAACAAACCGCATAAATTTAAAAAAATCGGTAAAGCACCGACGAATAATTATTCTTTGAATTAACGAAATATTTCTTTCGTCCAATGGCATTTTTTTTTTCTCTCAAGGTAGTTATGAAATTTCACCCTAATTACGTTTAGGGCATCGTCTCTAAAACGAGTTCCAAAACTGGACCAGCGGAGTGGAAAATAATTTTCGAGGATAAAATGACGTTTCGAAGCGGCGGGGGGTTCGGGGGGTAACTTTATCGTGGCTGGAAATTATTCCGAGCGCCGCGCGTGATATCAATGTTTTCGACGTGCGCGACGAGCGACGATAATCGAAATACGAGCGCCCCCCCATGCCCCCCGCCCCACAAAGCGAAGCGTCGATTAACCGCTAACGATACACCCCCGGTTTCCGAAAAACCGACCTCCCCCTCGCCCCCAATGGAGTCGAAAATTAATTCCGACTCCTGATGCGAGATGACCGAAGGGATGAATTTACGGTGAAACGTTCCTACTTTACATAACCTCCAAACTGAATTTCGCTTTCCCCCCTCCTTAACGTCGGAATCGAACAAAGGGTTAATTATGCGTTCAATGCCGTCCAGAGGGGAAGCCTTTTCTTGGCTTCCCATTCACTAGCGCGAGCAGCGATTATGTCAATACGAGCTCCTGCTCGCTCGACGGTCGCGCGCGCAATGACGCTCCCGTGAAAGGGGAGGCGGCCTTATATAAGCGCGCGGTCCATCCCGGTGCACGTGCACTTAAGGTGACATAAAAGGGTCATTCCATATACATTTAAAAAATTATGTATCGAGGTTAAGGGAAGCAATTTCGAGGGCGCATTCGGCAAGTTATGTTGTCGCGGGGTATTGGGCATTAATTATTCCGGGTGGTTTCCGTTTAATCCCGTTCGAGACGGGGTAGCCTTAAACGGGGCGAATCTGTAGGCATAACCGGGAGCCCCGAAGTGCATTAGCAAATGTCAGAGCAGTGGTTGGCGCCGAATTCGAATTCGAGTCACGGACGGGAGTTCTCCAAGTTCGACTCCCCCCTCCTGGGCCCGCGGGGACCGGTGCGGGAATTCTCGTGGGGCAAGGGGGATGGGGGCAGTCATGCAGGGGGTGGAGGACAGGGACAGTCATGCAGGGACCAGAGGTGAGGGAGGTTGCGAGAGTTGGCAGATATCGACTTTCGCCGCGCCGATTCGTGCTCTTAATACCCGCGAAAAATCCCGGTATATACATATGTGCCAGGTATATATTACAAGGTACATACGTATATAGACGCGGGGGAGGGGCACGTACACCCACGTACCCGCGGCCTATTCGATATCTCGAGCGCCAGAAGCGGAGCCGCGCCAATTCCGAGGCCTCGAATTCAATAAGCATAAGTTTCCCGAATGACCGGGCTCGGGTAGCGGCGTCTCTCTCCAACCCGCGGCGACCGCATAGCGGCGTCTCTCTCGCGCGGCCGCGAGCTGGCGCCTTCCCAAGTCGGCGCGACCTCTCGGAGGGGCCATCTTCCCGGGGGATCAACGGGGGAATATCGCTTCCAGGGGGATATAAGGGCTCGGGGAGCCCTCGGGAGTGCGGGCGACAGGCCCATTAATTACGGGCCTTATCGACCCCCGGAGGAAAACCGCGGAAAATACAGATTTCCCCCAAATTCCCCGAGCCCTCCGCCGATAAATCCCCACTCGCGGCGACTTAACCCCCGATTATCCCCTCGACGCGGAATGAAAAATCAACCCTTCTAGAATGACGCCCGAGTTCCTTAGATCGGAAATGAAAAATCAACCCTTCCTTAGGATGCCAAGAGGGTGCATCCCGGACCCCCCACGGAGCGGTGCACTGGGGTGCATCGGGGTGCACCCGAGCCACGGGGCGACGCGTAAATCTCTGTCGGCGCTTCTCGTCGACAAAACCACCCCCGGATATTCGCGAGGTGGCGTCCCCCACTCTCCATCACCGGTATGTCACTCGGTAAAGTGCAGCCGCGTTTAGGGGGTGCAAGTGCTCGGTTATGGGGAATCCTTGCTAGGGTCTGAAGAAATTTGGCGCACGTAGCCCCGGAATGTGCCAGCCGGGGTACTTGCGCCCCACCGCTCGTAAAATATGCCGAGACAAGTGCATATATCCCCCCATCCCCAACCCCTCGCAGGGGGTGCACTCGAAAAACAACTTGTTGGAGTTGGGATCGCGCGCCACCCTCTGCCAGTCTGTTTATCGGCAGGAAATACAATTCCCGATTTTCCGCGACCTGGACCGACTTTACAAAATCGATTTTACAGGGGGGGGATCAACTTCTCTAGAATTCCGGAATTTCAGAAAATTAGTCGAGGGTCCCGTTTCGCTTTCCGCTTACGGAATAAGCGAGTTCCTAGTTGGCCGCGCTTCGCCGCGTTGACATTGGCCGCGACTTCGAGCGGAACTGCCGCGTGCGGAATTGTATTGTAAGTCCCTCCCTCCCCCCCGACGAGTTGGGGGTCTCCAAAATGGTCCTTAAGGAATGAACTCTGACGGAAACCCACCGGTAGACGCTCTCGTCGTAGGACAGGAGGATCCTTAGGGGTTGGCTGATGCTGCGCTTCTTCACCACGTGCTCCGGCTCGATGTGAACCCCATGGATGACCTGAAGCAGAAAAAAGAATCCCATGAAAACCACGCCGTCGATGTAATCCTCCAAGACGCAAGAGTACACGGTGATGAAAATTGTAGAAGAAATTAAAAAAAAAAAAATAGAAGATCCACAAGGCATCACTCAGCGAAATGGCACGATATTAAATATGAAGGAAAAGGAGGGGAGGATCCTCCCCGATATTTTCCGGGAGTACTGCAAAAGGAAGTGAAAAGGAAGTCACAAGGAATAATTCACCGGGGGAGTTTGCAATTTAAGCGTTCTCTCTTCTCCCGAGTTTAAGTATTCTCCCCCGGGGGGTTGGGGGTGGTCCCGGGGTCGGAAAGGAGGTCGACCTTAGGGGGCCTCCCGAGGGGGGCTCGCGGCGATATCATTAAGCGACAATTTACCTTGCCGAGGAATGCTTCAGAATCCCCGCAAGCCTCCACTCCCGGAGCCGGGAGATGAGACGTCGAGGACCCCCCGCGAGGACCTTTGAGCGACCGGACGGGAAATAAAAGAAGACCCGACCGTCTCGGCTCGAAATTACGCACACAGCGAGGCCAGAATCCCGAAAATTCGATTTTCCAATTCCAGGGGCCCTCGCATCCTTCCTCAAAAAATAGTAACCCCCGAAATTCATTTCAAGCTCGATATATCCGAGCGGGGGTTGGGGGGCACCGAGTGGAGGAAAGTCCCCACGCCACACCTGGGGACCCTAGAGCGGCTCGACAGTCCTCGACTTACCTTCTGCCGACCGAGCTTTCGCCGTAAGTGCAATCCCGTGCTCGCCGGTAATCGGAGCTCGTACGAAGTGGCTTGCCCCCTCCCCCTTGCCCCCCCCTCGCAGAGGGCAAGTCCCGCGGTAAGTTTAATTCCGTGCTCCAGAGGGTGAACTTTCGAGTACCCCCTTCCCCTTCGCGGGGGCAAAAAGCCCCTCGGACGTCTCCGGGAAACGCGACGACCGCGGAGGCTCCTTCGCCCCCTTCCTCCCCACGAGCTTGCGGACGCTTTATTGCCGACTTCAGCCTGGCCGAGCGTCGGGAATTGGCAGTTCGCCCCCCCCCCTCTCCGTACCCCCAAGGGAGAGCTTTTCCATCTCAAGGGATAAATTCGCGACCTGTGAAAATATCGTAGAGGGATTCCGCCCCTCCGCCCCTTGCGCTCTTTCCCCCCACGGAATCCGAATTCGAAAGCTCACGCATCCGCCTACTTTCCGCGATTTCCCGTGACGTCGCCAGAGAGTTTCTCGCCGGATATGTGGTTAGGTATATGCATATATAGACACACACACACACGTGCGTACATATATCGAGAGCTTTCGGGGACGAAGTTTGATAATTAAGAGGCGACCGGCGCGTCCCGGTCGAGAGCGGGGGGGTCGGGGGTTCGGGGGTCGCTCAAGTTACGGATTAAGTACACGTAACTTCGACCCTGGTCGCTTCCGCCCCCGTGAGCATCCCTTCGCCCTAACCTTCGCTCATTTCAAGCCCCCCCCCCCGGAATCCGTGCCCCGTCTTTTACTCCGCGTACCCCGGGACGCGGAAAGTTCGGCTCGAGAACGCTATCTTCTGACTCTCCTTCTCGAGATATCGCATTACTGTTAAGGAGCTTTTCAGAGAGCCCCCCGCGACGAAACCGACCGTGGGATTAAGACTTATGCAGATGCACTTAATCGCATTGCAAATGAGGATCGCCGGACAGGGACCACTCCCTGATTCTCTCTCTTATCACGGATATCGCTTTTGACGCTATCGAATTTTTTTTTTGGGGCATTTTCCCTCTAATACTTTGAATTCGGGAAAATTGATAATTGGACGATTACAAGGGGACGGACATAATGCATCCGGAAAAATCTGTAATCACTCGAGGGGAAGAGTTGGGGGCGATTGTTTCCTTCACACGTTTGTTTAAGCGATTGCGGGGGTGGCGGCGGTAGGTACCAGGTTACGGGGAAAACGGCGTTGTCCGTGGGTGGAGGGAGTGGGGCAAGGGGCAGAAGAAAGGTGGACGTCGGTAGGAGAGTGACGGGACAATCTCATCCTCCGGTCCCCCCGTCCACAAAGGCGGCCTCCCCCGGAAGTGGCCCATCCGATCCTCCTGTAATTCGGTTTCGCCAAGTCCGTCCAGTTCGGGAACACAAAAGCCCCCCAATCCCCCCGCTTCCCCCACGTCTCCCTAGATCACTTCGTTGACTCGACGGACCCCCCCTCACCCCGGCGTCGAGTTTTCCTCGGTTGCGCCAAAAATTGGGAGGTGACGGGGAAATGATAAAAGAAATGATTCGGCGATGAGTAGAATTAAAGTCGTTCCCGAGGATGTCACGCGGAGGAAGGCGGAGGGTCCACCATCTTGGAACGTGGCATCCACTCCCAGGGAGGGAAAGAAATCCGGGGGGGGATAAAAATGAAAATTCCCATCTCAACTAGAAAAAGGATTCCTGGGATGGAAGGGGAATCGAGTCCGCGAGATTCCCTCGAAGGAAATTAAATTTGCCTGCGCCCTTCGTTCTTTCATACACTCAACCCCCAACCCCCCACATCTCGCGCACCGACCAGTTAAGAATCGGATCAATCGCCGGATATTCGCGCGTCGAATCTTCATAGAAACCCCTTTTCCCCAGTGCCGGAAATGAAATTCACCACCCCCCGTCTTGCTCAGATCCCTCTTGTATTTTTAACCGACCTCGGGGGGCGGGAGGAGGGTGTTGTGTTACGAGGTGAATGAATCACTCGAATATTCACGCGCCGATCGGTGGATCCTATGCATCATTCTGCGGTATAATCCATCCTCCTCTTCCCCCAGGATCTTACGCGAGGGATGGGGGAGGAGGAGCTCTCCCCTCACCCTCGGCCCAGTCTTCTCCGGGACGCCGAGAGGGAAAGATTGATCTACGGCGGAAGTTTTCCGCGAGGATTTGAGGATATCATCTGGTCGCTTTGAGGAAGTAATTTATGTCCCCTCCTGTCTATATACATGGGTGTATGTATAGACGTGCCGAGACTGAGCCACCCCCCGGGGGGAGGAGGATCGTCGCCAGTAGAGGCGGAATGGGGGAAGAATCCCGGAAAAGGAAGAGGGTCCCGCAGGAGGATCCTAAGGCTCCTCCAGAATGGCTGCACTGGAGAAAATTGCCAATTTAATTTCTGCCGGGATCAAGGGGGGGTGACCACCCCAGTGGGAGGTCCCCCACCCATGGGGGAGGAGGGCCCTCGAAAAAAAACTTGGACGGACTCGATGACACTTCTTCTCCTCGCCGCGTAATCGCATTGAGAAATTTTCTTCGTTTCTTCTTTTTTAACCCCCGGTGGAGATTTCTCCTTTTCGATTCTTTGACTTGATCGTCTCATTTTAATTTTTTTTGCTTCTTTCTTCACAACGGCGATGCATTTCATCGAAGCGCCGATTCTTGGGATTTCAAATTTGCGGACAAAGTGGCCTCGTTAGGAGAAAAGGAAAAAAAAATGGGAGGGAAGGGGATCTCGCCCCGTTGGTTAAGTACCAGCTCTTGGCGGGCCGAGTTACTTGGACAATGCGCCGGGCCGGACAAATGCCGAAGTTTGCCCGACAAAACAAGAGGAAGTCGCCTTTTGTCATCAACAATGGGGGGGGGGCGACCCCAAACCCTTTACCGGGGGCAACTGCCACCGACCTCCTCTCTCCTTTCGAGCCACTCAAAGAAGCCGTTCAACGATAAGCGGCGAGAAAGACAATGAGAGGGAGGGAGCATCCCCCGCGTCTATGGATCGCTCCAGGGATGATAAGTAGAATATTTCGTAATAGAACGAAATTTTGTAAAGGGCAGGCGAATGAAATCGTCGGACTGGTTACGATCTACCGAATGGGCCAATTAATTGATTCCTGAATAAATTTTGCGGTCGAGGTTAAGGGGTAGGGTAAGTAGGCGAATTCGGTCGGTGCATTTTTCGCCGCGAAGGGGGTTGGCAAAAAATCAAAGAGGAGGTACGGGGGGGGGGGGTTGCTGCCCCCCGGGGACTGCAGACACCCAGGACAAAGCTCTCGGTTGCAAAGGGGCTTTGATCGTCCCGGGGCATATGCGCCGGCGAAGGGAAGCGAGCTCGCGGCAGAGTGCATCGCGGCCGTATGCACTTCTGCATGTGCGCTCCCCTGCATGTGCACTCCGAGTCCCCCCTCGATCGCCCGAAAGGCTCGATATCAAAGTTGCCGGAAAGGGGAGTTCACTTCCGGCGCTAACGCCGAGGAAAAGTGCAATATCTTTTCACGTGGGACCTCCCTCCCCCGAATATAGATTTTTCCCGTTGCACCTGTTACCTCGGGATGCGCTTTTACAGGATGCAGGACTCGAGAATGCAACAAGGTCTATGTGGACCGAGGGACGGATTTTGCGCCGCGTGTGAAATTAATTAATAATTAATTAATGATCGGTAATAAGGAACCGCGGTGAAGTATAAGTTAAAATACCACTTAATAACTCTATAAAACTTTGACAAATTTTATTATTATTTTTTATTTTTTATTTTTTTCCTAAGCATGATCGCGCAGCTGATTGGTCGAGAGGCCCGCCGGTTCGACCAATCAGGTGGCAGGGATTTCGGACTCGCGGCCTCATCCCGGGTATATAAGCGAGCGCGAACGCAGCAGGAGCGCAGTGAGAGGGTCCCCCCCGACCGGAGCGGAGCGCGGCGGAGATTCCGGGGATATCCAGGAAAATACGTCGCGGCCAAGCGGATGCGCGAGCCGTCCCTCGGGATTCCGGGCTGGTAGGATTCTGAGAGACGTCTTGGCGTATCCGATAATTCCCGTCGCAACGACGCAAACGGAAATCCAATTAGGCGGGTAGACGGTTAGACAGTCCGCCATCTTGTCTCCCGACTTGTACCGCGGAATTAAGAGAGGACCCTCCACCCCACATACATGCGCAATTACATATGTATTCTTTACAAGGAGAATTAATTTCCTTGCAGGATAGTTCCGCCGCGGAGCTCCGGAAAGGCATTCCTCAGGTTATGTAACAAACAACGCGGGACGCACGGAAGGAGCGGAGAATTTGGAGGTTAGGTCGCCGAATCCCGGGCGTGTCTGCCCTCCTGGGTGTCCCGAGGGACCCGGTTCGCGGCGTATATTAAAGCATCCCTGCTGTTCCTGGATTCTGAACCCCCGTGTCGGAAATGCTCCCTCGGACCATTTTCCAGAAATCCAGAAGTTAAAAAAGTTAAGATAATTCAGTACTCCTTGATAAGGAGCGTTTTCCAGTATCTCGGGACTTCGAGTCCCTGAATCGGTTCCCTTGAATTATTTGGGGCCGTTTCCATCAAGGCGCGGAAATAAGAGCGGATTGCACGTAAAGTCCACTCGCGGTCGACGTGCTTGTTCATCGGCTTAATTCGACCGCACGTAGTGCGCCGGTCATCGCAAATTCTAGTGGACGCGTATATACTCCCGCCGGCGGTAAACCGGGTGCAGTAAGATAATTTAATGGCAATCAAATGACTAGGTCGTAAACCAAGGTCCCGAAAAATGAAATAAAGCGTTCCTTACCGTTCCTCCCGAAAAACACGACCAAACGTAATTTCGCCACCACCACAATTTTTATTCACCCTTTACCTTCCCCGCTTTCGAATAACAGAAATTCCCTCCACGTGCTTCCTAAATATAAAACAAAGCCCGTAATTACCCTTCCCTCCCGGCGCACCAGCTTACGCCGTTTAATCCCCAAAAATCGCTATTTAATTCGGGTAATTAATTATTAAAAAGTACCATAACCTCAAATTCATCTCTTCCTCTGGCGAGGACCCTTTCACCGGATTTCCCGGTTCCGCCCCCATGCTCGGGGCAATTTTTTATTCGTCTTTTACATCCCCCCTCCCCGACCCAGGGCGGAAGATAGAATTTTCCTCCGCGGACAAAGCGGCCGACATTGGATCACTCGGCAGACTGCTCTCTCTCTCTCTTCTTTTTTCGCGACTTCCTTCCTCCCCTTCGTCGTAAAACACCCCGGACAATCGCTTTGAAGAGGGTGCCCCCTAACTCCCCCCCGGGGGTGGGGGTCGCTTTGTCCCTTCAAGAGTGAGACACTCTAGGAAATTCCGGACGTAATGAGTGGTCGAGGAGATTAATAAAAGTACCGAAAATTGGGGGGGGGGGGGGGGCTAAATAGGTCCGGACCTCCAGGAACTTTTCTGACGGAGGGGGGGTTGAAAAACGTGGAAATCTCGCGGAATGGTACGTGGGAGGAAGTGGAATGAGTGTAAGACAAAGGCTGGGGGGGAATTAAGGATTCTGGGGCAAGTGCCCCACCGGACCTGCGGCTGTGCGGGAAAACAAGGAGGAGGAGCGGCGACCCTCGAAACTCGCGTCGACCTCGGTAATGTTGATAAAAAGAGGAAAAGGAGAAAATAAGTGGGACAGAAATGCGCTAATTACACGCGCACGAGCGTTCCCGGAATTCCGTTGATTCTTTCGGCGGCGAAACTCGGGACGAATTCGCGATTTGAAATCGCGGCTTTTCAGCGGAATCCGAGGAACGCGGGGGAATAATTCCCGGCACTTTACCCAGGGGGTGGCCGGTGATAAAGTAATTATTTACCAAAGAGCAGGCGGCATGCGAGGGAGATGGAGGGACGGGGAAAGCGTAACGCGTAATTTCGGGTCAAATAATTAAGGCATGCCGAGAGTCGCGCAATTAAACGTAGCCAGCAACGAGAAAAGGGCGGTCGGCCGTGGAGGTGGGATTAAGTATTTAATTACGGGGGGGGGGGCAAACTCGGTCCTCCCGTAAATTCGGGGTCTTTAGAGGCGTCGGAGCCTCCGCTCCAACGGAAAGGGCCATTCGTCACCCGGCTCTGGGGGAAACCGAAGAAATATCGGGGGGCTTGCCCTCGCACCTCCTCCCGGTGGGGCACGGTGCCCCCACGGATTCCTCGCAAATCACCTCGGTACGTGTGCGGCGAAACCGCTACGTCCCTCTAGAGTCTGGAGGGCAGGGGAGGCACTTCCGATTAACCCTCTCGGGTCGAGAACCGAAAATGAATCCGGAAGTTATCTCGGAGAGAAAAGTTAAGGGTTGAAATCGATAGATATGGTGGTGAAAAAAAAAAAATTATCGTATCTTTAAAAATTCATGAATTTTATGAACAATGAACGGTGCATATTGTTATAATCCGGTGGGGGTGCGGAGACGTTTCCGCCCCGCCGTTCAACTCGGGGATGCCGCCGTCACGTTTCGGCCGCAAGTCGGGGTTGGTTCCTGGCCCGGGGATGAAATTGCCAGGATACGTCGCGGCCGTGGAAACGGAACGGCCGCGCACGTAGAAGCCTCCGTACCTCGGTAAATACCTACCCCTACGTACCTAGGTAAATGCCTGGAGTAAATGCAGAGGGTGGGGGGGTTAAATGTACACGTAGGCACGCACGTAACACGTAGACCCGCCTCCGGCCACCCGTGGCCGACTGCAAAGCGGGGCCACCGATGCTCGGGCACGTTCGCTAACCCCTAACCGTCCCCAAACCACCCCCAAACCACCCCCGATCTGACAGCCGCTAACCCGGCCAAACAATAGTTTACAGGGGACGGGGGGCAGCCCCACCGGCGGTCGCGTATAAATTAAAGCAATTTGCATGTCACGCGTGCCTCCCACCCCAAGGAGCTGAGCCCTTCCGGGGGTGCGTAATCGCTGTCGGGCCCCGAAATCACGAACAATGCTCTCCGTCCCGTCGCCCTGATTTTCCTCCTCGACGGTACGGGGCGGAGAAGAACCCCGTAAATAAAAGTTGTGCGGAAAGATGTGAAATAAGTTTTCTTCGAGGAGTTTCCGCGTGCGGAGGGCCGTCGCGGACGTAGAGCGCGATATTTAATGCGCAGCTTGGACGTCCTTCGAGCTCCGCACTGTCTCCGTTGGACCAGCTTTTCCGCCTCGACGGCGCATCTCACAGAGAAACTCTCCAAACAAAACTTGTCAGAAGGGATGCACCGCGAAACTTTTGTTAGGGAAGTTTCCGCGTGCGGAGCCCGGACGCGGGGTTGAGGCGCGTTTTCCGCGAGAGGGGCCGCGGTCGCGCGTCAATTTCCGAAGGGACGTCCTCAGAGGCTCGTAATAGCGCGCCCTCCTCGGGGGGTCGGCCAGCTTTTCCGCCTCAACGCCGCGTCTCACAGGGAAACTCCTCAAACAAAACTTACCCCCAAAGGTGCCCCGCTGAACTTTTGTTCGGAAAGTTTCCGCACGCGAGGCGTCCCTCGGGCGGTACGCCGCGTTTTCCGCGCGAGGGGCGACAGCGATTTTTAAAGAGGCGCCCCCGGGGGGGTGAGCGCCCCTCTCTGGCCTACAGGCGCGAAAGAGCCTCGCGGGGGCAAAATCGATGCTGTTTGCCAATCGCACACGTCGCTCGACTATCGATAATGTATCGATTACAGGGTCAACATGGCCGATGTACACGTGTACGAGCATCCAGGCCCTTCCGGGTGCGCCTTTGTCGGCGTTAACTTTGTTTAAATCACCGTTGTTTACCCGCGCAGTGCATATTTGCATAATAGATTCGCGAAATTAACGCCAGCCCTCACCTCCCATGGGGGGGCCCTCTGTCGTGTTTCACGCGACATTTTGGCCGTGCTGCACTGAGCTTGGTCATTACACGACTCGTCCCCCTTTTTTATTCCTGACAAATTTCGAACCAATCACGGGACTCATTACTCCGAAACGGTCGAAATTAACCGACGCTCCCTTTCCATTATCAGGGGAAAAAATACCATAAACGCGAAAATAAAATCCGCCAGGCAATTATTTTCTGGATTCCATTTGTTCTTATTTTTAATTTCTCGATTTTTCGACACTCACCATTGGGGGAAAAAAATATCATAAACGCGAAAATGGATAAGGAAATGATTTTTCAGGTACGATTTGACGTTTTGCAGTCATTAACGTCACATTTGTTGAAAAGCAAGCCTTGGGTAATTGCAGCGGATGTACGTAACGAGGTTGGGAGTACTCAGTCCGATGCGTTTCCGCATTCCGCCGAAATTCGGTCGAATCGGCCAATATCGGGCGGATTTGAAATCAAACGAGCCGTCGCACATCCCCGGTATATTGCAATTACAGGGTCCATTACGGGGGTGCGTATTACACGGCGGAGATGGAGAGAGAGGGAAGCTGGCCGGACAAGTACCGAACTACTTCGCGTCCAGTCCCGATGCACCGGCCAAGCTGCATTATGCACCCCGTCGATTCTGCTCGACCGATTTAACATGCATTAAGTTATAAACTTGTCCGGCTGGCTGCTGCATCATGCAGCGGGGTGCAAGACGATCTCTGCCGAGGATTAACACCCCCGAGATGCAGCCCCAAAAATCCGTTCGATTTGATTCAGGGTGGAGGGAAACGCGTCAAGAGATCCTTTTTTTTCACCGTCTTCAATCTTCCAGTTTTCCTTATTCTCTGGGGGGAAACCGACTATCGGGTGTCCCGGGGGTAGTTCTTGAATTTCCCTCCCCCTGCCGCCCCCTCGCTTAATGCCTCGACGAGACGCCTTTGAAGAGAATCCTTTGGAGGGAAATTCCAGGACCCCCGCAAACCCCCCTCGTTATCCGGCGCTCCCCAAAGGGCGGAATTAAATAAATAAATAAATGAGAAATAAAGGTACGGGGAAACTCGCGTTTCCGTGGGACAGTCGTGTTCTCTTTCTCCCTTTCTCCCTCTCTCTCTTTTTCTTCATCTCTCGAGGCCGCTTTGACGGCGCGCGAGGAGAATCCGCAAGGGCGTCCCTTCAAGGGTGGTTCTTGGGTTTACGATTCTCAAGACCCCTCACCCCCCAAACCCCCTCGTCGTGCCGAGTTACAACGCGCCCTGTTTTTTTTTATTTTCATTTTTTAAGACTTCTTTTAACATCGTGACGTGAATTTAACAAATTATTCCGAAATTCATGGTAAATGTTCATTGATACGGTGTATCGAGGTGGCGGATTAATTTTACCGCGCGTACTCCAGTTGATTTGATTGAAATAATTATTCTGGGAATTTGGGCCGATTGAAATACTCTTGTTAATTGAGAAGTGTATTAGCGTTTTTATTTTGTGATTTAATTATTCTCGGAATTATTTCTTTGGTATCGTTCGAAGAAATATTTCCCTGGCCCAGGTGAAATTTGTTTCACCGCGCGATCAGGATTCTGGGACATTTCCGGCCTTATCTCTCTCTCTTCTCCCTCGATTACCGACGTCCGCGTTATACGACTCCTTCAACGAGGGGCGGTCTCGGCCGTATAATTGCCATTCACGAAAGACAAGACGAGACGCGGCGCAGGTGCACCGCCCGAGGAAATGGCAATCCCCGGAATTAGGACCATCCGGATGATTGTCACATAACAAGGGAGCAGGAGAGGGGCCGGGAAAAGCGCGACGTAATGGCCGCGGCAAGCTTCCCTCGCGGTGAATTAAGCCCGAGTAACCGCCCCTCGTTTACTTATACATCCCGGGTCCGGTTTTTCAATTTCCCTCCCCGTGGACCGAGGCTAAAGGGTCGCGCAAATTAAAGACGACCCTCCCCCGACTGCTCGCCAAGGAAGCGGCCAAGCCGCAGAAACTATTTCCCGATAACGACCGACACTTCGCCCGCCGAGGGGCGCACTTGTTCCGGGCTCGCGCCCTGATTGCACGGGACGCCCGCTTTCCCCGGATGCATATTTTATGCACCGGACAGATTTATTGCGCCGGCACGGACACCGACCCCCTACCTACCCCCGGTCGCCCTAATTTCCATCCAGGAGCTTTTTGCACCCCCGAGTGTCTTCCAGGAGGGGGCGGCTCGGAAGAACGTGACGGGGAAGAAGAAAAAAGAAATCCACCCTTCTACGGTGAGAGAAAAAAAATGTCATCCGACCGAGGGAATATTTCTTTGAAGGAGATCGGGAGATTTTTCCACCCCCGAGGGTCTGCCAGGGGGATGGCGCGGAAAAACCCGAGGGGGAAGAAAAACGTACACTTCTGAGGTGAGAGAAAAAATGCCCCGATTATTCTTTTCGGTTTCGTTATCGTAGGTAGATATCGTTCGTTTGCAGTCTCCCGGAGAAGGTCCGCGGAAGAGCCTGATAAAAATCCCGATAAGGAAATTATTCCGGACGCGGGCCGGCCGTTCGGCGGAACTGATAAAAAAAAAAAAAAAGGAAATAATGAAATGGCCAGGAAAAAGATCGGCGATATTCCCGCGCATTGTTCGAGCGCATAAAAGGCGCGCGTTTACATAATGCCCCGCGGAAGGCACTCGAGGGGGTAGTTGGTGGGTTGTGGGGGGGCACCCCCATTTCACCCTCTTTTTCTCCTTGCCTTCTCTCGGTACGCCGGCTCACGTCTCGCGGATCAAATCCGCAGTGCATGAGAGAGTCGCGGTTTCTCTCTCCTCTCCGTGCACAGGGTCTGTCTCTCTCTTTTTCTGGACCTCTATGCATTTTTCTCTCTTTCTCTCTTCCCTCTCACAACGACGGGGAAGGGACCTCCTCGAGAACCGCACGTAAGAACCGTACGAGCTTCGGCACGTGCAGTTGCAACTGCAGCTGCGAGATGCACCCCCAGGACTCATCCGAGTCCCGAGGGACTCCTCGTTTTGAGATTTCTGGACCATTCGCTCGATTTTCGAATAATTTTCCAATCTTGACTTTCCCGAAAATCCACGAGACTCCATTTCCATTTTTATTTCCAGAACCATTCTTGAACTGTTTGCTTTTTTTTTTTTCGCACGAAATGCCAAAGCACACATTTACGATGAACTTTCTGACACGAGGAAAAAGTCACATTAGAATTTACATTTTTTCGGGATACGGATGAGAAAATTCCAGCGACTGAAATTTCCGGATCGAATGAAATGCGAGATATGAAATTTGCGAACATAAACATCTACGGCGGCATTTTATCTCACGTGGGACTCGTAAATTGTTCCCAGGGTGGGGAAATAAAATCGCTAAGTGAAACTGGGCGGGAAACGATGTTTTAGCGGAAAATCGAGGCCGCGTGGAAATCGGCGGCAATTCCTCCCCCGGGAATCGCCAATGAATTCGATTCAATGGCGGAATTTATGGTGGATTCCGCGCCGACCGGAGTAAGGGGGGGATGATAAAAAACAAGATCCAAAAACTAGGGGAAAAAAAAAAGGACGGAATTTATCAAGCGTGCCGCTGTCGGCCGGTAAATATTTGTCGGGCGGAATGAGTTATCCGGCCTCGTTAAAAAACAAATATTCCGCCCGGGCGAGAACAATATCAGGGTGGGCGATTTGCTCGCCAGGGTGGGTATTTAATTTCCCCGGCCGCGATTAACGCGATCGACGGCCCCGATCCCGCGAGGAACCCGTCGATCCGCCCGAATTTCCGCACCGCGGAATAACGTGAGTTACGCGATCGCGCAAATCAACGCCGGAAGCCGGACACGGCGAAAAGGTCGAGACGGAATAAAAAGAAAGGGATGAATCGGGGAAATGGAAAAGAGAGGAAAAAAATTAAACCCTTCGAGTTTTCAACCCCTTTCGAAGGGTTTTATGCGCCGTTCATTAAATCTGCCCCTGACAGAGACGGCCATTATTCAAACGGAGCGGTTCCACCGTTTAGCGCTTTATTAATTTTTTTTTTTATTACCACACCGTCAAATCGCATTCACGATTAGCATACATAATTCGCACTCGTGCCGCATAGAAAATCCTAGATTCGACGTAATGTAACGACAATGTAATGTGACGACAAAATGTAAACTCGTACACTGAGATTATCGCGCGTCAATGTTTAAATTTGAAAGGAAATTACAAGAAAATTATTCGGTGCCGCCCAGTTTGGAGAATAGTTTTACCAATGTTTTGCACGTTTCGATGCATACACATGACCCTTTCATATCACCTCAAGCGATTTATTACTAATCAGGCCTTAATTTCGCGGGTTTACCTTTTAGACGGAAGAGAGAGGGAAAACCCCGTTCAGTTTTTCATGTTCGTGGAAATAGGGTATCCCGCGTAAAATCGGGAAAACAAGGTTAGCCCCCACAAGTGGAGTCGACATAACCGTGTACGAAGCAATTATTGACAAATATGGCGGCGTAATCGAGGCGAGCTCGGTAACAAAGCAAGCACAAAGGGCGACCTCGGACAATGGGAGAATTTTTATTCCCGGCCAATCCGGCGAGACCTCCCCCACGGCTCGTTTTCCGCTTTCCTATTTTTTTCTTCTCTCCTCCCTCCACTTCCCCCGATATCCGGGAAAATCTGAGGTCGCCATTCCCGAGAGTCCCTCGGGCGTTTATTACCACCAGGAGGAATGTCCGTGCCGTCACCTCGCGCCTTCGAAA
Source organism: Orussus abietinus (assembly GCF_000612105.2). Classification (NCBI taxonomy): domain Eukaryota; kingdom Metazoa; phylum Arthropoda; class Insecta; order Hymenoptera; family Orussidae; genus Orussus; species Orussus abietinus. The sequence goes on from NW_019395989.1 coordinate 648,987, forward strand.
TTATGAATTATGCAGTTCCCTGGGGTCACCCCCCACCTCCCTCTCCCGATGCATACGTATGTGCATATATATATATATACATGAAATATACACGCGCATCTCGGATTCCGCAATATTCATGATAAATGAGCCCCCGCTCGAGGGTGAGGCGCAAAACCGCGCAGGGTGCAACGCCGGAAGTGCAACGCGGTGCACCCCGGGCGAAAGTGGGAAATCTCGTGGACATCACCGAGAAGGAAATATAAAATAAAATATGGAAGATCGAGTTTGAAGGTGGAGGAAGGTTTATCGGTGACCGAAGGAACGACCCCCTGGAACGCGCGAGGTGCATCGGGGGAGATGCACTCGTTGCACCCGAGATGAGGGAAAGCCTGCTCACCGGGCGGGATTAAATTTCCATTCTCCGTGAAAAAAAAAAAAATATATAAATAGAAGAAAATCAAAAGGAAACAAATTTCTCCGTCACTTGTTCGCCGAGAAGGGGGTGGCTGGGGGGGTTCGCCCCCGAAGCGCCGAATCAGTTTTCGGGAAAGCCGGTCACATTTATCGGTAACCGAAGAAAGCGACTCCCCCCTCTGTCGAAACGGGTTTCCGCGAGAGCACACATGCAATTTCCCCCGAAGAGTATTATTCCCCCCTCCCCTCAACCCCCCACCGATCCGCTTTTCCGCGGTTCATTCGGTCTCTATGGAACCGGGGGGTATCGGGCCGGAAACTCTTGGGAAGGGCTTTTCCTCCTTAGAAGGCAAAATAAGATCTTAGGGGAGTTTAGTTTCCGGGGGGTGGGGCGAGGGTGGGGCCCCCCTCGGGGGATAGAAAACGCGTGCCAAAAGCTCCGCTTTGCCGGCGCCCCCCTCTTTGCCCCGGGAAATGAGAAAGCTCGAGCCACCAGGGCTGAAAGGGGGCGGTATGTAAATTCACGCCGAGGGAAAATGAAAATAGGGGCGCTGCGCACGGGGGTGGAAAAACAGACGGTTCCATCCCGCACGGGGGGCGGGGGCGTCGCGTTTGCGGCCGATCGCGGAAATCGAATTTTCCGATTGGACGGGAAGGCTCGGGGTGTAACCTACACGAGGGATTTGCCCAATTTCAGGGAAGCCACTTCGGCTAATTCGCCCCCATTACGTTTTCTTATTTTAATTTTAATTTTTTTTATTGAAAGTGGTTGGTGAGATTCGAAGGTCAATGGGTGACGTTTGACAATTCGGTTCGCATGATTTCACTATCGAATCGGGAGTGGAGACACCGAGGCAGGGTCGGTTTCTTGGAGAGTGCTGCAGGATGCACCGATGCACCGATGCACCGGTGCACCGAGTCCTCTCCGTGGTTTCGGACAGTTCCCTCCGTGGAGATTCTCGAAATTCTGGAAATTGAGGACTCGAGGCGGTGGCACGATTCTCGGTCGAGCAAATATCGGGGATGAAGTTGCACCCCCTGAGGGTGGAGGGAGCAGAACTCGCGACGTTTGTCTCCGCACCCCTTCCCGCGACGTTAACTCCCCTCGACGGGATGCACTTTTGGTCGGTCATGCGTGCTCTCGCGATAAGGTTCCCAACTTTTCCCCCGGGATGATATCCCGCCCCCGAATCTCCGCCTCGCTGGGAAACGGCCTTGAATCCCCGTCGTTAACCTCCTCTCCTTGTTTTCCGGCCGAAAACGAAAAAAAGAAAAAAGAAAAAAAAAAAAAAGGTGGAGGGCATCATGAATTTAACAATGCAACGTTCAACAGCGTAAAATATCCCCGCCGTTAAACGCGCGGGTCCGTTAACCACCAGAAATCACTCCTTGACCATTTCCGAATTATCCCTCGTTAACGGCGGACTCGCGTGTATCGGCGCAGTACACGCGGTCGTTTAACGGCGCCCTACGACTCCTCTCGTTCCCTCCACCATTTTACCAACCCCATGAAACATCCCAGTCGTTAAGCGTGTCAATCCGTTAATCACGAAACGTCATTCCTCGCCCTTTTCCGAATTATTCCCCCGTTTATCGAGCGCGGTACAGGTGGTCGTACAACGGCGCATTAACGGGGGCCCTCCTGGAAAATCGTTTCATCCCGGCGGCCGTTACCAAACGCGCCGTCACTCGTTAAACTGACTGCAGATTCCCGGGGATGAGTAGTTGTCGTAGCCGTTGCCGTTTACAGTTAACGATGGCCGTTAATCCCCCTCTCCCGGCTCCGGCTCGATCAGTCGGCTACTCCACCGAGTAGTCGGACGCAACACGGATTACGGCGCTTAACGGGCAAACGACGGCGAGTACCTTGGCCGTTTAACGCGCTAATCCTACGACTTAACGGTTGACCACTGGGGGCAGGGGGGGGGGGTTGTTATGAATTATGAAGTGCCTCCCCCTTTCCGCCCACTCATGCCGGTCCAGGATTACGGTTTACGAGTCGCGCGTCCTCGCTTTCGCCCTCTCCACCTGCAGGACCTTCCTCTGGAAATTCGGCCAAGCGATGATTTACGATGCAGTACTCTCCCGAGTGCATGCGATGTCCACCGCGGGGTGAATTGCCCCCTCGAACCGCAAATCGACAAATCGAGCCTGCCTCCATTATCCTCGCGCGTTGTTTTCTATTTTCTTTTTTTTTTTAATGTTGTTGAAATTCAAAGCTCGGGGGAAAGTTTCATAGGCATGATCTTTTTGATACCACTTTCTTATCACCTTGAGGGTGGTACGAGGGGGAGGGGGGCAAGTGCGCGTTTATTGGCAAACCGGAAGCGACGCGGTAAACCGCTTCCGGTACTCGAATCGCGACTCGATGCACCCTGCCAGGACAATAAAGGCCCGCAGAAGCCCCCGGGATTTACAACCCCTAACGTCGGTCGGGGGTGCCCGACGACGACGAAGAGACGGGGTGCATCGATGTCGGATGCACGGGTGCATCCCCTGGAGTCGATTCAACGAGAGCCCGGGGGGGATCCGTTTTACAATCTGCCATGGGGTGCCTCCACCCCCGGGCTACCCTCAAAAGTACTCCAATTTATTCTCCTCATCCATCGAGGGATGACTGCGTCGAGATTTCCTAGCTGGACGTTTCTCCCCGGCCAATGTTTAATATATAAATACCACTCCACCCCCCGATTCGATATTTCTTTTTCTCTTACCTCTTCTCCCCACAATTTTCGGAACAGAGAACAATGGAGGAATGGGTTTATATTAAATCGATGGGGGTTTCTTTTGATTTCTTTTTTACATTAAGTCCTGATTTTCGGAAAAGTTGGAAATGGGGGTTGGAAGGACATTCGGAGACTTTTATCTCGGTTTGGGAGCTCCAGGGATTTTTGTGACGTTTCGCGATTCCTTTCGGGGTGGGGCAGGTGCCCCCTGGGGAGGGGGCGTTTGGACGCGAGCCACCCCGCGATTTGTCACGGGGGGTAACCCCCCATCGCGGAACTGCTTTTCTCGGGCCTTCCTATTGATTGAACACGAACTCGTTTGGAGATACGTTTGTCTCGGGCAAACACCCCCCTCCCCGGTAACCTGTGCAGAAATCTCGGGGCTGCACCCCCGTCGCTCTTCCTCGGATTGAAAATGTCCCCCGAGTCGTTCTCCCGATGCGGACAAAAAATCCAATCGAACCAATTTTTTATCCATTACGCCATTTATCTAATCTTTCGATGTAAACGAAAAATTCAATTCGACGCGTTGTTAATTATTAGGCCCCTCAAGAAATTCTCCGACGAGGACAAAAGTTCGATCCAACAAATTTTTTAATTGTCACGCCATTTATAGTCATCTTGCGATGTCGACGAAAAATGGAAATTCGTAGAAATTTATTAATTCCCATATAATTTCCCTGGGGGTGAGAATTCACGTCTCTCGACTCGAGGACGCGAAGGGGTGGCGGAAACCACAGCTCGGCCAAGAGTCCGGAACCTGCGGGGGGTGGAGGTTCGCCCTCCGTGATTCCTAGCCACCCTCGGCGCCACCCTCGGTCGAAACTTCGTCCCTCAGACGCGCATTCGTCGAACAATCCGACCGGAAGTTCGACCGCTGCCACCGGCAGGGGTAGTTCGCGCATAGTTTTGGGTGCCGTGTACCCTCCCGATGAAATTCCACCCTCGTTGGTCCCGGGAAATCCTACCCCTCGCCCGTCACCTCGGAACTGACAACTCGCCCTTCTCCCAAAAGCCTGTCCTTCACTCGGAAAAAAAAAAAAAAAAAAAGAGACAGAAAAAAAATGAAATGTTGCACCTACGAAATGTTAATTTAACAACTAAAAAAATTTATAAAGCATAATTCTCAGTACGTGAACGCTGATTTATGACAGGGGGGCGTTAAGGGTGGCATTAAGCGATACCAATTCAAGAGTGTGTCACCTGCGGACCACGGGGGGTGCCGCAGGGGGTAGTCGCGATTCCGGCTACGATAAGGTTAATAACTTTATAGAAACGTGTAGGTACACAACGACTTATCAGCCCTGGCATATCGACTCGGCTCGGTGGGCGCGTTGACACGAAAGAGGGAAATAAAAGCTGTTGGGGGGGTGGGGGTGGGGGGCGGGGGGCGTTCCAGTAAAAATCCATAAATCACCGGAATCGCGGCGAATCTCCGTCAGCGAGGTAGTTATCGGAAGGAGGGCAGAATTTCCTAAAATCCTCCCTCCGGCATTTTTCTCTTCGGTGCTCTAACTACTCTTCGGTATCAGTTATCAACGACCGAATGTAAAATCCCCGTTGCCACGGTTGGTAGAAAATATTTATCATCGAGATATGTAAAAGTGAATGAACGCGAGTCGTGAGTTGAAAAAAAAAATTTACACGTCGGGCTGGGGGTGGAGAAAGGGGGGCATCTCGAGGACAGTTTCCGCGACAGATCCGCCTCCCGGCAGATACGATCCGCCGTAAAATCGTCGCGTGCGACACCGGTTTACGAGGCAGTGATTTCTGGAGCCTCCCCAACACGCCACTTCCGCCGGAAGGCATTCCGCGGATCCATCGGAAGATTCGACGAGCACCCGCCACCCGCTTCCGCCCACCGCCACCCACCGCCACCCACTTCCTCCCACGTTCGCCGACTTCTCGCGTTGCGTGCTCGTGGCTGTGATTGAGTCGAGGGGTGGAATGGGGATGGGGGGCGATAAAAGACTCCCCCTCAAAAGAAGGAAAGAAAAATCTCCCACCCAACGGGGGGGCGCGGAAAATCCGCCCTTCCCGGACTAGTTGTGACGCGACTTCACCCCAAGAACGAGGAAAACGGAAACTGGAAAGGAAAAAAGAAAAAAAAAAAACACGTGAAAACGGAAGAACAAGCATTCCCCCAATTTTTCCGCTTCACGGTCGACGCGGCAGATTCCGCGCGCGTTTTTGTTTCCGTTTCCCGCGTGCCTGGGCAACATTCCGCGGCGGATCCGGCATTGTCGCCTAATGAAATTAACGCGCGGGTTTTTGGAATTCTTTCCGATTTTTACCGAGAGGAAAAAGTCAAGGTTGGGGGGCTCTGCCCCCGAGAGGGACGACCCCTTTAAGGGATTTAAACCGCCGCGTACGCGACCTGGGTTAACTCGCGGTTTTATTTACCGCTCCCCCCCCATCCCCCGCAGGGGGTTCCTTTCCTCCAGCTTCTTTGCAATTAAACATCATGCCTCGTTAGCGCCTTCAAAGCCAAAGGAAATCCGCGAGATTTGTATGCACTCGGGTTATTACGCGTACCGAGTCATTATCCCCCACCCCCAGGAAAGGGGGTCGTCGCAAGTGTCACTCGATTTACGGACTTTCTGGACAAACAGGGAAGAAAAGGGAAAGGAGGAAAATTGTCAGAGGAACTTTTCGATAAACGCGAAGGTGTACGTTGAGGGTGAATAAGAAATAGGGGATGGAAAATACGAGGACTGTGAAATCTTGGAGGGAGTTGAGGACCAGGGGTGTTCTTCAGACACCCCCGAAGTGCACGTTGCAGGATTTTTGTTGACACCTAGTAACATTCGGGGAATTAATTTCCCTCGTTTTCGAAAGCGCCAAAGGGGATCGGCGGGGCTTTCTTTTCTGCCCTCGGGGGAGGCTTTCAGACACCCCCAAAGTACTCGGCCATTAGCACGGAGTCGAGTGGGGGCTTTTTGATCCCTTTGACTTTTGAGAAATTAATTTCCCCCCGTAATAGGGGAGGGGTTTTTATAGTTTCATTTTGTTCCTCGATTCGCGACCAAAAGGGCGACGCGAAGGAAGGAACGGAAAAAGAGCCAACCACGGTTATTATATAAATGTTGGAACACGTAACAAAGTTGGGGGTACATTTATTTATTTATATGTACTCGCGCGTATACCGTGAAAAGGCTGAATCACGTGAATAAAAAATAAAGAAAAAAAGAAAAACATAGGAAAAAGCTGTTTTAATGGCTCCGCGAAATGGAAATCCTCGCGGACGCGTTTCCGCGAGTGAGCCCTCACTCGGGGATAAAAAAAACCTCTGTGTGCATTACAAACATTGCCACTCCCGAAATTTCGGACCCGACGAGGGTGCGTGGATTTCCCCGAGCGAACGAGAGATACAGAGAGATGGAGAGAGAAAGAGGGCCCGCTTCAATATTCTCATCCCGCCCTCTGCCATGGTCGAATTTCGGGATAGGGAAAAATAAAAAAAATAGGAAGTAAAAAGAGAAACAAAAAAATCTACCCTCCACTACCGTGACTCGTTTCGATAATCCCTGTACAAAAGTTATACAAAACATAATAAACATCGTACAAATGTTTTCCCCAGTTCGCCGTTCCGCGACGTGGAGAGCAAAAGAGTGATCTGAAAATCCGGTCCAGTATTCGCTGCCGCGTTTTGGGAGCTTCCACGTAAAATGTAAAAGTTATATAAAATGTATTACGCGTTGTACAAAGTTGATCCCAACTCCTCCCGGAAGGGCTGCCCATTTGTTGCGGAATTTCCGCGCACAGTCGTCTCGACTGATTGAATTAGCGCGGAACCTCCGCGTCTCACATGCATGCATGCATACGTATGCATGAGGGGGTTGGCAGCCCCCTGAGCTCGTCCGGGAGCCACCCGGTACTGCCGCCTCCCCCCACCAGCGCGTCTGTCTTCCCCCACCATCTTACCCAGCTTCCCCCACCACCTCTCGACCGCCGACCCGCAGCCGCCTCCTCCCATTCCTTTCGCCTCCCTCGCGAGCCCCCAGCTGCACTCGGCGCATTCGCACGCGGGACGCAGCCGCGTGCGCACTCGCCGCTCGGCGGTCCGACTCTTCGCGGGAATATATCGCATTAATCATCACCGAATCGACGAGGCAGAGCAATTAATCTCCACTCAGCGGGCCGACGAGGTATCGAGGGTAATGGCCGACCGAACGGTAGGACGGCACCTAGCAATTATTTCCCCGCGGGGGCGTGCACCCGCTGCAAACTTCCGCCCTTTGCGCGAGTCTGCGGAATTAATTTTTTTAACAATCATGACTGTTTCTTTTTTTTTTCGGGTTAAATCTCGTTTTTACCTCGACGCGTTAATCGCGGGCACTGGAGGAAAGGCGATAACCCTTTCGGGAGGGAGAGAGGGGGTGGCGGTGGTTTAATTAGAAATTTCCGCGCCGCGGCTCGCGTAATTGTCGGCTAACCGTATTATCGCCACTCCACCTCGGATATTCCCCCGGGGTTTTTCCTCCGGCGAAACCGCCGTCCCCTCCGGAGAGGTCGCGCCTCCCGGATGATTAAGGACCTGCCCCTGATTGGCAAAAACCTGGGGTCCCGAGGGAAAGGCGCCGATCTCGGGACTGCCATCGGAAACAAAAAGATCCACTAAAGAACCCCGCCTTATCTTTAAACATTACCTTGACTTTCATATCACTCAACAAGCCCCTCCATGCGCGCCGAAATATGTCAAACGACTCGGTGCAACCAGTTTGGAAAAAATCATTATAAATATTATTACTCTTTATATATATATATATATATTTGTTCGAATCTTTCGTATCACCTTAAACAACGCTTTCGTCGGGTAATCGGTAGTGGAGGGCAGGAATCGCGTGATAAGCCCGTCGATTCAATCGGCGCAGTGGATTACTCGGGTGTAATGCGGCAACGCGTACACCAGGGGGGCACATACCCCCCGGCACCGTAAAGCCCCCCCTCAGGACGCATCCGGCCGATCTGGTTTATCACTGGACCGCCGCGGTAGAGGCTGGGCACCGGCTTACTCCTAATCGATCTAAACAACGAGGCTTATCACTGCGGCCGGCCAAGCCGAGGCCGCACCGTCGCTCTCCGAGTTATCTCGGGGAGGTTACGGACGCCTCTTCGTTATCTACCTATCCCGACACCTCCCCTCCGCATAATTCCCCCATTGAGGTAAATCAGTCAATCAGCCTCCGCAAGCCCTGATCGAGACATCTAGCCGGGATGATTTTTACGGCGATGGTAAATCCTAGATTAATTCCATTGTCCTGGATTAATCGAGATAAAGGAAGAAATAGAGGTGCTACGAGGTTACCGATAAGGTTTAATAATTCCCCTGGAACCCTTTGAACGCGGAGCCATTTCGACATACGGGCGAGATTCGTCTGACCGGGCAGGCAATATTCGACCGAACGCCGGGCGCCTTTAGGCCCTCTTAGTAGCCAAAGGGTTAAATTCGTCAATCGGTCCTCGTTCCGTAAATGCGTGACGCACCCTGAAAGGCACCCTGTTAAGCATTTCCCGACCCCGCTTTGATCTTTGTATTTATTAATGCGATTATTAATTCAATATTCCTCGGGTCTCCGAGTGGAAGCGGGGGGCCCTCCCCCGTGGGGCGGGGAAGTTTGTTTTACGGGGGCCGGAGGGGACTTTTATTCGGTCTAATCGAAGTAAATCAAAGCGCGGGGTGGGATTGGAGGCCGTCCACTCCCTTTGACTCCCGCGGGAAAGGAGAAACTTCCTCGGGCTTTACGAGCGGACGGCACGAGCTTTCGTCCGGTGCTTTCCGACCAGCCAACCCCGAAACTAATCCTTTCGATGACCCGGGAAAAGGGAACTCCGGGTATTCGAGGGCGGCTCACCTGGATTCGGAACTCCTCCAAATAATTTACATGGTTTCGCGTCATAATCGACGCTACGAATTTCTCCCTCGAATGCATTTCGCTTGAAACTCTACCCCGGGTGTAAAAAATACAGGGGCATGATATTCAAATCCCTCGTTTAAAGTGGCGTCGAAAAGCCCTGTGCAATCGTTCATCGCGGTGTATACCTTGCCTGTAATAATTCATCGAAAAAAAAAAAAAATGCCCACCCTTTCGCGTCGAGTGTTCGAAGGTTCATTTTTTTTCCCAACGGAACGCATGCAATAATCGTTATAAAAAAGAGAAAAAAAAGGCAGATTTATTTAGGCATGCCGGTGGGAAAGAAAAATTGTTTATCTGCGGGTACGACCGAGGAGGATATTATTTTTAATAATCTCGGCAATTCCTTACGAGCCATGTACGTCGCCCATAGGTCTCTCTTTATTGGCTCGCACGCGTCCCCTCATAAAAAGGGGGGGGGGAGGAAAAACGGATAAAAAGGAGTCGGAAAAAGCGATTGCAAGGAGGCGAATCCGGGATATCGGAGATTCCCATTGGAATCCGATGTGACCATATATGGGGCGTATTCCAACAATCCCCGATAAAGAAAAGAGAGAAAAAAAAAAAAAGAAATGGGAAAAAGGGTAATTCAAAAGACCCGGAAGATTCGGATCCCAGGAAGCCGTTCCCTCGGGACTCGCCGACTCGTCTTTGAGACGTTCCCTTCGAGTGGAAATTTTTCCCCCCGGCCGGAAAATGACTCTCGTCGAATTGGAGTGCAAGACAAACCCCGGGGGTTCCTTTCTTAGTTTCCTCTGGAGTATGAAGCGCGAGGTCAACTCCCGGGGGAAGTTCCCCCAGGAGGGGGAAGCGTCGACCGGAAGGGACAATCGGTCACGGGTTCCGAGAGCCCCGGAAACAAGGGATGGGGATTTTTCACCCCCGATTTTCGAGAGTCCACCCTATTGAATAGATTCCGATTACCGATGGGGTGGTAAGGGGCGCTTAGAGATATTAAACCACCCCCTGAGCGATCCTCCCTAATTTCGTCTTGAAAGGACGCTCCGAGTTCAAAACCGTAAAAAAAGGGTTATGGAAGTGGAATTTTTTTTTTTTTAGATGCATTACACAAGCAGATGATTTTTTGTTCCTGTGGGAAGATGCCCTTAATCCTTGACCAGGATTTCCTTGTTCGATTTTTGGGGAAGATCCTCGAGCCGAAGGGTTTCCGGGAATGTCAGAGGGCTGATCTCTTGGCCGGAAAATTTCGGGAAGCTCGGATATCCCGGGGGAAAAGCTCCACGTCCGAGGTCTCAAGTTTTCGAGTTCCTGGAGAGGAAAAGAGAGAGAGAGAAGTACCTTTCCGAAGGAGCTCCCAGAGGAAGCCGAAGCACGCGCCATCGGCCAGGATCGACTAGCGAGATTCGATTTGGCCTCTGGGCGCACATTCGATGTGCATCCGATATATATATAGATATATAGATATATAGGAAACCCAAAGAGCCTCCGAGATCGCATTTTCCCCCTCCCCTTCCTCCAGAGTAACGCATTTTCAAAATCCCTAAAAACTTCAATCTTATTGGTCGACCCCGAAATCGAGACCCAACCGATCGATTTATCGGGAAACAATCGAGCAAGGATTTTCTTCCGAAAAAAATCATTACCACTTGATAATTGCCAGAATCATAAATTGAACGTTCCAAATAATTCCCTCAGTTGATATGAATTATTTCTCCAGAATAAAGGGAGAAATGAATATTAATTTGCTCTTCCTCTGTTCTGAGAAAATAATTCATTTCATTAGAGGGAATTATTTGGAGCAGTTAGAGGCTGTTAACCGGAGGAAACGGAAAGGGGAAACGCAGTGTCGGTACTTGGGAGGACCTTTTTTCCTGAATACAAGGTAGGAGGAACAATCGGAAGTGCAAAAGAAGGAGAGGCGATTCCGAAGGTGGAAACTCGGAGCAACCTTCGGGCGGAAGGAATCCCAATCGAGGGTGAGGTTATAGCGGCGCATCGGGAGCACTTGCTTGTCTTTTTCCTCCGAGGGCTAATTGAAATCGGAAGCAATCGCGAAACGGCGCGAGTGCAATCGCTCCCGAGACCGAGCACGGCGCGAGATTGCAACGCCCCGAGGTCGACCTGGAAAAAAGTTTAGGGATTCCACGAGTTCGGAATAACCCCCCGTTCCTTCGACCTCGACAGAGTAGACCTTACTTCGAGGATTGAAAATATCGCGGGCCACCTGAGGCCTTCCACGGTAATTAAACGAATTGTTGAAAAAGTTGGGAAAGTGGCGGCGCGAGGGTTTCCCCGACTTCCGCGTCGCGGGTTTCAGGGCGGGTTTCCGGCTGAAGGGAGAGAGGTACGGGAAAACGTCCGGAACAGAAGTCGCCCGTTGTTTCGTGAGCTACAACTTTTAGAGGAGCCACTTTTCGATGACACGAGGGGATCTGGTTGAAAAGTCGGGATGAATGGGGCGATCGAGCGGGGCGTCGAGGAAGAAGGTCGACCTCGGGGGAGGAGGAGATCGCAATTAAGGATAAGGTCGAGGGCATCCCGAGGGAAGGGGAAACCGCCGACAGTTTCCCGTTCAAGGTGATAATTGAAATCGTAGCCACTCGTCCAGAGCGAGAGACGTCTCGATCGGTATCGGACCTCTTCGAGGTCGGCGCGTCCTGAAGGACCCTCCGATAATCCTTCCATTTCCGCAGAAGGCAGCAAACGTGGGAAATCCTCACCCCCAAAAAGGTATAAAATTTCACCCGATGAAAAATATTGTTACACCGTCCTTACCACGGTTAACCTAAAATCGAGGTTAATCACCAAACTGCGTTCCTCTATTTTTCGGATTTTTTCTACGCGCCCCAAAAGCCGACCAGTCAGAGTAGAAATACGAAACAGTAAATGTCGCCACCGGCGCAGTAAAAATAAAACTAGGGGGAGGGAAAAAGATTGAAGAGGGGTAAAAATAAAAAAAAAGAGAGGGAGAATCCGTGGAATTGAAAGCGCGTGACAAAACAGTTTCGACGAGGCGCCGGGCCAAGCGACGAGGCCATGAAAATCGGAAAACGCCCCGAAAACCCTGAAGCTGAGGATTTTCGGCTATCGGGGGTGAACAGAAACGTGAAAAAGGAAACAAAAAATAGGAAAAACCAACCCCCGACTGCCTGGAAAAAAGCTCCCGCCATCTCCATGCGCGATCCAATTATTAATAAAAATCCTCGAAGCGGGATGGAGTGGGAAAAAAAAAAAGAAAAAAATTGTCGATTACCATAAACGACGTTTCTCCCCGGGACCAAATTAATTAAAACCTCCCTCGCGGTGACACAAAATGGCGGAACTCCTCCGAAAGGACAAGGGCTCCAATTTAAGCCCCCCCTCCCGAAAACTTCTCTCGCCCGAAATTTCCAATTCCGACATTTTCCCCGGCTAGACATTTTTATCCATTTCCGGGTAAAAAGTGACATTTTCAGGATGAGCCTAAAGGGGTGAATTCTTTTTTACCGCAGTCGAGGGTGGGTATTTCATTCTTTTTGGTTTGACAAGTGTAATTAATTCGAGTAAAAAAATCTAGTCACGTGAAAATGTCCGAGGTAGAGGGGGCTCTAATTAACCCCTCGAAAGGGGTGCCATATTTTCTCCCATGTAATGTCCGCTTTGGGGAACTCTGAGTATATCCCTCTCCCCCTTTTCGACGACCCCCGCGAAAGTTCGGCCGTTAGGGCCAACTTTTCATGGGGGGCATTTTTTACCCCTAGCCAAGTTTCGCGGAGGAGCCCCCCCCCTACCCCCCCCCCCCCGTTAATTCGCCCACTTTGCTCGCGGTGCAGAAATTAGACCGACGGGGAGGGTTGAAATTATTTTCATAATTCTTCCTCCACTTCCGGGAACTGCACGTCTGAAGTGCAGAGGGGAGGAAATTCCCATTCTTAAAATTAAACCACCCCATGCGAGACTATCTTGATAATCGTAATTTTCTTCGAAGGGGGGTGCAATTTTCCATCATATTTTTGGGGCACTTGTAGAAACGCACATCCCCCCCCAAAAATCAAAAAAGTGCACTTTCTTCCGAATTGCAGTTTCCTCGGGGGGCGTTTTCCTTTTCCCGTGGACGCGACCTGATGCACCTGCTAAGGTTAACGTTTCTTTTTCCTGGGAAAGAGGGAAAAGTAGAAGTGGCGGAAAACACTGACGCGTCCGATGAACCCTTCGGAAGGAATAATTCCGCGGGTGCGGAATTCTTCCGCACGTAATCACGAGCTTGGCCGGCTGCGGGAACACGCGATAATAAAGGGGTTGGTGGTACCGGAAGTGGCATCGGCCGCTTCATGAAATACTCATCGAGCCGCAAGTCACGCACCCTTCCTGAGGGGGATGGAAAGGAAAAATCGAACTTCAGTCTTGGGATGCGACGTCGGAAAAGGAAAAAAGAAATGAAAATTTCTGGGGAACAGAAAATGAACCCTACTCAACGATGGACGTGGGAGCAAGAGGGGGGTGGCTTGACTTTTTCGATATTTTTTTTATAAACTTCTATTACGGGGAGGAAAAAATTCTCTTCCGGGGGATACTTAAGGGAAGGAAAAAACCTGCCAGGGCAACAATTTTTCCCCCGGAGTTTATTAGAGAAAAGGAAGAGCAGGACCTCCGAGATGAACGGCAACGACGCGAGCAATAAAGGGGCGGTCCACCCCCGCGACTCGGGCCAACTTGGCCGAAGGGGTTGAGACGTCAAACGGCGGGATTGCGGCCGCGGAATGAAACGCGGAACCGCGGCGGAAATCCTTCCGCGCCTCGTATTTCAGGCGGGTTCATCGGATCCGAAGTTTAAATGAAATCCCCCGACGCCCGACTTGGCAGGATCCTCCCCTGGGGTGACGCGCCGCCACCCTCTTTCTTCAACTTCACCCCCTCAGTGACACTTTCGTTTTCTACCTTAACCCCCCTCTTCCAACTCTAAATTCGGATTAAAATCTTCAATCGGGACATTTAATCTACACTCTCGATTCATCTCTTAAGGAGCCCTCGTGGCAGCTACACCGAGGGAAAAAAAAATATAACCCAAAGAAATACTTTGTCAATTCAGAAAATAATTATTCAACTGGCATGAGCTGACTCCGAAGAAACTACTCATCCAGTTTATTCCAGTTTGAGTAAAATAATTATTTTTTGAATTAACGAGATATTTCATTGGTACCGTTCGCGGAAATATATTCTTTGGTTCAATGGCTCTTTTTGTTCTCAGGGTAGATCGATCGAAATTGATTCGCGATTATTTTTTTTTTCGTGTAAAGGGAGGTCGGAAATGCAGCAATAATTGAGAGCGATGCGGTGCTCTTGTAATTACTTCGCTTTGGAATTACTGACTCGGGGTACCTAGCCATTTCGCGTACAAGTGCATGTGCATCCTGGTATGTGGTGCAATGCATCGCGCGATGTACCGAGGCTCTCCCAGTCGGCGAAAATTACCCCGATCGCATCCCGATTCCCTGGAAGGGTTCCAGCCACCCTCGGGCACTGCACCAGGATGCACCGGTCATTGTCGATGCGTCAACTGCATTCCCGAATTACTCGAAATTGCAGGGGAATTAATTTCTAAGGAACGGAAACGTGCCCGAAGCTCCACCACGGGGTAAAATCCATGAAATATATATATTTTTTTTTAAACAATTAAGCCTCATTTTTAAAATTATAGAAATTGTAAATTTAAGGGCTTTGGAAATTAGGTTAGGAGGGACCGAGTTCATTTCGTGATTCGACGGGAATTTCGTCCTCCGGGGGTGGACCTCCCTCAAGGGGGTGGGTAAGATATTCGAGACGTGTTTGGCCGGAAGTACGTAATGCGATTCGGAGCGAGTGTCGTTTCCTCTCCGACTCGAGAGGGGATGCACGATAACGCAATTTGGAAGATATCCAGAAACGACCCCGAATGCCTGGAGGGTCCAATTAAATATTCGACCTGCCAGGGGTAATAAAGGGATGCTTGAAAATCGTTTGAAACTCGGAATAGGGAAAAAAAATTAAAAAAATGAATTCTCAATATATCTCATTAATAATCGAATAAATTTGCACAACTCGCTCGTTCCAAAATACGCAATTGTTGAGAACCGTGAAACGTGACTTCTAAGGATAGAAAAAAAAATTATGTTATAAACGAAACCCATTAAAAAAAAAAATAAAAAAAATAATTGCGAGATTGGACATCTGTCAAAGTTTCCCTGTGTCGTTCCGTGTCCTTTGAGGGGAGGTAAGGAAAAGCCTTCAGGGGTGATCGGAGCCTTTCGAAGGGGTTAAAGGACCAACTTTGGAAGCGTCGGAAGCGATTCGAAGTGCCCGGGAATATATCCAATTAAACGGCCGACCGGCCGCGGAGGATAATGGAGGATATATCTCGCGGCGCGACATCGCACCGCTCGATGTTCGTTAGCATAATCCGGATATCCCCTGCTCTGGATGCGCCCCTGGACTTACCACCCCTCAGCCTCCCTGGTCCAGATACCGGAAATACGTCGCCTCTCTCCCGGCTTCCGACAGGTCGCAAGAATCGTCGGAATCACCGCGAAGACTCACCTGAAACCCAGGATAAAGAAAAGCCCCGATCAGCCATCTTGAATTTTGCGAATAATTATTTTAAATGCTCCTCGATAAATCCGGAAGTCTCGATTTCGACTAATAAAAAAAAAAAAAAATCACTGGGATCCATCGATAGCGCGCATAAATTAATAACATACAAAAGACATGTTGGAATAAATTAGACCTTACGAGGCGCTATCAGAATATATATATTTAATAAATCACGTGCTCCCCCGGTTGAATAATCGACCGATTTCTCTCTATCAAATACCAAGGAACGTCAAATAAATATCCCGGGAGAGGTATATAAATAGTAAATGGGGAAGGAATCGGCGATTACCCAACAGGGGGGGGATCCCCGCAGGGGTGGAAGCAACAAGGGTGGCGTTATTTAGGTCCGCAGGATTTCTCGGGGTTGCAAGTGTCGGCGTTACGACTCCGGGCGGAAATTAACGAGCCAGAAACGGAGCAAAATGGACACGCTCGCGTTACTTTTCCTCAGAGCAGGGGGGGGGGCGGCAGGGGGCAGGGGGGAACCGCCTGTAATTGGTACGGAGGTGCCGGGGGAATAAATCATTCTGAATAATGCGTCCAGCAAGACCGTACGTAAGGGCGGCGTATCGCGTTCCGCACGCGATTCCGCGCGGAAACCGGGCAAAAATCGGCGATCCCCCCCCTCCCCCGCGAGGGGCACTAAATGCCGCGAAAAAGGAGTCGCGCAATTTCTTACTCTCCTCCGGGGGTGCACTTTTCTCCCCCGGTACTTGTCTGCGATTTGCCCCCCTTCCCAAATGGACCCCCCGGGCACTGGGGCAAGGGGGGTTGCGGGAACTGCCCCGGATTTGCCTAAGTGCTCCGATAAGTGAATAAAGTCCCGGGGGGATTAAATAAAAATATCCTGAAATATGATTTATTGACATTTCTTTGAATGATTACGCGCGGAAAGTGAATCGTGACAAGAGACTTTACTTGCGGCAGGAAAAGGGGAACACTTGAAAATCGGCACTTGCGGGCAAATTAATTTTTTAATCTAGCAAGAATTTTTTCTTTTTTTTTTTTTAAGAAAAAAAAGTGGTCTAATCTACGACTCGACGTAATTGCAAACGTTCTTGCAGCGGAGCAAAACTTTATCGGCAATGCTGTCCTTTTGCGAAATTTTTCCTTTTTTTTTTGCATATGATGGTTAGGTATTTTTTTTTCTTGCGATTCGAAAGGTTGGAAGGTGGAGTAAATTCAGACCTTTCGGGGCGAGGCGGCGAGATTAATGAATTCGATTGCAAAGTTGAAACGAAGCAATAAAAACGTCCCCTGTAACGGCGGGGGGAATTTACGCGGGGGTGGGGCGCGCGTGCCGTGTTTCGCGTGTTCCCTCGCCGTTGCGAATTCGCGGAGTCTCAAAGGGCGTGTTTAATATCGCCGGATTGTTTCGGTCGAACACGCCATTCGGAAATATCCCCCCCGCCGGCGATAACCGCGAGGATATTCCGCCCGGGCGATATTAATCCCGATGGCCGAAGACGCAGAGGAGGAGGCAGCTTCCCTATCTCCTCCCTTGGGCCTCTCAATTAAATTGAACCACCTGGGAGGAGATTCATTAAAAAAATGGGAACATTTATTCCTTGCAGTCGGTAAATCGTATCGACTGTCAAACCCCGGGGCCCTGCAAATGCATTGAAAAATTCCGCCACCTCCCCCCATAAAAATTGAAATTCGGATAAAAAATAGAAAAGGAGCAACGGTAGGGTGATTAAATTCCCAAGTATCGGGAAAAATGGCGAAAAATTCAGATCCTGGAAATCCAGGGAAGGTATTGCGCTTTCTGATATATCCGGGGTATTGCTGAGAGGCTCCGATCCTTAGGGGGTGCGCCAACCCCCGATAAGACGTTATCAGGAATTCACCCCCTCGAGGTTCCGCCCGGGCGAGAAAAGTGCGCTCATCGCGAGGTCGTCGAAAGGGTGGAGGTCCAGGGGTCTCATGGGGTGAATGGTGAGGGGGGAAAGGTAGCAACCCCTAACGAATCCACTTATGTGGCACGAGAGAGGAGTATACACACCGCGCGGCATAGACGGGGGATATCCATCACGTCTACCAGCTACTTTGCATAGTAAATAGAGTATATTCAAACATGGCCCCGGGGGTGGTAAGACGGTTTAGGGGTGGGTTCCCACCCCGCTTATACCGGAGGAATACGAAATCCGCCATCTTAATGGGATCAGACTGGCAAAGCAGAGCGCAAAGAGCACCCCTTTCCACCCCTTCGGATTTATATCCGCGGTTTGCGAAATTTGACGCGTCTTTACGGGGATGAATCGACCCCCCCACACCCCGGCTCCCTTGACTTCATGTTTTAATATTCGCCGGGGGTGGTGAAATATTCATGGGGTGCAGAACATGCGACCCTTCCGTCCCTTAATTAAAAAAAAAAAAAGGCGAAGATGAGGACGGACAAAATTCGACCAGATGAAAATCCCACCTTGAATAAAAAATTGCGAGGGGTTAACACCCTTAATTGAACAGCAAATGTAGATAACGCGGGGAAAGAAAAGAAATTATTTAACCAGGGAAAAGGTAAATCCCATGGATAAAAAAATCTGGAAGGGTCCGCAGTCCTGGATTTTCAAGGTAAACGGCGGAAACAGGGGGTAAGGGAGAGGGAGAATAAAAAGAAGGACGTTTCCCATTATTTCCACCCCCGGAAACAAGCGGCAATTCGCCCCGACGCGAGGAAATTCGCGAAGGGCGGAAAGCAGGACCAAAGTGGCGCTCTCCTTTTTTTCCGCCCTTCCGTCCCCGTTTTCTCCTCTTCGTCTCTTCCGGAAACCGGGCCGGATATCGGAGAAAGAGTCGAGGGAAAAACGGATCCGCGGATCCGATTTCCGCGGGGGGGTTGCGACGATTCCGCGGCGAATTAGCGGCTCGAGCGGGGGAAAAAAGATCGATATAAGGGTGGGCGATAACGAGAAAAAGGAAGAAAAAGAGAAAAAAAAGAAATTTAATTTGATATTAATCTTGATATTGAGCTTCAAGAAAATTTCGCCTTTGAAGTGCAATTTTTTTTTTTTATGGGAAGGGTCCGATTTAAAGAGGCGGTTTGAGTGCCCCCCGGGGGGAGGGAGGAGGGGTGCGCACCCTACCTCGTTATCGTTACCGCAGAGGCAGGGGGCGTGCTTAATTGCGCCGTTAATTAAGAAATAATTTACGAGCCAACGCCGCTGGGGCCCGGAATAACAAATGGCGGAGCTCGGCAGACGAGTACCGTGTCTTGAAGACGGCGAGTCTCGAGTTTCCGGGATTTTCGGGATTTCCCGAGATTTCCGGGATCTCGCAGCGGACGTCGGAATTACCGGAAGTGGGCGCACGCCGCGTCACAAGACTTCCACCCCCGACTTCCGGTCGGGAAGATCTTCCGGAGATCGCGAAACGACCGGAGACCCACCCCATAAACAGCCGTTTAAATTCCCCCTTCCCAAAACCATAAAAAAAAATCTGGCTTTCTCTCCACCTCGAAAAGAACCTTCACCTTAACGCCGTTAAATTCAAAATGGATTAAAATGAAGAGGGAAGCCTCCACCATCCGTTTCTAATTTTTTTCCCGGTTTTACAAGAACCGTAATAGAAAATTGACGGAAATGAAAAAAATTAAGGGGGCGAGTCAATCCCCCCTCTGACGGATTTTCCTAATTAATAACGAGTTAAGTTGAGAAATAAAAAAAAAGGATGCTTCGATCTTGCACTAGTCAATTTTTTCCGACTTTTCAAAAACGGCAAAGTTAAATGTGCATCCAGTGGAAAACGGAAAAGTGGGAGGTGGAGGGCTTGGGAAACACGAGTTCGCGCGTGAAATCGAACCAATTTCGAGAAAATAAGGGCGATCGGGTCTTCGAGGTCTCGTTACACGCCGGGGGTAATTACGGGCGTTTCCGCCGTTGCGCAATTTCTCGGCCATACTGGGGGAAGAGGGGTGGCAGGGCGAAAACGCGTACGAGGGCGCGAAACGAGAGTAATTTCGATTTGCCGCGGAAACGAGGTCCTTCCAGAGTTTTCCCTGGTACTTCGGTAATTAAAGTCCCGATAGTAAAAAAAGAGAAGAAAAGAGAAAAATAAAAACGGGGCAAAACAGCCCCTGGTGCGGTCGCGCACGGTCGAGTGCGACTCCTGGGAGAGGTGAAACGAAAAGGTGAAACGGGGGGTGACGGAGGAAACGGCGCCTCATTAGCGGCCGCGAAAGAGGCTGC
The DNA here is from genome assembly GCF_000612105.2 of Orussus abietinus. Lineage (NCBI taxonomy): Eukaryota > Metazoa > Arthropoda > Insecta > Hymenoptera > Orussidae > Orussus > Orussus abietinus. Next base: position 668,778 of record NW_019395989.1, read on the forward strand.
GACCGGTATATAATAATAAAGATGAAAAAAAAAAAAAAAATGGGAAAACCTTGTCAATTTCGTGTTTTACTTACAGGCAGTGATAAGGTTAGTATAGGTGCTTGATAAGGGAAAATCAATTGCACGTGGGTTGGGATTTAAAGTAAGGTGAATAATGTTAATGACTGACATAAATTAACCAGAGGGATGTTAACGAGAAAATTCTTGTTAATGGGAAAGTGCACCTCTGCGCGAGACAAGTCCTGATAAGAGAAGAAACGCGGTTGAGGGAGGAACGGTCGCGGCCGGGTGAAAAGCTTATCAGACAAGGAGGCGAGCAGATAGACGAGAGAGAATTTACGAGGGGATTATGGCGGAAGAAGCCGATAACACGGCGCCGATACGACCGGAAGGAATCAGTGGCCCGAGCCCGTAATTTATTTCCAATTTGTTGTTTTTACGACGGTCCGCCCCATCTCGCGTCCTTCTCGCTCCCGGTATCTGCCCATATCTCCTTCTCTCTCTTCTCCCCGCTCCTTCCGTTACCGGGTGAAAACGATAATCGGCAAGACGGAGGAAAGCCAAAACGAGAACGACGAAAAAATGAAAACAATGATTGAGCTCGAGCTTCCGGATCGACTTCCGGAGATACGCAAGTCCGACGCGGAACGGACGGAGTGCGTTTTTAAACAAATTCGAAAAAAGGCAACTTTTACCCGCTTTCCCGGAATAATTCATTCCCCGGGAGGGAAACGAGCGGACGAATAAGTGGGGCGAAATAATAAAATAACGGAATAATAAAATAATAAAACGGTGTATCAAAATTCGCCTCTCCCACCGTTTTCGAAAATCGCCCAGAGGTACAAATGGACGAAAACCAAAATGGATTGTACCTATGATAAAGTGCACCGAGCTTTAACGTTTTTCTCTCTTTAAACACTTTGCATATTTTATCCTTAAATTCCCACGTTTTCGATATAACGTTTATATGTATATACACGTTAAAATAATGATAAAACCTTGTTGCAAACTGGACGAACTGAGTGATAATAAAAGTGAAAATAAAAATTTCCGAATTTTCAAGACCTTCGTCGGGACCTGCATAATCGCGCGTTAATGGTTCTAATTATTCGGTGCACCCGGTTTGGAGATAGGTTTTATAAATATTTTCACGTTTAGTTATGCACCGAGAATGACAATTTCATAAAGCGCAGCGACGAGTGAAGCGTGTGAAATAGATCTTGGGGAAATTCGAAGGTATTTTCGCGAGTTTAGGTGGGCTAGCCGGTGGCGATTTTGCGGCCTTCGGAGAAACGGGTTCCCCTCGGTAACGAGAGCGCGCCGGCAATTACTCGGGTCTTGCACTTTCTTTTGCATCGACCGGCAGCTCGGTGCACCTCGTAACGAGGCGTCTGCATCGCGGTCTGCACCGAGGGGAAAACTGCGATCCGGTCGAGCGAGATTCACCGACGAGCGTCGCAAAACTGGACCACAAACTGTTCCCGGCGACGATTTTCCGATTCGTCGCCTCAAAGAAAGGTAAAATTCACCGTAAAGGGATAAAAATCTATAAAATATGAAATATTAATTTAGGATCATTGCACAACGTCCCAATGGTCTCCTGAGCTCAAAAGTATTGAAATTCTAGAAATTCACAACGAATTAATAATTCGTTATTACCCAAAATTAATTAGCGAGGTAGAATCGCGGTATGATTCGCTGAAACCACGTCTAAAGAAGCCGGGCAAACTGGACGGGTGTCGTTATAAAAAGAAACGTAAACCTTGACGGCAAGAATCCCTGGCGTCTTCGGGGGTGGCGGCGCCCTTTGAGAGCGGCGACATCAAAGGGCGCCGCGCAAAGACGCGACACCTTTCGAGGTTAGGTGAGTGTCCCTCGTGGGGGCCGTTTCGCTTTGGTAAGCCCCGTGGAAATAATTTCACAAGACAGAAGCGAGTCATGAACGGCACTAAGAGCTGCAAGGGAATGCCTGAAAAAATGTCCAACGCCCCGCGCGATGGGGGGTGTACTTTTTAAAATACAAAAACAACTCCCGCCATTCTTCGGGCCAGCTTACGATTCTCCTTTGAGGACGAAAAATTAAGAATTCAAGCGCAAACGGGACAGCTCGCTCAAAAAATGAGGACAACTCCAAGTCTTCTTCATTCTTCGCGCCCCTTGAAACGGAAAGAAAAAAAAATAAAATAAGGGTGCCTTGTTAAAAATGAGAATTTCTAATTTTGATTACTATTATTTGCGGCGTCTTTGCGGCTTTTCTTTGGAAACGAGAAATTAAGAATTCAAAAAAAATTAACCCCGCGTCTCGCCCCGACAAATTAATGACGGTGAGGGTGGGGGATGAAACCACGAGGGGTGAAAACCTGCCCCAGAGGAAGAAGGAAAATTAGATCGAGAGGGGAGGAATTTCGGAACTGCGCGACAATTTTAGTCACTCTCCTAAAAGGCGCCGAAAAAAACCGAGCGACGTGGAGGAGAAAAAGGAACGCCGGAAGGGAGAAAAAAGGGAGGAAAAACGAGGAAAAGCGGAAATTGGACCTCGCAAAGGGCGACATCTTCCCCTTGCTTTGGCAAGGTGCGCGGAAATAATTGCACCAGACGCGTCCTTCCAAGGCCCGGTAGGGGAAAAAGGAGGAAAGAGAAAAAAAAAAAAAAAGAAACGGAAGGGAAATGCACCGATACAGTGCAAGGAGGAGGAGGAATATCCTTTGCGAGGGGGTCCGCTTCGGTGGAGCGAGAAAAGGAAAATATGGAAAGCCCTTGAGAAAATGCGAGAGGAGTCTGGAAGCCCGCCATCTTTTCCCCCTATTTTTCTCACGTTTTTCAATTTACTTTGCCTTTTTCTTAAGCGCTCCCTCAAACCCTCCCGGAATGTCGATGCAAACGTCAAACGACTCGAATTTCCTCTCGTGTAAAAAAGAAGACGTAAAAGTAAAAGGTACGACGAATAAAAAAAAGTGAAGGCAATACTTAAAGGTGAAATCAGTAAATCGAGAAAAATAAACTTTGTTGAAATTCCTTGAATTAGCAAAATATCTCTTTCGTCCAATGAAGTCTTTTTCTCGGTGTAGAATAAAATAAAGGTGAAAGGAATGGAAGGGTGAGGCGCGTTATGACGCTCGGTAATGATGTCGCTTATTTATCGGGATTGTAAATTATTTCCATCGGTCGAGGTCGGAGCAACGACACGTACTCGCGTATGTAACGCTTTTCATGGCCGAGAGAGAAACGCTCGGGAAAAATTAACGCCCCCGAGTCACGCGCGAATCGAGTAATACACGCATGCGGACGTACCTACATAACAGATGCAATCAGTCGTCATGAATATTCCGTAACGATAATACCGCCACACGGAGAAGTGCCCCAACCCCTGCGAGCTCGCCGCCGACCCACCCTTGCTTCTTTCACCGCCGAGTAGCAATGCGATTCGTCAATTACAAGAGCGCGACATGAAATGTACCGAGGGTAAATCATTGGGACGAAAAGGTTAAAAAAAAAAAGTATTCAACAAAACGTGACAACCACCCCCAAGTAGCATACGTATTTATTTTCCTTGCGATTTAATTCCTAGGAACTCCACATTCGCCCCTAGCAAGTGTTAGGTGAAAAGTACCAACCCCCAGGGGAGATAGGAGCCCAATAGAGAATTTTTAGCCAAAGAGTAGTAACTCATCATTCCGATGAAGCGATGAGAAGCACCGACGCAAGCAAATCCCCGGATTAACGAGAACCCGATCCTCGGGGGTAGTTTTCGCTCGCGATGCTCGCGCGAAATCCGCGAAATCCCCGAAAGCCCAGTCTACAAACGGCGTCAACGCGAGACGGGGTGTCGGTTTCATCCCCCGATGGCAGACGTATTTATTACACCTCCAGCAGGGAAGATCGACGTGCCGAAAGGGGGATGAAACATCCCGAAAAATTCCGCAACTCGTGCAAAGATCCGCAGCCGTGCCGGACCGTAACTCGGGGGTTGCAAACTGACAGCCGAGGGGATTGGGGGTTGGGGGCACCGTCGGAGCGTTAAAGAGTTGCACGAAAAGGGGGAAACTCCCCCCGGAGGGTACTTTTGTCGGGGCCTTTCCATTGTTCCGCCCCCGTTATTTCCCGTCAAGGGGGTGAAACGCGGGATTTGTCCGCGGACCATGGCACGGGGGGGAGGTTTTTTATAATTTTTCCCTTCCTGGCGTGACGTCCACCCCCCTCGCGTCCCTCCTAACGTTATCGAGGATCTAATCCTTGACGATGATGGGGATGATAAACCAACGGGCGCAATTTCTCCACCCCCAAGCCGAGAAAGAAATGTTCACCGAAATTTTGTTAATCCAAGGAATGATTGGGGTTGTGATTTTTCATCCCTCGAGTAATCCAAATTCTTATCAGATCTCGGGGATTCATCCAAATGCGTTATTTAATCGTTAAGTTTTCAGGGGTGGCTTTGAGTGGCCGGAGACACTCGGGGGATGAGCGGGGTTGCCAGGAGACAGGGCTTGGGGGGTGAGGTTCGTTATTGCAAAAGAGGGGGTCGAGGAGGGGGCTCGGTTGGTTTCTCGGCCTCTCCCCGAGAGTCTTCAGGGTCTTCGGGGTTACTTATCGAGGTTAATGGAAAAGCCGGAACGGACGGGGGTGGAGTGTACAGAGGGAGACCTCCCTCCGAGAAGGGCGCAGAAAGAGAGGGCCGATTAATTTTGAACCGTTTTAATGGAGCCCTCTCGCCCTCACAGGGCGGAAGGGATGCCGGGGGTGAAAAAAGTCGCTCGAAACATCGCCTCTTCAAAAGCGAAAAAAAAAAATAAAAAGAGTAACATAATTAAAAAATTCTAACCCCCTTACTGACTGGTCCACTAATTTTTGTTTCGCAAATTTCGACACCGGGATCAAAGTCACTCCTTGACATTTTTGTCCGCGCTGAAGGGTGAACGATAATGGGTGGAAATAATTTCTCTTTTGAACCCGAGTGGAAGGAAAAAAAAGAGAAAGAGAGGGGAAAGAGCGAACACCTTGTTCCATGGTGTCATCTCGACTCTTAAGGGGGAGCTGCAGGGCGTTAATAAAGTCCCATGCATTTCCGTCTCGGTTTCGCCCTTGGTCCTTTCTCGGGTCTCTCGTTAGTCAGGGCCGACAGTTTTCTCCGTGCGGGGGTGGGACTGGGGGCCTTGGGGGGAGGGGGGTAAATTGCTTTCAGGGCGGAAGAGCGCCCCAGGCAAAGGGGGATTTTAAGGGTGAATTATTCGCATTGTCGCCGGAACGCGTACGACCCCTGGGACGGTCCTTATCCGTGCGGCCGAAATCCACCCTTTACCGATTCCGCGCATTCCGCACCCCCGTGTGCCGATTTTCCGCCCTTTACTCGTCAAACGGAATCCTCGGACCAGGGAATCTATTCGATGCCTCCCGATTGATAAATCCACGGATAGAAAAAAAAAAAAAGACTACCCCTTTCCTTCGGGGCAAAGAAAATTACAATACCTTTAACCTCCCCACCCCATGGCAAAGGGTCCTGTTTATGATTCTCTTCCGAATTTTTCTTCGTTACCCTTTCGACTCATCCCATTCGCGGATGGGTGCAAGAGGCACCAGTCGGTTTTTTCGCCGTAATTCCGACCTCCACCCCAGTAGAAACTGCATCCCTCAATGGGAGCGAATGAGAGGATGCAGGGCTCGGGGTAACAAATGAAATCGCGGGTCGCCGGGAATTCGTTTGATTCCCTGGAAGAGGGGGTTGTGGGGGGAACCGCGGGATCGGCAAAGCCGCCCCCATTTCTCCCACCCACCCCCCCCCACACACTCCCGATCCGGGACCCGTTACACGGCTATGCACTTTCAAAAACCCGACCATCGTTACCGCTGCACTCCCTCTTTCCCTCTCGCTTCCACCTTTTTTTTGCAATTTATTCCGGCCGCGAGGGTAACGGCGTTACCCGTTTGCTGGATCTCTCTCTCTCTCTCTCTGTCTATCTATTTTTTTTGGGGTGTTCCTTTTTCCATGGAATGAGGTTTTCGAAAAATCTCCCACGCAGTGGGACGACATAATCAACGGCGGAGAGAAAAGCGGAGCAATCCGGATAATTCGATCTCAAAGCGGGACGACGTAACCTCGTAACGATAAGGGGATGCTTTTTGTTATAGCGGTCTTGATTGAGGTTATGTAGGATTTTTATGCCCCGTTTTTTCTTCCCGTGGATATATCAGTTTTAAATGAATTACCCTTGGACTTTCTTTACCTTTGAATTTCATGTTTAAGGGTGTTCCGGAAGAGGCGCGTGCGTTCCAGGGGATGACGATAGCGAAGAGGGGGAGAAAAAAAGCAACCCCCCGAAAAAGGCAAATCCGTTGCAAACATTGCCCATCCGATGAGGAGGCACCCGGCGACATTCCCGATTAAATTGCCTCGCATACCGGGGGCGAATCACCCCCTCGCCCTTCGCCGCCATCTTTAATGCCGTCTCCCCCGTCGCGAATCTATTAAAAAGAAGATTGGCAGAGAGAAAAAGGAAGGAAACACCGGAGACACCCTCTCATCCCCTGCTGCCTTTATACGCCCCCGAAGGAGTATCCAGAATTTCATTAAATACATCCAGGGGGTGGAATGAAAAGTCCGACTGCGGAATTACGATTTTCGCACGGCGGGTACCTGAAGGGCGGAATTTTTGTTTAGGCCCTTCTTAAAAATCCCTCCTTGCCCTGAGAAGTAAAAGCCTCATCGAAATTGACGTGAGTTTGAGATAATTAATTATTCCTCGAATTAACAAAATATTTCTCTGGTCCGATGAATTTTTTTTTCTGTTCTCAGCGCAAAATTGGTCGTTTTCTTCTCGCGTGTCGAGGCGATCCGCACGCGGAATAAATCCAGACCGCGAAATATCGCGCCGGTCACGTGACTCGACGAATCAGGTTCCGTGCGCCGCGCGCGGCGGGTCATAACGCGGCGAGCAGCGGACGGAGAAGGACGTGCGCGGAGCACCCACCACCAGGAAGGCGGCCAGACCCTCCAGCCTGCGGAAACGTCGCCGGTTATCGCGGAATCCGCACGTACGTAGTCGCGTGCGCCCGCACGGAGAATAAACGCGTACAATTTCTTGCAGGAATCACTAGGAGGAGAGCCTAACCTCTTAAGACAAGGAGAATGGAGTACAATGTAATAAATAAGAAAAAGAGACAATTAAAGTAGCATAAAAAAAAAAGAACAAATTGGTTATGATCTCTGCCCTAAAGTCTATTTCTTTGCTCTCTCCTTTACTGTGATTCGCGTGTTATCCTGCGTGGAGGAGAAGCGGCAGAGGAAGCGGATTACGGAAGACGGAAAGAGGGGCAAATGGAATTACGATCCAGGAAACGCGCGAGGCGGGGCGGTAAAGCATCGTTACCGGTGTCGGTAATGTCACCAATGTCAGTAATGTCAGCAATGTCAGCAATGACACGCGCACCGAGCCTCGGCGGAGGGGGGTAATGGTGGCGCCAGCGGTTAACAGGGGTCGCAACGGGCGATCGGTCACAATCATCGTCAAACGGCAACAATTTACCGGAGCCGCGGTTCTCCCCGTTCCGCGCGCGGCGTTCCGCATGCGGAACACGTCGCGGTGCATTAACGTTGCCGGCAACCCGCGCCCCCTCGGCCGTACTCACCATACGCCGCATTAGCGGCCGTCCCGTAGACACGCGCGAATCCCGCAACGGAATCGCAGCGGATTTCGGGATTTCTACGGATGCGAAGGGAAAATTCACAAAGGAGAAGTGATAATTGTACATACATGATCGGTTTACACAAAAAGCACCCACCTCCCCCTTAATTCTCCACTTCCCTGCTTTTTCCTCAAACCAACATTAGAAATCGACATCACCTCCCAGGCATTAAAATCTCTCTAAAAATAAAAAGAGAGAAAAAAAAAAAAGAAATACAGGTAACCCCGCTAATTAATTTATTTTTCACGGGAATGATTACTCTACCTCCCCTGGGTGGAGAGGCGACGTTCCTCCAAGAGCGTCGACCGTCGACGCAATCAATTTCCCGCGGTTGCTCAATTCCCGATTAGTCAGTGCCCCCCCCCATGCCCCTTGCCCCCCTCCTTGTTGAGTCACCGCCGACCGCAAAGAACGTTTCCCTCGCGCTCCGAGTACCCTGACACACTCCAGAAAAATGGCTTTACGTAAGCATCGGGAGAAAAATCTCCGTCAATTATGACACCTAGAGAGATACAAGAGGAGGACAAAGTCGCGCGAGATAATTCCATCGACGCACCCTTCGACCTCCTCTTCGTAAGATGGAACCTCCACCCTGGAAGGGTGGTTTCCGGGAGCTTTCGACTAAAGTAATTTAGACGTCTCCCCGGTGCAATTGCGAAAATCGCGAGAATTGCCCTGGAAATTGTACTCCCTTGATTACTATCGACGGGTCTTAAGAGCCTTTCCGATTGTTACCCGTGAAAATGGGGACTCTTAACCTTCAAGGACCTCGAGTCGATGTCCTCGCCAGGTTCGATTTTTTCCATGTGCTAATTTTCCCACGTTCGATTTGTGCCATGGTAATATACAGGTCGTGTCAATGCATCTATTGTATGTACCCATGTCCAAGTATCCTGGACGAGGACCATCGGCGAGGGTCTTAGGACCTCCCGAGGCTCGATGGGAGTTGAAGGAGGACGAGGTGACATAGACTGAGTGAACGTTATAATTTCACTCTATATGCAAATCAACGGATGCTGGGGGGGTGGCGATCATCAGGTGATCCGTAGTCAGGATGGCGGAACGTTAAGTCGAGGAAGGCGATTCCCGAAGGATAGGTAAGGAAGTGCGAAAGCGGATCTGGTCCTTCATCCGGGGGTCATCTTGAAAGAGACGGTTATCGCGTCGGAATCGAGATGGGTCGTTATCAATCGGACATTAGAAATGATTAAATCGAGACTTCCCGAGCGGGGAGAAAAACCTTCCTTTGTGGTTGTCTAGGGTTTCTAGGGAATTCCGTCCGACCGTCCTCGGGCGTCGATGGGGTTGACGCTTGTTCCGCAGCGGGTTGTAACAATTCCCCGCATTGTGGCCAAGTTCCTAGTCCTCGGGACTATTTAGACAAATGGGCGCCTCTCCCGGGCTGTGTTTTCTCGCGCAACAGAGACCGACCAAGTCCCACGGGGAGTGGAGCGGGAAATAGAAGGAAATACAGGGCAGAGGGAGTCCCGGCCAGAGAGAGAATTCTCGATCGAACAATTTCCCAAAAGTGAGGAGAGAGAGATAGCTCGGTTTCCCATGCAACGCTTCTACGTGGCAATCATCGCGGGACTGCCGTGCGCCGACCATGCATCAGCCTCCCAGGTCGAGTCAACTTTGGAGAGTTCTACCGTCGCGAAAATATCCTCCAAGTTCCACGATCCCTCGACGACTCGATCGAGTGATCTCCCCGGAAGGTCGAAAAGTCCACTTTTCGATGAAAACTGTCAAACCGAGTAACCACGTGGCGCCCGCCCTGCGCGCCGACCACGTGGGAGCCTCCCAAAGCGAGCGAACGCTCCCGAGTCCCGGGATTGAAAAAGCGGACGGTCCTTCGTAGAAACCGGAAAGTAATCCGCGGCAGGGACACGGGATTACCCGGGGGACTCGGAAAACCCACAGGAAAATCCCGGAGGATCCCAGAAAACGGCGAGCGAGGAAAACGACCGAGGAAACGGCGAAACGATAGCCCCGCGGAGAAGCCGCAAGTGTTACCCGGTAATTAGGGGATCTACCTCCCACCTCCTCCGCCCCAGGGTCCCGAATCAGCGAAACCCCAAGGAATCCCCTTTCCTCGTTAATTAAGGAACCCCCGCGGAAATTAACCGCCGGTCGTTTTCCCTCGGCGCTCCGTTAAGTTAAACGAAGGAAAACAGAAAATTAGAGATTCCCTTTTCATTTCCCCCAAAATCGGAAAAGCGTCCCTTGTCCCTCCCCTGTTGGGCTCGTCGCGTGTCCACCGGGAGAAACCTTCTCGGATAATTTCCCTACCGGATTCCGCGTCGAATTGGATCCGATCGGAGCACTTTTCCGATTTTTCCGGAGCGCGGCCGATTAACGAGTCCCCCCCGCCCTGAACCCCCTCAGACTGAGGGCCACGTCGGAGGGCGGCTCCCGACGAGGTTCGATTATCGGTCCACGTGGGTGGAGGGCGATTACGGGCAAAGTTTTCCGCCCCCTCCCCCACCCACGATAAGGGGGCCACGAAAAGCTAGCACCTACCCTCGAGGGGGGACTTCGGCGGAAAAGTTCGCAGACGGCCGCGAGACGCGGCGTAATTGCCGCCTCGCGCGCGCGGCCTATTGTGCGGAATAACCGCACGGCGGAAACCGAGCGCGCGACTTTTCCCGGCTTGCCTCCCCCTCCCCGGGTTTTCGCGCGGGGGGCAAAAAGTGTCTTCGTCGGAATCTCGAGTCGGGGGGAGAGAGAGATTAATTTTTCGAAAAAGAAAAGGAAGGAGAAAAACGGAAGAAATAAGAAGACATAATAATAAAGGAACGCAAGGAAGAGGAAGGAAAAAAAAAAAACGACCCCTCCGCGTAATTTCCGCGAGGGTGGGCGGGGGGCATAACTCGCGGAAAAACGTAATTAAGAGACAGAGAGAAAGAGCAAGATGTTTGAAAAACGCGGCGGAACGTCCGTGCGCGTTTCCCGCAGCCTGCGGACGGTACACCCCTGACTGCGTTATTTCGTTGCCCCCCCCCATTCCCACCCTCTGTCGTACTCGCGGAAGCATTACTCCACTAACGACGATTTAACGCCGTCTCGTGGCCTCGTAAACCCGCGATGAGGGGGTGGGGGTGGGGGTGGGAGNACACGTCTCTCCCGCCCCCTCGCAACCCCACCACCCCCGACACTGAAAATGCCGGAAAGCTCTCTCTCTCTCTCTGGGGAAAATCCCTCGAATTACCCTGGATATCTATTATCGAAACAACGAGGATAATGGGGAGGAAAGGGGGGAAGGGGTGGAAAGCGCGACGTCGGGAGGGAAATCGGGGGTGATATGTTACGGTTACCCGAGAAGACGCGAGGGGGTAGAAATCGAGACCCTCCCTCGTTAAAAAAGGAAATGCGCCGAAGGAATGATAATTAATGCACGCGCCCCCCCTGCTTCCCCCAGTCCCTCGGCTGTGCTTGGGCGCCACCCCTCCCCGTCCCCCTCCCCTCGCGGGAGGAAAGTGGAGTGCATATTTCAGTTACCCTCGCGAAAAAACCGCGGGAAGGGGAGGGGTACCGGGAGCAGGGGGCCATTTGCATATTCGGCTTTGAAAAGCGGTCCGTTTCCCTGGGCTCGTGGGAAAATCGCCCACAGTCGGTGCATAAGTTGCACTTCCGGCTGCAGCGAGGCGCATCCCTGCGGGGGTCGTGCCTCGGGAAAGGGGGGGCAATAATTCCGAAATTTTCCATTTCCCCCCCGAAGAAATTCTTAAACGCCCCCCCCGTCATCGAGACGAAATTTCCGTGCGTTTCCGCGGTTTCCTGAAAATTGTGGGGGGGGGGGGGCGCCACCGCCCTTAAACAATCACCGATCGACAATGAAGCCCCGACCGTAGTGTGTCGCATTTCCATATTCGACTTTGAAATCACTTCTGCCGGTTCGCGGGGGAATCGCATGCATCGCGGGGTGGGGGGTGGGGGAGTGCATTTGCAAGCGACACGGATGCAAAGGGAACGAGCTGCCGGCTCGTGTCAAAGGATACTCGAACGGATTTTTTTTTTTTTTTTTCCCCCACCCTGTTCTCAGTTTCTCTACCCTTTCTCTCGATTCATATCTTTCTCATTTGCAGAGCCCCCCCCCCCCTCCCCCTCCCCCCAAGAGATGCTTAATGAAAACGCTTTTGTGGCAAATGAGCCGCGGCTTGTGAGATAAGCTCCGAAAATTACCGCGGGAGGGAGGGAAAGGGGAGGGGGGGGGGGGCTAGCCATTTGAGGGACCTCATCGACAGTGGTGGCTATTTAGATAGATCGAGATCGATCTAAACCACCCCTTGGATTGGCAGAACGACCGAAAAATCGCGACTTCCCTCGAGCGATGCGGCGGCCTCGCGTGTTGGGGGGCTACTACCCCCAGGAGGGAGAACGCGAAAGGGTCTAAGGGAAACCGGGGCTCTCGTTTATTGCCCGGCGTGCTCCGAAATGAAGTAATACTCGAACGGGGCATTGCGCGGTACGTGAACCACCCCCGGGTTATCGGGGGCAGGCCGCCCCCGCCCACTCCACCCATTTGCGGCGAGGGGGGGTAACTCGACCATTCCGCGTCGAATTTCGCCAAGCCACGCACCTGCATCTGCATTTCCCCTCCCCTCTCGGGGAAAAAAATCCCGACGTTCACAGTTTCGAATAAAAATCACCCCCCTCGGCTCGTGGAACCGAAAGTAGGAGGGAAAAAAAAAGGGAAAAGACTTCACTTTGAAAAGTAAAGATTGAATTCATCGAAATTAAAAGGGAATTATGTAAATTCGAAAGTCGATTCGTCTTCCCGGAACTTTGGCATCGATTTCTTGGATTGTCCTCCCCCCCCCGAGCAGCTAAGAAGTTCCCCTCTTCTCCAGTCTTCCCTCTCGCTCGCTCTCAAGCAAACCCCCGCGAGCGGGGAAACACCCACTTAGGGCGAGCTTTCGCGAGCTTAAACTCTCCGGGCAGCTTAGGAGGGGTTAAAGGGATCGCCGAAGGGATTAGGAATGCGCATGCACCCCCTGCCACCGGGGATAACCCCGATGTACCCTTTGTCGCCGCGACAGATTGCACTTTCCGTGGACCGAGGGCAACTTCCACCCCTCGACGCGCTGCACCGCGGCGCATTTATTCTATATATATATATATATATGAAACGTTAAAATGTTAATAAAATTTCTACAAATTGGGCGCACCGAATAATTTTGAAAATTTAACCCGCGATTTCGGGAAATTTCATTTCTCATTTTTATCGACATTTTGACGTTTCGATGTGTATATAGGATGACCCTTTCTTAACACCTTAAATACCTCGAGAAAGACCCTCCCCCCCCCCACCTTAAGAGGGGCATTATTCACGCCCGTCTTTCCGGAGAGTTGCATCGCGATGCAACTCGACTTAAGTCGCTTTAAAGTCGGGGCGAACGAAGTTGCGGCGAAGCGGGTGTCGGGTGTACGCAGGAACCGCACGGAATAATGAAGAGCGAGGTAATATGCGGAAAAGGAAAAGGGGGAGGGGGGCAACCGTGCCCAAAACGGCGGAGCAATGTACAGACAGAGCTTGTAATCTAGTTTGTCGGAGGGGGGGATGGCGGAGTGCATAAGATTATGCTAACTCCCGGCTAAGCTCGGCTGAATAAACGACACCAGCAAGTTACCGCCGCCGAACCGCGGGAATTCCGCAATGGGGCACCTTACCCCCCGCGATCCCTCGTAACACCCTCTCCCGACAAATCCCGGGATGCCCGAAATAATGAAGATGCACCGGGCACGGTGAATTTTCTACATTCGATCTTCCCGAAATTTCAGTTTAAATGTCCTGCTAATAAAAAAAAAAAAAACAATAAAAAATGGTAGATTTTCGAAAGGGGCGTCGTTATTCCGGAGGGTGTAAGCCTCGTCGCCGAGCTCCCCGCCTAATTTGCAATTCCCTCTTCTCCCGCGCGGATGAAGAATACGGGGCCAGGCGAGAAGGAGAGAGAAAGAGAAAGAGGGCCAGGAATAAAGGGAAAGAGAGAGGGCGAGGCTCGTTACTAAGTCTCGCGCGGAAAAAGTTTCTCGCCGCGGCGGGATCGCTCTTTATTTCCCCGAGTGCGCCCCCTTTCTTCCGCCATATTTTTTTTTCTTCCCCCTAGAAATTTCCCACCGACCGGCGGGCCGAGGTCGAAGGGTGGAAAATTGAGTTCCCAGACGAGATGCATAAAATTTCGCGAATGAGCAACCTGTGGGACGGATGAATGAGAATGGCTAGCTGTTAATCGCGGAATAATTGGAGGGCTCGAGGAGGGAAAGAAAGTAAGCGATCGCCGAGCTCGGAAGTACCCGAAGGAAACTTTCCAGAGTGGAAAGAAAGGAGAAAACTCCCTTCCCGCAACCCCCGCCGTCCCGCTCTATTTTTTTCCAAATTTCCCGCCGAACCACCCGACGCCTTCTCCCCTTCCAAAGAGGGACTCGGAAGCAGCGCAATCCCGGACGTTTCCGCGTCCAGACCGCGGGCGTTTCCGTTCCGGGGAAAAAGTGTCGGACAAAAGTAGGAGAGAAACCCCCCCTCGGCATTTCACCCCTCTTGTCGATTTTCGCTGGGACTGCCGATACCCCGAGAAATCCCGATCTCCGTCCGAGTACGTCCACCTGCATATCCACCGTTACGCAATGCACCGAGCAACACAGTTGCAATTGCAATTGGCCACCGAGGTCGCGGAGATCCTCTCGGGAGAAAGTCCGAAAGTCCGCGTCCGACGAGCCCCGCGGAATCTCTCCGCGTTGCGGAAGTCCCGATGCACCTGTGCGTGTGGATGCACCTCGCGAGTGCATCCAGGGCAGGCGCACCGTGCACTGCGAGCTGCATATCCTCTCCCGATGCATATGTATGCCCCCCCGCGCACAATGAACACCCATCCTCACACGTATACCTGCACGTCCACCTGCACGTGTGTGCACATCTCGAGGTGGCGCGCACGCGACGAGTGCATCGGCGGGAAGTAACCCGCCGAGGTGCATTCAGGGCGAACCGTATGGAAAGGACGAGATATAGGTGAAAGTACGCGGACAATGCGACGACGGGTGCACCGTGCAGTTGCGACTGCAGGGTGTGCGGAGGGGACTGCAGCGACCTCGGCGAAGCCCGGCGATGCACAATGCACCGCGGCAAGACGGCGCTGCGGCCGCCGGATGCATCCTGGAATGCAACGCGAGGGGCTTCCCCGGGAGAATGGCGCCGATCGGGACCGAGCAAATATTCCTCGAGGTTCTCTCTCTTTCTATATATATATACATACATACACCTATATATATAATCTCTTCCTCTCGCTCGCTCGTCAATGCCGCGACCAAGTTCGCGCGATCACGGCGGAATGCCGACTGAGGAAGCCGAAGATGCATTTCCCAGCACTGCCTCCAGAGCGTAAAACAGAAAATTTCGAATTTGATTTTTTGACATTTTAGAAAGGACAAAGTTAAGCGACAGGGAATAACTAAAATGGCGGAGAATAAAATATCGCCCGTGAAATTCGAAATGTCCAACCCGACTTGCCGGGAAATCGGAGAAAGGAAAAGAGGAAGCTTGGCGCAAATTGCCGATAGTAAAATCGCGGATATCTCGGCGGAAAAGGAAAAGTGCATCTCTTAGCGCATTGCGATTCGGTCCGCGCCGAGAGAGTGCACCTTGCACCGGGAGAAACGGTCAATAGGTGTCGTAAAGACGAATCGTTTGTAAACGGTAAAACGGAGGAAACGCGCGGACGATGATGCATCGTTGCACCGTTGCACATCTCGACCCGCTGCACCGCCGAGTTCGTCTGTCCCCTGCACTCGGCCGACACATGAAGAGTACTTACTCCCAAAAGCTGTACACCTTAACGACTTAAGAATAGACTGGTCGAAAAATCCGGAAAATTTATGAATCCCAGAGAATGAATGAAATGAATAAAAAAATGGTGAAAAATCCGAACGAATTTCCTTCCATTCAAGAGACGCGGTTAGATTATTCAAGAGCGACCTGAAACATCGCCCGAGACACTTTCCGCTGAATAATCCAAGTCTCACCTGGCGAGTACACCTGACCCCGATCGGAAACTGGCAAACTGCACCGACTAATTGCACCTCGGCAATTAGACCGTGAAATCGGTGCCGGGGCGAACCCGGCGGATCGGCGGTACATAAAATTCCGCAGACGAAAGAATGATGTAGAAGCGTTAAGAAAAAAAAAAAAAAGAGAAAAAATCGGTGAAGGGTTGAAAAACCAAAAAATGAGGGAAGGAGGGAAACCCGACGCGGAAATGCGGAGACGCGACGAGTCGTCCCAGGGACGCGGAAAAAATCCGCAACCGGCCCTTGGAAATCCGCGGAGAGAAAACGGATCAGCTGCGCCGGTACTCACGATAATCGATTCCGCCGCGAGTTTCTCGCGGCCATTTCGCCAGGGAAGGACCGTGCGATACCAGGGCCCCAGAAAAAAAAGACTAACCTCACAGAAAATTTCCAAAATAAAAATTAATATCTCCTTCCATCAACAGAAGACATCACTGTCGATTACTATATCGACAATTGATCCTGATTATCCTATCTCGTTAATATTCACGCCCCCCTCCATATGGCGACGCATAAATTCAGAAGTAGACTCAATAAAACAAAAGAGAGGAAAATAATGGCCCTCCACCTTAAACCATCTTTCGTCCTTCCCAATAGAGGCAGGTGGGGCAGGGGTGGGTAGCCCTCCAAAAGGGAGAAAATGGGGAGGGTCATGTACGATCTCTCGACGTTACCGAATATAGTACCCACGAGGGTATGGATCGCTGAGTAGAATCGAATGGTCTCCCGTCTGGATGGAAATCGAAATTTACGATCCTACAGGGACCCCTCCCCCCTCCCACATCCCTTTCTGCAGGACTCCAAGGAAGAGCACGTCCGCAAAATTCCACCTGGGTTGCAAATCGAGAGAGTATTCCTCGAAAAATTGAAAATACGAGGTAAAAAAGTCCCTCCACCCCATTTTCTCATTTTTACCCCGAGCAAAAAGAACGTCATTGGACCGAAGAAATATTTCTTTGAATGTCAGGGAATTTCGTTAGTCAATGGAATAATTATTTCGTTGAAGTAAAGTCAGGTAAATTGTTATAATCCCAACGAAATGGCGCATTCGGTTCATTGTAGTTTGGTGAGATAATTTTAATTAACGAAATGTTCCTTCGGTACCGTTTAATTAACTATTCCTCAGGCTGTTATAATTCTTTCGTTAACTTTCCGGCCGGTTCCGATTTGTCTCGAAAATCTGCCGGGAACAGGAAAAATGGGGAAAGAGTAACGGAGGGAATCGTTAATCGCCCGGAAACCGAATTTCCTCCCCCCGTGGAAGGAAATCCCGGGAAAAAAGGAAACCCTCGATTTTTAACCATTTTCTCTCAGGCGAAGTATACAAAAATCACGTTTTACCCGGTGTACGCGTGCCGTGGAAAAAGTGCTCGTTAAAATTTACGAGAAAACGAATTTTGCGAGGAAAACCGTGCTGGGGGAAAAACAAAAAAAAAAGAAAGGCGCGTGAAAATAAATCGCGGAAAAATATTCTCAGATGGAACAACGAGGTATGTATTATTCTATCATATTTAATATGATATATCGGATGTACTAAAATTAAGGTGATACAAAAGGGTCATTCTATATACATAGAAACTTTAATCAGGACCTCCGTAATCACGTGGACCCAGTTAGGAAAAAAATTTTCAAATATTTCTACTCTTTGGCACATATATATACGACACTTTCATAACACCTTAACGACCTCGAGTAATCGATTATACCGACCTCGAATGAGAATTCCCGGGACCGGCTCCCGCGGGAAAAACGCGGCGGAAAAATTCCGCCGGCGGCTTCATCCCGCGGGAATAAAGGCGATTTTCACTCGCGGTCATTCCGGCCGTTAAACGAGAATCGATTACCGATCCCGGGAAAGAAATTAACGACCCACCTCTGTCCGTAGCTCGACGAGCGGCATAAATCGCGCCAATCGAACCCCGATCGATCCCCCCTTCCCTCCCCCTGATCGGAAATCATCCCCTTTCTTCGCCGTTCAAAAATATCATCCACTTATCGCCTCGAAACACGCGGCGTTAAATATCGTCCCCCTTCGCGGTCGTTAAACCGCCGATTAAAAACGCAACGGCCGGACGCGGAAGGATCGATAACGTCGATAACCCTTATTTAAGGCCGAGCGGAAAATCCCCCAAAGAGAAATAAATATAAACGTTGAAAAACGAATTTACAGTGGGGAATTAAAAATCAAGAATAAGAAAAATTCCACCTCACTTTTCACTTTTTCATTCGTCCGATGTGTCGTGAAAACATCTAACGTAACAATTGCAACGACTGAGGGAAATGGATTAATATTAAAAAAAAAAAAAAAATACCAGCTCGCCCTGAATTAATATTCAGTGATCAATGATGGCTTGCGCGTACCTTGACGTTGATGGTAATGTTAACGAAAGTTCATAAAATAAAATGAAATAAAATAAAAAATGATCTCTCTTCCCTCTACAGCTGTGTATACAAGACGATAACGCGCGATCGCCATATCTCGCGGTACGTCGCCGATAAACCGAAGACAAGGCCTCGTAGTCGTAAAGATCGGCCCGTAGGAAGAGAGGGAAGGAGGGAATTGAAAGGCGAGGGTCGCCGAATCGCAAGCCCTCCCGAACGGAATCGTCTCTTTAATCCGATCGGATCATCCGTCAAAGCTTCGCCGATGCGCCGTAAGGGGAGCTTTAAAGCGATCCTTCCGCCGTTCGGAGTTAACGTTATCCCGCGTCCCGATTCGTTCTCCTCTGCGTATACGAGGAGATGCAAACTTTACGGCGACCCGCTCTCCCCGACTCGCGTTGGAACTCCCGAAGGGAAGTAAGCCGACCCCTTGCTTCGAAAACGTTGCAAAAAGAAGCAACAGCCCCTCAAAGGGTCTTCGCAAAAAAAAAAAAAAAAGAAAAAGTTCCTATCCAAAGTCCCTAAACAAATGAAAAAATTCAGCCGCCCCGTCGAGGCGACATGAAAGCAGCGAGACCCCCCCGTGAAATTTAAATTTTCTTTAAATCCATATATATATAAAAATGTTAACACTCCATATGTAAAAGTCGCACTTCATGCAAAGCGAGGTAAAATTTTCCTTAGTATGTAACACATAAAAAATGGTGACACGAGTGATGCGACCACCCCATGAGGTTAAATCTCATCTATATTTTTTTTTTCCCCTTTTTTACGAACACTGATAATATCCCGCAAAAAACACGAAGTCTCATAGGTGTCACTCCGGGGTGTCGGGAAATTCCGGGATGGGAGAAGGGGTTATCCGGGTATAATCCGGGACGCATCCGTGATATCGCGAATCTCGGGACAATTTGTCAGGGGCAATTGTTCGCTGATTGCGCCTACCCCTTTCGGGGGGGGGGGGGGGCGGCATCCCGTCGATCAGACGACGTCGACGTCGCAATCAAGCCGTCGTCGCGTCAAATGAAGGCACGACGACCTCGCGCCCCGAGTACATGTGAAAGAGAGAGAGAGAGAGAGAGAGAGAGAGAGACGCCTATGCATGTATTAGAGAGACAGAGCACGTTATACGTCGCTGTAAGATGGCATATCGTGGGCAGAGGTCAGAGAGAGAAAGACTAATCTGGGATTACATTCGTGGGAGAGAGAGGTCATTACTAGGGAGCGAGGGAAAAGAAGAGAGACGGCACGTGGAACCCGAGAGGAGCCGCCTCGTCAATTAAACTGGTCTTGATTTCGCGAATTCCGAAATCCGCGGGAAAATCTCGATTTCCCCGGTCTCTCTCTCTCTCAATTACCCGGGGGGGCTAATTAAAGCGCGTGGGCGAGATTAAGGAAGAGAAAAGGGTAAAAGTAGACCCCGGAAAACCGGAGAAAACGAGATCTACGGGGCGAAGTCACGAGCGGTGGCGCCGCGGCAAAAATAGGAACTACGCGCAGAGTCCCCGCCAAGAAGGATCGCGTGAAACGTGATATTCCTCCGCTCACGGATTAAAGATGAAGGAGAGCGCATAATTCCTCTCTCCAGTATGCCCGTTTGGTATTAAATAATTACTACCATCGATCGCGAATATTAAATCCCCCCCCCTGGTAAATCCACAAGGAGACATCTACGGATTACCATCTAGAAATAGAGTCGCCACGTGCGTATTAAAAATGGAGATCGGTCCATATTAATATTTATACAGACGGCGACATCGGAGGTGCGCTCTCTCCGACGCGATATTAATTACAATTATCGAATCATCGAGTCGGACGATATTAATTATGATACAAACCGCGGGGAAATCGATCGGAAATAAAAAAAAAAAAGAAATTCCTCCCGGGGGACAGTGTCCCGAATTCCCGATTACAAGCGTAATCTCTCCTGTCGGAAGGAATTCCCCCAGAAATTCGGGGCCAAGCGTCGTTCCCTTCTATCGACCGGGACACTCGGTCGTAAAAAGGGGGGAGTAAGAGACGGTAAAACGGACAGTAAAAGGTCCGTAACGAGGCCGGGTGTCGCGAGCGGCGCGCGCCATCGGCGATCGCGAGCATCCCCTTTAGGGTCGTCGATAAAGCGCGGTTTACGCGCGCCCCTCCACCAGTCACGTGTGCGCCGCCGAAGAATGCGGACCTCGACGCGTTCGGCGGTGCTAATGACACTGGCGGGGGGGCGTTACGAGAATTAGGTCGTACCTCCACCCTCCCCCTCCTAAAATTCGTTTTATCCCCCGACGCTTTACCTCCCCAATCGGCGAACTCGCCGTTAAAAACCTCTTTCTCTCTAAAAAAAAAAAAAAATTTGCCATTTCGACACATTATCCCGGTGTCATGGTCATTACTATTATTGGGTCAAAATGACACATTCGATGGGATGGTTTAAATCGCCGCATAAAATACGAAGCGCGAGTAAAAATGTCTTATTATTTTTTCTTGTCGGGTTAAAATGACATCCGACGTGGTGATCGAAGACAATGCATAAAATGGTTGATGTGAAAAAATTGGAAGTTGGTTTTGATGTCCCCTCTTTGTAGGTTTCACGGAGGAGGATACAGGGGAAAGGAGCGCGGCCAATGGGCGGCCGCGTCCCGCGGGATCCAACGGAAAGTCGGCCAGTGGGCCGTCGGCGCGAGTTCGTATGCGCGGCGGCATATCGAAGATTCTCCAGATGTATTCCATCGAATCGACATTCCCCTCACGCCCTGCCGATCCCGGCTGCGTCTAAGAATACTTATTTCGCGGCATGAACGAAGAAAAAAAAAAAGAAGAAAAGAACAAAGAACAAATTCGAAGAAGGTTAAAAGTACTCCGGGGAAGCTTAGATCGTACGATCAGCGAACTTCGCTTTTGAACATAGCTTTTACTTTCTCCCTCGTCCGAGACCTCGAAAATCCATCGGATATCCATCGGAAGGTGAAGAACGCGTTTAACATTTAAAGTGCCGAGCCTATTTCCGAAGCTTTCTATTTTTTCCGAATTCCTTCCGAGACGTTTTCCCTAGTCCGATGTTTAGAACTACTTTCAATCCTTTTGGCTTTCTCGGTATCAGGAAAGAGTTACGTTCGAGTGATTGGAAATGAGAAAAATGCGTTCCCTGGTTTGAGGGGAAAAAAAAAAAAAAAATCACATTGAAATTTATTGGAAAAGTGGAAAATATCGTACGGGTTCGCCTATGGTATTAGGGGAAAAAAAAAAAATAAAAGAGAAGAAAATCACATTCCGATGTATCGGAAGAAATGGAAATAATCTGAAACTATCCGAAACTCGAGAATTTCGGTCTCGTGCCTGGACAATTTATCCCCCTCGAAATGGAATATCCCGCAGTCATGAATATCGATCCGGGAAGGCGCGCTTCATCCGAGGTAAAATAAAAGTACAAGGAGAACGGATAAAAGCGAACGAGGGAAAGTGTAACTGTCGTAAAAGATTTGACGCCCGGCGTAAAATCCGCCAGCGAGGGCAACGATACAAATATGGATGGGTTTTAATACCCATTAGGCCTCCACTCCCGAATGACTTAAGGGCAGAAACCCTGCGTAATCGCCGTTATGAATAATATATTCGTCCCGGTATTTAGCGCAAGATAACGAGAGCACTTAAGGAAATTGTGCCGGTGATTACTCCGCATAAAAGGGGGCCGGCAAATATTTTATCGCGCGATTAGCCTTCCCCCCCTCTCCTAGAAAAATTGACGAGGCTTGCCCGACGAATTTCCTTGAGAAATAACGAGAGCAAAAAAAAAAAAATCAAGTCATTTAATCACCAAGGTGATTAATTTAGATATCTCGCGTTACCTCACTGGTATTGTAATTACGGAGATTTTTCCTGTTTTTTTTTTTTTTTTCCTCCAGCAATAAGTCGCGATTCCAAGGCACCTTCGAGATCCAGGCTGTGGCTACGATTGCGAAGGCATAATTCGGTTTTTTAAACGCCTCGCCGCAGCATCTGACCAGAAAATACTCGATATCGATATCTCTCGGCGTAATCGGAAACGCCCTCGAGATCGAGATTACCTTCAAGGCTGTTCGTAAAAGCCGATGACTAAGCTGGCGTAAAAAATCCGGGCAATAATTAAAAAAAAATTACGATTCTCTGTCCTCCCAATATGCAAAATTGCGAAATTAAGGACAACTCGCTTCTTCTCTTGGCCGATTCGAGAATAAAAAATTACAGTTAAAAATTGTAATTCGCTGTGCGTTCAATAACAAAAAAAAAAAAAAATCCCTACCACCTTACGGTACTTACTTTTTTTTCCCTTTCGCGAATTTCGAATTCATACTTGCACCTCGAGTGCTGAAAATTACGGAAATGACCAAAAATGGTAAATTGAGGGTATTACTTGCGACCGGTGTAATCGGATTTGAAAAGTGAGAGTGAGAAAGAGGGCTCGACTGCGACTGCAACTGCAACTGCATTTTGAGGGGCGACTCGGGTCGAGGGGCGGCAACGGTCGAGTGCCTGGACACATCTCGTTACTCCACATTAGCGTACCGAGGGTACTCGGTGCACCGACTAAGGCTCCGTTATACGCCGGTTTACGTGTAAAACACCGACCGCACCCCCTCGGTCGCTTTTGCGGTATGTACCTCGTGTGGGTTGTGTACCCTGCGTCGTCCGCGTGCGTTTCCGCGCGCACGCGATTATCGGCACGGAGCGCCCTCGTCACCGGTTAAACGGATTCCGCAAAACCGCGGGGATTCCGCTTAATTCCGCGAAGCGATCGCGGGGGAGAAAAATCACGAAGGGATGGATTTTATTGACTTCCCAGGATAAGACGAGGAAGAAAAAAAAAAAAAAAATGAAAAGGAACGAGGGAAAATAAAAACGCATCCTGGTCCTACATCCTCTCCGGATATTTGTCCCGATTCCGCCCCCTCTCTTCCGTACTGACGGAAGAGGGACGGTGCATTAATCTCTCCAAGTTTATTTTGCCCCCTTTCCCCGCGATCTTGGATACATGTACGGAGTGCGTATGTACCCGCGTATGTACGCATACAGGTCCAAAGACGTGCGGAAAACGCGAAGGCGCGGCATTGTAAAGCGCGAGAGCGGGGAGAAGTTGCGGCCAGGGCGGAATAAGTTTTTCCACGGGAACGCTGTTTTCCAGGGCCCGCGGCCCGTGGCTGCGGAAACTTCCCCGCCAACTTTCCGCGCGGCCCGTGTAAAATCAACGCCCGGTTCGTGTCACGGGGGCGTTTCCCCCCCACGGCGATGAGGTCCCGCCGGTGAAGGGGAAAGTCCCCCAGGACTCTCACGAAATTCACATTTTCGTCTCGAATAATTTTTCTCTCAACGTTCGGCTTGAAATTATAAATAAATCGGAGAAAATCTAACAATTCAATGCCGACAATTTAATTTCTGCGATTTGTCGCTACAGTAAGAAAAAAAAAAAAAAAACAAAGAAAAAATTCAACGAAGCAAGGAAATTTTTTCCCAACCCGAGGAATCATTATTTTCCCTCGAATTAAGTGAATTCTCATAATTCCTAAGAAATGTTCCATTGAATTCAATCGAGTACGAATTTTATAAAAAGTTTTCATCTCGGAGTAGAAGTCGATTTAATTGCGGAAATAACGAGTCGCCCCGTGTATAGTCGGTTATTACTACGATAATCTAGCCTCGCTAACTCGATTACTCGATCTCGAAAGGACGATTAGGGCGAACGATCGAACGTCAGTAATGCCAGGAACGAAGAGGCGAATCGATGCCGGGCAATCGGATCGATCGATTATCGAGAGTCGGGTTAACGCCGGATGCAAACTCGGCGGATAATTAATCGCGCCATGGTTCGACTTGACTCGTGGTTCGATAGCTCGCAAATGTTTGCCGAAGTCTCGCGCACCGCCCTCGAAATCCTCTCGACGTACATTTCCTCGTTCGATGGATCGAAAATCAGCGCATCACCGTGGAAACGCGTATAAAAGCGTAAATTACACAACAACGCGATATATATACCGATTCATCGCAATTCCCTCCCTCTACGAAACGACCCGGTAACAAGGTCTGGTTGGAAAATGGCGAACATAACCTGAAATTCCCTCGAAGCATATAACCCCCTCGATAGCGGATTCGCTTGTTTCGAGATAGGCGTATTCCCGATAACGGAGATAAAAAGCAAAAAAAAAAAATTAGTACATACGCATGTACACTCATGTAATCATAGATATTCCAACGAACGGCGTGATAAAAGGAAGTGGAATTTTTTAGGGTGAAGGGTGAAGAAAAAAGTTACGGCGAGAAATCTGGAGCTCGGGGTCCAGGCGAGCTCCGTGATTACAGCCCTCCACCTAATTGCTCAGCTGACCAGGCTAACACGACGTCGACGTTCTATACGTCTTTGGTTTCCTGGACCCATGTTCCTCGTGGCACCGCAAATATGGCCAGGGTGACCGCAGCATTCCGCCGATTTGCTCTAACGTTGAAATCGCGAAAGGCGGTACATTAATTACAGCCCTCCGGTTGCGCGTTAATTAATTCCCCTATCGTGTGTCCAGGTTCATTACTTAATCTAACCAGGTAGAATAAGTGGAATTAATTTCGATATTTTATAATTAACTAAAAGGGGGGATGGTGTTTTTTTTTCTTTTTTTTTTTCTTCCCAACGGGGCGACACTTCGTTCCTCGTTACGGTCACCTCCTGGAATTACAATTGCATTTGCGTCCGCGCGTGCAGCTAATGGCCGTCGTCCTTAACGACGACTCGACTCGGCTGCACTCCCGACATATTCGATGCACCCGTCCTCGTTAAGTGCATGCGCGTTATGCACTTAGCTGGCCCGACATCGTTCGCAACCTGACCCGGAAACGGGGCCCAGGAAGGCGTAATCGTCAGCAAGATTGTCGTACACGCCGTAATCCGGCTGATAAAGGGGAATTCGGGATCGCCGACTGACCAATCGAATCGATTCGCTCGCCGCCACACGAGCCAATTACCCCCGTCCCGGTCTCAAATGACCAGAGAATAAACTAATAAAACTCCCGACGTACCTTAAAAGAGTACAAAAATCTCTTAACCGCGGCACTGGTCATCTAACCGAAACGAAATAACCGACCGAGCCATGCCCGTAGTAAAGAGACTCGGCGCTCGGCTTATGCACTTGTCCGAGACGCAGCCGCGTCCCTCGCCGTCGAAAAAATCGACAAAAAATTAAAAAATACGACAAAATCCAAAATAAACGGAAGAGAATAATTCGACAGATCCCCCAATCCACCCTCCCTTAAATCGACGCCACCCCAGTGGGGGGCGAACTAAAGAATAGCGTTTAAAATATAAAGAAAAAAAAAAAAAAAAATAAAGAAAAACCCGGTTAACACGGAAGAGCAAGAGGTTTTACGGCACCGTAAAACGGATCCTATCGGCGAGCCGACCCGCGCGGAGGGGACGTATCTCTTCGCTCTTCTTTTCCCTGCCCCCCCTCCCCCAGTTCCGGCTTTATTTCCCTTTTTCCGGGCGCTGCTCTTTTCATACCGTGAATCATGCGACTTTACGACGGCCGCGGGGGCCCCAGGTGCTCCGTACATTATTATCGGCGGAAATATGCACCTGACAGCCGGAGCCGCGTGGGCGGGGTGGAGGCGCCTAATGCGCATTCCGCTTCCGGGGTCCCATCGGAACCGGAAGTCGGGCCGCCTCCGTCGACCCGGAGCTACACAGAGGGGAGGAAGAAATCACCGTCCCTCCGCACCCGATTCCGCAGCCGCACGGACCGCCGATAATTCTCGCGTCCTACCAACTTTCCGCGATTTAAAGGCCGGGAACCGGAAACGGGGTCGACGGGGGGGGGGGGGGCGGAAACGCCGGAGGATCGCCAGGAAAAACTCGCTCTTCGGCTTTTTCCTTTACTCTCTCCTCCGTTTCCGCGAGATTCCTCTCCACCCCCCTGGAAAAGCGCCCTGTGAAGGTGGGAATTTTTTTCAGACGTTTTTGTTTCCCCCCTCCCTCCCCTTCTCTTTCCTTTTGGAAAACTCGATACTACGAGTTTCAACCTGGGTTAAACATTTTCCCAATGTTTCGGGAAATTCACCGTGCCATTGTAGAAACGCTTAGGTCAAGATTCGTTCGCCCGGTCCCGCGAAACTCGACCTAATCGTACCCGGGAGGACTTTCCAAATTGTAAACTTACTCGTCCACTCTATATATTCTTTTCTGAATGCAGCCCTCGTAATTAGCGCGGCCGCCCCTTTCAGCGGGAGATTTCGGCGCGACGATTAAATCCTACCCTGCGGGGAATTAAAAGGCGCGGTTCGGTCGAGATTCGCGTGGCCGGGCGGCCGAATCTCGACCAAAGCGCGCCGCAATTAACCGGGAGACACGCCGGCGCTAATTAACGATCATTTTCATCAACGATGTTTTTGCTATCTGCACCGTGCAATAACTACGCTCCCAGGGCCGGGAGGCGTATAATTGCGCGAGTTCCATTTCGGGGAACTAATTATATACTCTCGGGAGAGCCCTCTCGGGCGGGTCGGCGAGCGGAAGGCGCCGCCACGAGTGCGAGCGAGACGGAGCGAGGGGCCGATCCACGGGACCGAGAGAGAGATCCGAGCCGCGGGATCGATCCGCAATTAATCCGGCGAACGTGCGAGTCCTCGTTCGACGAGCTCGAGTTAAAATTGAATCGCCCAACGCGGAAAGAAAACCCGGACCGAAAAGTAACTCGAAACTCGAGATTCACCCTTTTTCATATATTTAATTTAGCCGTAAAAAAAAAAAATTAAAAAAAGGGACCGAGAGCACTCCTCGAGGGGGCTCAAATTTCGAGAAAAACGAGAATCGTCCCGGAGGATTTTCGAAAAAGAACGCGAATCCACGAAAGCCTCGGCTTCGAGACACTCTTCGCGAGACTTTAGAAACGGATGAAAGAAAAAATCCGAGCCGGGCAATTTGCGTAAGCGACGCAAAGTGGGCCCTCCTCCTTTTCTTCTCTCTCCGCCATTTTGGAGAACCGAGAAACGGGGCCGCGATAATTTCCCCGTAAATTGCGTAAGTCACCCCGAGGAGAAAGAAAAGGCGAGTCGCCCGAATAATATACAATTGTATATCATTAAGTGCATAACCCAAACGAGGAAAAGTGGACGCTCGCGCATGTGAGGATGCGCAAGTGCAGGTGCATACAGGTGGAGGGATGCAGAGGTGCACGTAGGTCTCCGGAAGTGTCCGGAGCTGGCAGTGGCTCTCGTCTATTAATACTCGGAAATTGAAACGGATGGATGGCACTGGAGAGCGCAACCCCCGAAGCGAGTGCGTTCGTAATCGCTAATTGCTAATTGCTAATTACCATTTAGCGCCGCTGCGTATCGGAAGAGGGGAGGCGGTTCGATCGAAAATTATATACACCCGCGTGCGGGAGTTAACGGGGGCAGAAATTTACCAACGGGAGAGTTTGAAAGAAGCGAGCGGTCGGCTCAATATTTTTTTTTTCTTCTCCTCTTTCCTTTCTTCCTCTCGCGCGGCCATTTTGTTTTTTCGCCAACGCGCGGGGGAAAAAGGAGAAAACAGTCGGCCGAGCGGTGTCGAAACCGAGCCCGGGGGCAAAAAGGAGTTTTCGAGGGTCCCGCGGGGAAACCGGCGACTCCGCTTCGCTTTAACGAGCGTTTCAGCCGAGAGCGATAAAGGTCGCCGCGAAAGCCACGGTCGCCGATTACGTCGCGCACGCGCCTCGTTATGCGCGCGCACCCGCTGCCCTACTCGCTGCCGACTTCTCTTTTCTCAGGGTCGGCCAATGCCTCCAGGTACGCCCGGGAGTAGGCGCGCCTTGTCGGTCGACGAAGAGCTCCGTACCCCACGACATATACGCGATTAAAAAATTAATCCTTTGGCTCCCAAGAGCGCCTAAAGGTCCCGACGTTTGGTCGAATATTGCCTGCACGGTCGGACGAATTTCGGCCATATGTCGAAATGGAAAAAAAAAAAACCGAGTACACCGAATCGTCTCAAACGTTACAACGCTACCATACAAGCTACAAGGAAGGTCCCCACCCTCGACGATGCCAATTGTTCTCGCTTAAATCCTAACTTTCTCACCTGACAGTTCTCAAAATAATTATTCTAGGTGATGGGACTTTGTCCAGGTGGTAGGCTCACTTGGGAATGGCAAGGGAGAGGTGTAACCCCTTATCACCGTCCGTCCTTATCAGGGTAAAGTCACCAGCGCGTTAAGCCGAATTATGCCCCCCGCGGCCGATAAGACGCGCTCCTGTTTCGCGAGGACGTAAACAACCGGCGTAAACAAACTTAAGCCTGGCCAATATGGCCGTAAGCCCGGCGAGCTAGGGAGTTGCCTCCCCTAGGAAGTGCACTTTGATATTAGGATACGAGCCTTGTGGCCGATATGGCACGAGTAAGTGCATTTCCCGGGGAGGGGGGGGGGGGCACTCCTACTTCCGGAACCCCTCTTACTTCCGAGTATCGGCCTCTTACCGCGAGTGGAGGTTTACACTTCCCATGATCCCTCGATATCCATAAAACGAGACGTCGCGACAAATTCCGTGCCTATTCGACTTCCTCCGAACTTTGCCACGAGCGGAATTTACACTTGCGATTACCTCAAAGTCCCCGAAACGAGATAGAAATTTTCTGCCTCCTAGTACGATACATTTCGAGTATTCTCAATTTACTCTTGATTGTTATCCGCCGATCGGGAAGTTTCTCGTGAATTTTTAAATATTCGAAATTCCCGCTCAAGTCGATTTTCAAGAGGTTTAACCCGTTTAATGCCGGGCGACGATATATCCTCGTTTTACAAGTGCCGACTTCGGCCGGGACTAAAGGGTTTTAAAAAAATAGGACATCGATATCCCGCTCGCTTCTTCTCCGATTTCGCTCCGGCCCTCCCCGGGGAGGGGAATTCCGCGTGAAGTTTGCCCCCGTTGGCGTTAATGTTTTATTATATCAGAGGGGTGTTTATGGACGGTAAACGAGCGGCGTGAAGTCGGGCGCTGGGCGGGCGCCATGAGCGTTAAACTTGCGAGGTTACCCGGAAGGGTGCACTTTGAGGTTAGATTGGCGACTCGCGCCATAAGGCTGGTACCCCGTTAGGAACTCCGGGGTACTAGTCCCTAGGGAAGCGGACTTTGCGACGCGAAACTGCGGCCCCTATTATTTATAGAATAGCGGAGTTCCAGCCATAAGGGCATTTTCCATAATTCCCTAATTTCGAGAGCAACACCTCCCCCCCCAGGTCAACCCAAGGTTTCGAGGCAGTGATTCGCAAATTACAACTACGGAATGCGCAATCCCCTTAACCCCGAAAAGAAGCAAATACAAGAGCGAAAACATCGATCCTCCGGCGCAGGTCCACGAGACGCCGACCACGTGGCTCCAGGGACCCAATTCTTGAGTTCTTCCGGATTTCTCTCCGCATCCAAAATTTGTCGCATCCTCGCGAACTCGCGTTATGGTTCACACTTAAAAGTC
Organism: Orussus abietinus; assembly: GCF_000612105.2. Taxonomy (NCBI): domain Eukaryota; kingdom Metazoa; phylum Arthropoda; class Insecta; order Hymenoptera; family Orussidae; genus Orussus; species Orussus abietinus. The sequence continues at coordinate 698,356 of NW_019395989.1, forward strand.
CTACACAAAACTGCCACTTGCAAAAGTCGATCGGATAAACTGGATTTTCGGGTGTTCCTGGAGGTGTCCGAAATCCCTAGACCTTAAAAATTGAAAAGAAAAAAAAAATGAAAGCAAGGTCGACCGGAGAGGTTGGAGGTTGTCAAGGTCGACCGACCGGAGCACGTGGTGGTTGCAGGTGCACCGTGGGGTCGGGGGACGAGGGGGTCGAAAAAAAGGGATCTCCTCGCCGCGGGTACGCGCGTTTATCGACTGGCCGCTCCCGAGGGGACGCGACTCGTAGAGAGGTTAGGGTCGCCGGCCCGTCGCGCGGAGACCCTCTCTCGGGTGCGTGTCCCGTCTCGCTCTCGCCCGTCGCCGCGTCGACTGTTCCGACTAACCTCGTGCGGCCGTGGGTGCTGGTGGCTGCAGTGACGCCGCTCGAAGGCCCCCTCCGTGTCCCCGGCTCTGCACAGGGCGACCAGAAGCACCAGGGGAAGAGCCGCAACGCCGCGGCCCATCTTCAAGCGCACGCGAGCCGCCATCACAGACCGTCTCGCGACCGAAGCATGACACATACTGAGCGCCCCGACCCGCCATGGCCCCGTTATATAGGCGCCAGCGGCGCCGCCAGGGCCGTATGCGCGCGCACCCGGCCCTCCTTCTAGGCGACCAGCTGACTTTGACAGCTACCGTCCGACGTTCGACATCTCTCCTGGTCCTCCAAAGATTCTAAATTAAAAAAATCACCATCTTGCAGGATTTCCTACACTTTGACTAACCTAACCTATCAAATTCGATGAATTGGCAACCGTGCCCTGATGGAAATATTCATGAAGATCATGAACTTTTAGTACATAAGGTCGTAGTAAAATTAAAGCATGTCCTAAAAGCGAATTACCATACGTATATTGGAAATTTCTAAATGGACTAATAATTTTGACATCGTGTTAAAACTTTGTGAAATTGCGCGGGGAGAGTTAATACACTTATGTACTAAATTTCTTGCAACATGTTATAAGATTATAATATTTCTTTTAACAGGGTGTTTGCAATCATCGAGTCGTATAGTTTTTCGATGTTTCGTTAAAAAGTAACGTTTTAACAGGGAGAATTGTGCATCGCGAACTGGAATGAGGGATTTTAGGGATTGTAGGGCTTTGTTTCGCGGTTTTTATGGAGATTTTAAGATTTCGTGTGAAAAGATTAAATGGAGGCCGGATATAAAAATCCGGCGCCCGGTCGAGACGGCCCTGACCTAAGGCGGGCGTCTGAAAACCGAGCGCCGATGCGTCGCGACGCCTCTCGCTGCGGCAGCTGATCTCGAGCATGCGCTTCGATTTGGGATGTGATTGGGAAAAAATGGAAAATTTTTAAACGTCGTTCGCTTAACCAATTTCAATTCGTGTCTTGACACGAGTCGGAGTGATATCTCAGTGTATGAAATATACAGTAATCGGAACTGGTAAAAATGAACTGCGTTTATTCCTATATCATAAATTGCACGGAAGGTACATTATACTAACCTCGAAGTAATACCACAAGCTGACTCGCCATCTGTAACGATAAGTTCTGCGCATCTCCATGATTTACAGTTGACGCTCCTCCTTGACGGAAGTGGTAAATTGTGGATTATGATACAAGGAAAGGTTACGATGCTTCAAAAAGTAGGTGCCTCTAGACCGACCACTCGGCACAGCAAAATATATCGTCATCCCTCTTGACGGCACTTTTTCGTCCCATAATTGTTAAGAATGATTGACGTTGATTGCTGCTGGCAACAATTGGTACCGTGTCATTGGTAAGTTGTCATGTAATGCTGTGATCTCTTCGCTTTTGTAAATCGTTGCATTAAGTAATCTTTACCTTCGCAAGATTATTATAAATAGGAGATAGATGCCGCACTCCTAACTTGTTATGAAAGGTGTTACACTTTGTTGCAAATCTTCGCATACCAGGATTTGCTAATTGCACAGTTTTTGTTAACGCAATGTGGACATCGGGTGAGGAATTTTGGATTTACAGGTTGGTTCGACCTTAGACGAGATACTACAATGTCTGCCATCGCTTGTATGAATAGTGGATGATCGTTCGGTGCTGCTGCTCGTCTGATGTTTTCAATACCGAGCTGAAAATATTAAAAATTGTAAAAACGTATACATGAAGCATAAAAAATATTCACTCAATTTTTAAACGACTCACTTCTTTTGCCAAGTCATGGCAGTATTCGATATCCATCTCGTGAAGGGTTTCGATGTGTTCATTTACGAAAGCAACGGGAACTAAAATGAAATTCTTCTTCCCCTGCTTGACGTAATTTTTCAGAGCATCATCAGTGTATGGTTCAAGCCAAGGTAATGGTCCTACCTATTCGATGTTCAATAAATTATTAAATCATTCTGAATACATTGAAAAAATTTGTTTACTGAATCTATTTGGTTATTTACCTTCGACTGCCAGACTAAACTGTAGGGGTTACAATATTTCAACTTTTCCATGACTAGTTGCACCGTCGCACCAACTTCCGATGGGTATGGGTCACCTCTGTTCACTGCCTGAAATTGTAGATAAAAAAGTAAAAAACTGGACACTTAACGATAACAGTTAAAATATTTTATGTCTAACCTTTAATGGCAAGGAATGCGCTGAGAAGAGAATTATCACATCATCTCTTATATTGCTGGGAAATTGAATTAATTCTGCTTTGATTCGCTCTGCAATAGTCTCAACAAGAAGTGGATGCGTGGCCCATCGGTCAATTATAGTCCACTTCATATTTTGTGGCACTGGCCTAATGGAAAGTCGATAAGCCAGAATTAAAATAATTGTATCAAAAGGAAATAAAATCGTAAATACAAAATCATACCATTTCTGATAATAATTATGTATGACATTAAAGCTCGATCCTGTCGTCGCACAGCTATACTGAGGATATTGTGAGAATACAACGATACGTTCAACGTTGTCCCTAAAAAAGAATCATAGATTAATCCAATATTTTATTTTTTATAGTGATATTCAATCTTACTTACGCTTCTACATCTCTGAGAGCATCTTCTGTCAAAGGATCGGTGTATCGGAAAGCAACGTAGTGTTTGTGTGGTGCCGTTTCTGGTGAAATTTTATCTAACTGTTTGCACAACAATTCGCCTTGCTTGTTAGTCCACTTTAAAATAGGTGAGCCACCTCCGATCTCCTCGTACTTTTTCTGTACATCAGCTGTTCGCCTTTTGGCAATCCATGGTCCTAATTGACTAAGGTCAATAGAATCACCCTTTACATAATTCTGATGCAAATCTATCTCAGAGGTACTTGTTATAAAACAAACCTTTGCATTGGAAGTTGAATCATGTCACGATCGGTCATAATACGTAAGAGGTATTCAGGCACTTTGGTGATATTAATTGGGCCACCCATGTTCAACATCAGTATCGCTGTCTTCGGCTTAACGTCTTCCTGTCGTTTAACCTGGGCAGCCGTCGCCACAAGACGAACATTGCGATTTTGTATTTTCGCACATTGCTTACCTTTAAATGATTATTTTTGTAGAGTACTTAGAATTTTTCAACAAAAATAAAGTAAAGGCAATTCATTCTTCATTCTGACAAAAAATTATCACCCCTATGATAAAGTAGCCAGTTTCGTTTTGATTTAACCATTTCAATTATTTTATAATCTAATGACAGTACTTGCATTTGTTCTTTTCACTTACCAAAAAGGAGTAAGTTGGAAATATATGCAATCCTCATGCTGAGTTAGTCGAATGCAACTATTGCAACAATTCAGATAGAAAAAATATGTTAGTTTCGAGACACAGATTTGTCAAATCATTCGCAATGACACACTGAATCAATTTAATTCTCAGGTATTGCAAGAGGTTAGGTTAGCATCTATTCCGTGATTAGAAATGCAGTCGCCGTCACATAACCTAGGTACGTTCTCACACCGGTTTCAACACGTGATATTAACGACAGATTTTTCGGAAGAATTATTTCTTGGAAATTTACGGATATTTAAAATCATCATAAATTAATGATGACAGAGTGCACAGGGGAATTAAATCCGTCAGTTTTGGGCACTCAGGAATAGTAAGTACCATCATAAATGTCGCTAATTACTCCTCAAAGAAATGTTTAAGATTATCTCTTCTATGCATTTTACAGTTGGGAGAAAACATACTCTGTGGAGATTGATAATTTTAAGAGTCATGGTGATGTTGGAGAGATATGGTTCGGGGAAGATAGCGCTTTACGTATCATTAGGGAAGTACTCTGAAATTGCTCTTAACAGGTTCTTAGGAAACGCTTTAAATATGTTATAACGAGGAGAAATTTCTTTCCATCAAACAGGTGGGTAAGTTCGAGTCCAGAAATTCTACAAACTAGTGACAAGATTATCGACGTGGGATGCGGTAACGGAATGATGCTGGTTAAATTAGCAGAAGCTGGATTTACGAACCTGACTGGTATCGACTATTCTAAAAAAGCTATCGACTTGGCCCGAGAGGTTACCAATGATAAAGGATACCCTGACATTAAATTAACAGTGTGTGATATTTTGAGCGACCGCATACGATTGGAATCAGATTTTAAAATAGCTCACGATAAGGGCACTTACGACGCGGTTAGCTTGAGTCCCGATAATCCTAAGGAAAAAAAGGAAAGGTATATCCAAAGTATGTACGATCTTCTAGGACGAGATGGCTTGCTTGTCCTGACATCATGTAACTGGACTAAAGACGAACTGCAGCAACAATTCAACTCTCGTAAGTCTACGAGAAATCTCTTACATCTGGCACTCCAAAATCCTTGGTCCAAAATAAGGTTACATACTTCCAGATTTCGAGTTAAGTCACGTCATACCGACACCAACTTTTCAATTTGGCGGACAAACTGGCAACTCGATTACGTCTTTGGTATTCAGGAGAAGATAACACGATTTGAGGTTAGGATGGGGACGAATTTATTGACGAAACCTCATGGCGAATTACGCAGTACATTAGTCGAAAAAATGTGAAACTTCGAGGAAATAAAAGTATTTCGACGCATTACAAACCTTTTAAATTATTAGTCAGCCGATAAGCTAGTTTTCGTGGTCATTTTCGACAGGTTAAACTCAGAATAGCAGACAAAGATGAGTTGGGAGATTCTTCACGGGCTGGGTCGGGTGAACACGTTCAGTCCTGTCCTCGGTGAAGAATGCGGGCGGCTCGGGCACTTGTCACGTGATACCCCTCAGCCTAATTCAGGCGGGAAAGAGGGTGTCTTTCAAAATGGCCGCCTCAACGAAGAGACTGGACAATTTTTATTTGCCGACATCGACACAGTTCGATCGAACAGGAGGTTATCGTGATGGATAGAATAAGGTGCTTGACCGGTCTCCGACATCCTGTTTGCCATTTTTCCATAAATCCCCTCATACTAGAACCGACATTCTCTGCGCGACAGATGGTGGAAATCTCGTTACCGAACTTTGCTCGACGTGCACATTTTTTTTTTACCATTTAGGTCGCACTGACACCGCTGACTGATAAATGATCTACCAAAATCCTTCGCTCAATACACTAGAATCAATTTGTATTGTCGTTATTTACGTACTTATTTTATCAATCTTATTAAACAGGTCACATGTGCTACGTTAACGTCGATCTAGAAATACTAACGAGCACCTGCCATCCCATCGTTAGTCTTATAATTTAAGTTGCTCGATCCAGAGTGAACATGTTCATTTGTGATCTTCCTCGCAGCAATCACACGTAATCGATATAATCGCCATAAAATCGACCGGACACGAAACTCGCGAAGGTCGTAATTTTTCAAATCCCACTTTGCACTTTTCTCGGTCACTTGGCCGAGATCGGATATATATTCCCGACGTTTCTTTTAAAAAGTATTTCAAATAAATGCCAATTTAATGCCATTTCTTATATTAGAGAAGGGAAGCGGAAAAATGGAATTCTTTGACTTTTGGGAGTTCCAAGATGGCGGCGCATTTTTCCGGTCTCTTCATTAGGCGTAACGGTGATTTCCTTAAAAGAAATGCCGATTCTTTTCTCATTTTTCGATGGGCAAACCGCCGCTCCAGGAGAATGGCGTCATTAGTAGGGTAATATGCATCGCGAGGTAAACATAGTGAAACGAAACTGACGAAATTGGCGTGAACGCCGACATTCAGAATGCAGAAGATGGAGGCAGTTTCTATTTACGACGTGCACTACTGACTGCGTGCATCCGTTGCATTTCGCGAATCATAATGCATCCGTAACGCTGCCAAATGGCTCCGATTGCAGAAACCTCGATCCGATGAACTGCTCCTCATCTCGCGTTGGAAATTACTCCGAGAATTACGCTTTTTGCACATCCTTAATACCGAAACATTTTCCAGGGACGAAACTGCAAGAAGAGAAATGCATATAATATATTATGCCGAATTGTTTCATAATTTTGGTGAATCCAGCATTTATTAACTCCGCCGATGGTAGTGATTAATAATCTGGATCAGGATACTCTTAGGAGATCGTTGATATGAGTAATTGAAATGATAAAGAGTGGGATTGAAAAATCTCTTTTTTTTTTAATTAGAAAGATTCTTCCATTCAATTCTGTGGTTTTTCTCAGACTTGAGCTGGAAAAATCGACTTAATGGGACGTTATTTCACCGGATCGGTTTGTCCTCGATTGAACATGTACAGGTTGCATTTAATTGAAACCGGATTCTCGTTGAAAAGAGACGTTCCCGTGAGAAAAAAAAAATGCCGGCTGTCGATTCGTCATAAACCGAGTTTCACGTAATTTATAATGCCAGTTGGATATGGGGGAAAAAAAAAAAATTAGTTTATGGGACACCAGGCTGGCCGACTTTATGCACTTCAGGCTTGCATAATTGAGATTAGTAAGACATGTATAGAGCATTCTGCACTTCCTAGATTCCCGTGTACCGGTTTTGATAAGACAGCCAGTTTTATACATAGGTCTTCGAAATTGGCACATTTGCCGATCATGATCGACTTTTATTATTCTTATTGCACCATGTCCGCAGAAATGGCACTCATGACCGCAGTGTACAATGCGATAATCGATTAATGTCGCTCGATTAGTGCACTGTGCGAAAAGGGTTAATGGGTTGCTGGACGAGTGCGTTTTCCGCGGCCGGAAAACCGCAGGTACCCATTAACTTCCATTTCCACGATCGCTCTATAATTATCCTCCGTTTCCTCGATTAATTTCTCACGGTTCTCCGATCGTTCCCAGATACCGACTGCATCAGGATGCAGATGCATTTTGCGGAGCTGCATTGTTCAAGGCCTCTAGGGTAAAAGTAAAAGTCCTACCCAAGAATCAAGACGAAGAATTTTTTTCTCCAATTTTGAACGTTTTTTCGTTATCATCATCACGTGAGTTTATTCAAGTGAAATAATTATTCTTTGAACTAAGAATATATTTCTTCGGTTCGATGAATTTTCATCTCAATGTCCATATTTATCATGAATTTTTAAATTTGTGAAACAACTAAAATCGTATAATGTTTGCATTTGTCTTGTATTTTATTTGAAAACGTGTTAAAAAGCGAATGAAAAACGTTGCAAAATATTAATATTTTTTAGAGGGGAGATTGGCAGAAAATGGGACACTTGCAGTGGTGCACCCGGATCTGGCTAGGAATGATTATTGGTTATGAAAGGAGGTCCCATCGGGTCTTGGGGCATGGTTCAACTGGCTTTTCGCCTGCAATGGTACGTAACATCCCGTTGAATAATCGTCCTATGGGACCATGTTCCATGGGATTCCAATGGCGCCTCGTCTAACGCAAAACCGGTCCCGCTAAAGAGGCTACATCCTAAGTGTTTTAATGCTCTTTGCTCCTAGCCGCGCTTATGCGACTCTCCACGCTGCAAGTCCGCCAGTTTTTACCATGGAATCCCAGCATCCCGTGATCAGGGACGATCTCCATCCGCGACAATCGGATCCTCCACGTCCGTGCCGACATTCTACATCTTAAGCTCCCCTGGAAAAATGTCCACCGGTGAAATTGCTATCCTTCCAGCGGACCATTGACGTTCTGCAGGTGCACCGCGAATCGAAAACATCTCTCGAAAATAATCCAGGAACATCAGGGAGATGAATCCATGGTGGAGATTCTTCAAAATGGGGCCCTCAGCATCCGGGGTTGAAATATCTCGAATTTATGGTGACACGAAGATAGGATTGATATTTCCAGGGCGATCCACCTTGAGGAAGACGTTGAAATCCCTGCTTTGTTTATGGAATTCTTTTAATCATGCGAAAGGTTGGTCTTTGCAGATCGAGCCATCCCCTAGGTCAGGAAGCACCTAGTTGGGTGTTTCCTCCCATTGCAGCGAATCGGTGCATCGGTGCACCGGTGCACCCAGCGGTCTTGATCAAACTGGTCCAGGCCTAGTGATACACTTATACGGAGATAGAGTGAGATACTTGTAGAATACCTGGAGACCAGCCGAAGGAGCACCAAGATGGACCCAAGCAACGGCGTCCATCCCCACCGACCTATATGGCTCTCGTATATATGGCCATGACACCTTCCCGCAGCCCAGTGGGATCTAAGGTGATCGCAAACTTAGTCTTCTAATCCGAAACTGCGGATTCCGCCTGCACTCGGTTTAATTAATCTTAACGGTTCATCAATCTCCATCCGGCTCGGAATTCTTCAACCTGGATCAAAACCACGTGGTGCAGCCTTGGTACCGCTTCCGCCCGACCTTCGCTTCAAGGTCCTCTTCTTCGTTTCGGATTCTCGATTACCGGTGGAAACGCTTCCAGAAGCGGAAATATTTCCGCTCCGGATGCTGGATCACGCCCCGAGGTTGAACAGCGTTCTCCAAAATGGCCGCGTCTGCAAGATGACTCCTGAGAACTCTGGCATGGAGTGAAGACCCCGAAGAGGGCAAATCTAGGTTTATGGACTCCTGGGGACGAATTCTGGGCTGATGGTTACTTCGTGAAGATAAGCGGGGATTTCAAGTTCTTGAAGACGTAGGGACGGTTTAAGAGGTCTTCGACGACGATGCCGTCCTAAGTGCGGCTGTTCTCGGATATTCTTCAGGAAATCTATTCCAAACCAGATGGGGAGGTTCCTGGAGAGGGTGGCTCTGGTTCTCCTGTGCATCCGACACGTGGTTCCGGATATCGGGAGGTTTCCTCAGGATGATTTCGTGGAACGATGCAGGATCGACTGTGTGGTTCATAGGACTCCTTTGGCCTGTGGGAAACACAGAGTCGTGCGTTGGCTGCGCGACGTGGCCAGGGAAAAGGTGAAAAAAATACCCCGAAGAGCTCAATAATTCATCCGACAATTATCGCGCGGTAATGTGTAGTTTATACCGCTTTATTATTTTTTTTAAGGACCTCCAATATGGACCGGTGAGGGTCATAGAAATTCCCATCCTGTCGGGCGAATCGTTCCTACCGAAGGTGCAGAGGTCAAGGGGGAGTGGAAGCGGCGTCGAGGAGACCTTGAACTTCTTCAGGGATGTTGCCGAAGAGATGATCACCAGGAGAGCACTGGTGTACACCGTGGATCACTCTTCGGGAGCGAGGAGCTTCTTCACGGGCTTGACGGTCGTCGATGAAGACGAGATCAGGGACTTGCAGAAGAGGGGCTGGAAAAGTGGGTACCGGTGGAGCTACGTTAAGGTGATGCGAAACCCCAAAATCGATTCGAAAAAGACATTTTTTTAAAGGAACGTTCTAGTGAATTTTTTAAATCGACTGCTTTGGAGGTTTACATCATCTTAATACGAGGCTGTTCATACGCTATTAACTTAACGAGACGTGGTCGTTCATCGTTGAAACTGCTTTGAGGAAGTCGCGGCTTAAGGAGGCCGCTGAACCGCAAAGTGCAACGGGTCGGAGAATTGCATGTCTTAAACTCAATCGGCGACATTCGCATGTTAACATGTTCAGATTGATTACCTACGAAACTCGTTTAGCCGCTGACATACAAACGCTAATGCTCTCCGAGAAAAAAAATTTCATTGAACCAAAGAAATATTTTGTTAATTGAAACTTTTTGATATTATCGAAAGGGTGCACTTTTATGTCAATGGCGATAAAACGCGGTAAATCGACTTTACTTGCACTTGAACTTCACTTCCGAGTTTCTCGGTCGAGGAATAGTCGCGTGCACCTTGATGTCGCTTGCACGTAACTTGCAGTTGACTTTGGCTTTCTCCAGACACTTATGGCTATGATTAGCGTCTTTACGGCTAACCGTGACTGGTTTGACTTCAAGACCTCGGACAATTATCGACCTGGCCGAGTAGTCGGTCGAAAGGTCGACGCTTGTAATTTTAAACATAAAAAGAAATAATTGGCAAAGAACGGTCACGTTAATACGCTTGTTACGAAATTGGACGTGCAATTATGTGTATTTATTTTACAGCCGACCAGCACCGGATCTTCAAGAAGAAGAAGTCCTTGATCCTGCCGATCCTCGTGCTGATTCAATTGTTTAAACTGAAGTTACTCATCCTGCCGATCCTCTTCGGGGTGCACTTCATCAAGAAGTTCCTAGTTTTCGGCTCGCTGTTGCTGCCCTCCATTTTGAAACACCTGAAAATCTGCAGGTCGCCTCATCCTCAACCTCATCATCTGTGGAGCACCGCCGCGGATACACCTGTTGACTACCCGACAGGTACTTTAATTTTCTACTTCCTTCCTAGTTAAAAGTGCTAGCAAATGACGTTGTTGCATTTTTTCCCTCGGTGCATCTTGATATGAAATTTAATTTCAATGGTATTAAATTTGGTGGGAGGAAAGTGAGATGAAAAAGGATCACGCGATGGTTTTTCGGTTGGAGGTTACAGGGAGCCTTGTCATTTTCTTTAAACGATTCGCACCTGTAATACCTCTAATTGGTAATGGCGAACTCTCGGTTGACGAACAATATAAGCATTAGCCTATTAGGTAATTTTCTCGGCGGCATAGATTACAGTTTCTGTCACGACGTGCGTGACCGGTCATTAAAGTCTCTCGTGAGGAGACTTTAAGAATGCCTACGGGAGAAATCGCGAAGAATTCTAGGAAAAGGAAGCGAGTCGAGAGTTATTTCTTAAAACAGTGAAAAATATACAAAAAGGTTAAATATTAAAGTACACACAAAAAAAAAGAATTTCATCGAGCCAGAGAAATACTTATTCTTTTAATTAAGAAAATATTTCTCTGGTTCATTGAATTGCTTCTCAGCGTATATATTTAATGCATAATTATTTTTTTACTCCGATTCAGGTTACGGCCATGACGAGCAAGAATGGAACCACAAGAATGACTACCAAGGTCATCCCTTCCACCATGGATTTCAAGGTTATGGAGGCTATGGCGGATATGGCCATGGAGCTTATGGTTGATATCACTCGCAGAAGAGATAACGATATTCCTAAGTGAAACGTAATTTCGAATAATTTCCCTACACCTTGGAATTGTCTTCGAGTTTCCACCGCACGAAATTCCACCGCAAGGGCGCCATTAATTTCAGGATTTCTCGTGGTAATCACGATGATTAATCACGACGAGGGTTTATTTATTCCTAATTTAGGTTGTTTTGCATCCCAAATATTAGATTGTACTCTGTAAAGTTTGGTTTTACGTTAATAAGTAGAGTATGGTTAACAGGAGGCGCGTAAAGAGAGAAAGGCGATATTTTGTGTGCCGATAGAATTAGTACATTGCGTTTACACGTTAGTTAGAATTAGAAGTCTCGACGTGACGCTCTTCGGGGGAATAGTTTTTGCTGTCTCGAGAAGTCTTACTCCTCGAATTTCTTTTTCCAGAGAACTTTCTTTCGGGACTACTCGAGTCAGACGCGGACTGATTTCTCTGTCACTATTACATGAATACATAATAACACCTCGGGATTTTCCATCTACTTTCAGTCTACCTTAACTCGACAACGAACGTCGACGTGACATCACGCAATATGACAAACTTTCTGCCATTTTTCACGAAAGAAGAAGAAAAAAACAAAGAACCAGCCGCCACCGCGATTCCCCCGCGGTGAGCACTTTCTATCTTTTAAATAAAAAATAGTGATCATTAATTAATCCGGCCGAACTTATCGTGAAAATCACCGAATACATTGTTACGCCATATATTCCTTTCTGCATCCTGTGTATTATACGTTGTTTGTCCATTTTTAATTAATTTTTCAGTATTAGTTCATCATCACAGTACAATACCCCGAAGAGATTTATTTATGTATCTCGTCCCCTTCGAGTTATTTAAATTTCTTTCTCCAGCATCGTTTCGATTTCCCTTTAAAATGCTTTTACGAGGTGATTCCTGGGCCAAGGTCGCATCTGGAAAAGAAGTCCATCGGCCTCATCGCTCGACTGACCCACTGACAGATTTGGGCGCGCGCCAGTCGAGCGGCCGCCATCTTGAAACGCCTCGCGCGTCACTTCGAAATACATTCGCATATTCCCGGGCACATACATCGAACGAAAGGCCCCCGTTCGCGAAAAAGCATCCCACATTCTCGGCCACGGTCATTCGGTGTGAGTTTCGAAGTCCCGAAGAGCCGTTATCGAGAAATACGCCCCCAAGAAGGGGAAGCGTCGGCGTCGGGGACGCCAGGATGAATCCAAGATGGCGGCGCGCCTCAATTTCCTGCGATCGCGTTGAATTACAATGATCAGGGAAAACAGTAGGAATCGGAGTGCATCGATACGGCAACCGGCACTCACACGAGGAGACCGTTAGCTCGCGTACACGTCAGGTGAGTGAAAAAGTCGCATTAACATAACGGGGACGAGTCAATGGCGTCGGGGATGGGTGTACGCTTTGCAAGTCCGCAACTCGTGTTCCTTCTTTTTCCGCAGGTCTCTTTTTTTCTTCTCCCCGAGGGGCTAGCACGATATCTCCCAGGGAAAGAGTCCTAATTGCTGGAATTCCGGGTTTCTCACTTATGTAAGCGTATTCCGATTACAAGAAGAGTTTGTAAACTCGTACATGTATACACTTATCCGCGGCAAGATTAGATATCATTATCTCGGCGATTTCTATAAACGCACATTCGAGGATTGCTACGCCCATTACTATTCCAGCATTCAACCATCTCAGCGAGGGACGCGGAGGAGAGCGCCGCCATCTTGGATCACGACCCCCTCGCGTCGTCTTGAAAAACTGCTGAAAATTAACAGTAATTCCACGTTTATACTCGATTTTTGGGCAGGAATCGTTCATTGGTGTTTACTTTCTATGGATTTTCATTGGATTTCATTTCTCGCGAACACCTGCACAGTTACTAGGTACCGTAAAAAAGACTCGTGGAGTTTTCGTCTCTGGAACGGCGTCTCAAACAGGAAGTCATCGGCGGAACGGCGAAGCACCGTTTTTCCGGAAACGGACTCGGAGACCCAAAGATGCATCTTTCAACGCGTGTCAAGAACTGTCCTCGGTCAGACCAGACTGAACTTGAGTCGCAACCTGGACCGAGCTATACAGGGAACGAACGTCGAGGGAAGGAACGTATACACGCCTGGTCGGATGGCCGCCTAACCTAGATAGGCGCCTCCACTGACGATTCGAAGCCGCCATCGGCCAGTACCGTGTCGTCCGCCGAAGACGACCAACAGACCTCGAGATCTGTCGCCTTTCCTCCTTTTAGAAGGCCGGGATCGATTCCATCGCCAGTATTCCTCGATATTCCAGGATTCGCTGGATTCTCTTTAGAGGTCCGGACGATCGGCGGGACCAGGGCGGCCATCTTGGATTCGGTCTCGTGTCTTCCGGATAAATGGACCACGGAAGGACGCGTTGATGAGACCTACTCGAGACACTCGTGAGTATCCGGAGATGGGGAAAAAGGGAATTGGACATTTTTAGACGTCTTTATAATTAAGGGGATGCGATTGCCCCGAACTGGGTGCATCGAATCGGTTTAAACTTTGCAAAGTGAACGTGGATGCACTCATGAAATTTTAACCTTTATTAAATATTTTTTAATATGTATATAGGCATATTTTAGAAATGGTAATTTCATGGGTGACCTTCCTTATAGCCTCTATATTCATGTTGTAAAATTTCAAACGATTCGATGCACCTAGTTCAGAGAAAAGCTTCAGAAACGAGAGTTTGACGCCATTTTTTAACCGCCTTAAGTTTCTAGATTTTCATCTTGTAAATTTTTATTTGGAGACGACCTGGGGAAAGTGTTTGCAGTTGTTTGGCTTTGTAGAATATTTTTTGGTTAAAGTAAGAAGTTGCTAAGAGGTAATGGTACGATTTCAAGGCTGGTACCTTCACCGGCAATGTACCGGTCGATATCCTTAATGAAAGTCCATTATTTCTCAAATTGACAACTGGTACCGTTGTCAAACGCACCGCCTTTGATTACTAGACAAAGTATAAATCAGATAGTGGTTGATTAACGCGATAGAAAAAAAATTGCTCTTCGGCATCAAGGTTGGTCGATCTCGAAAAGTCAAATTCCGGGAAGAGAAAACGGAACCTTGAAATCGTGCACCTGAATCTTTCAGGATCTGTGACGAGAAGCCGGTATTTCATATCGGGATAAAAAATGGCGGTTAATTTAATTAACGTAATTGAAAGGCGCAAAAAGCCGACTTTCCGTCCCACTTGGAGCTCCCTGGAAGAACAATGTTTCTTGCGATTTCAATGGCTATCCCGCAATTTACGGGAATTCCATGGTGCTCGGCAACCGGTTCTCCATACCGGATGTACTAACATATTAACACATATTCGATCGACCCGTTTAATCGAAGCTTCCTAAATCGAGAATCCCAGCGACCACCTTTTCCTCCCCGACGTAAAATTCTCGTAAAACCTGCCTCTCCATAAATTCCAGATTTCTTTTCGTACGAGTTTGACGAACTTCGTGGAGAAAATCCGTGTATGATGTAGAGGAGCCGATGAAAGTTGGCCAAAATGTGGAGGAGCTATTCGGGTCGTGTTAAATATCTCATAGATGTAAAAGCCGGGTTCGTTGATCTCGAGGAATCCTGAGGATCCTCGTGGACCATAAAAGAGAGGAGAGGAGGAACGAATGGGTTACCCGGTGAAAGGCGCCGGGCTGGACCACGAAAATTGGTCCACCTTCGAGATCGAGAGCCGAATCTGTTCTCCGAACGAATTCCGTCTTTCTTGGCTGAGAAAGACCGATCATCCCGTGGTCCATAGGACCCACCAGAAAATCCTTCCATCAGTTTAAGATTCTCTTCAGGTACCAGGCTGGACCATGAAAATTGATCCGATGGGTGTCTAGCTGGAAAAGAATTTTTTTCCTCCATTTCTATTCGCGATGTATCGATGATACCGAAAGTCTAAGACGATAAGATGGATAATTGAAGGATTCTCTTCAGGTACCAGGCGGCAGACTCGAGCAGGTGGAGCGCGATGTACCTGCGGAAGGTGCAGGAGTGGATTCAGTGAGCGGCGAGGAAGCTGCACGAGACCCTGAAGAGAAAGGGGAACCGAGGATGACCAGAGAGGTGGGAGGAGCAGTGCTCCTGACCGTGACCTTGGCCCTGACTTTGTCTCTCGCGAGTCTAGCCGCGGGGTCCAAGGTCGAGGTCGTCACGAGGGAGATCAAGGACCCCGAAGAAGCCGAGAGGGTGGAGCTGAACGAGGTTCTCCAGGCGAACGAGACCGATTACTCGAAGGACCATCCCCACGCTCTTCAGGGTAAGCCTTCGAGGTTCGACCTCGACGCGACCCAGCTGATCCAGGTGGACGCGAAGAGTCCTTCCGAAGAGGACGCGAAGAGTCCCTCCACGGAGCACCCGATCGCCCCTGACTCCCCGAAGGATTCCAAGGACATCTCTTCCTGGTGCGAGGTCAACTTCACCTCGAAGTGCCTCGAGGACTACTTCGAAGAGGTGGTCGACGGGCTCGCAAAGCTGGACACGTACAACCTGACAGGATACGTGCAGATCCTGAAAACAGGAAACGGCACTCAGGGTGGGGATCGTCCCGAAACTTTTCTGGACAAGGTTGAACGATATGCCAGGGAGCACATCCTGAGGATACAGATCCCGAAGGAGCTGCTCTCTCCCAGGAAGGCTAGGACCTTCGGAGGTGAGCTTCCCCCTGACCTCGCCTATCGATTTATCGTTGCATCAATTATTTTTTTATATTTAAGGAGTGCTCAGCAACAATCACCCGACAGTGAAATTTTTTTCGCTCAGAGTTTTCAGGACCCACCTGGTCCAGGACGACCAGGGTCGTCCCCGATCTAACAATGCAAACGAGCTAACAATGCCTTCGGATTGCTTCCATTGGTTTTTCGCGACAATTGGCTGCCAAACACTGATTTTTTGTCCTGGGATCCCGACGCATGCTTCACCTGGTCCGAGTGATTTTTTAAAAGGAAATTCCAAAAGAGTTCTTGGAGGAGACGGATTTGTCATTTTGTCCCTTGGACTTGGAATCACCTGGTGAACCATGATGTCGGGGTTCTTCGAGAACGCTTCTTCCTAATTGGCTTGAAATTCCTGCCGGGCACGAAGTATCTGGTACCAGCACTTATTACCACTTCCGGTGACATTGCATAACTCGGTACCACTTGGTAAGGTAGCACCCGAAGAGGTGGCCGCACTTCAGCATCTGCAAAAGTCCCCAAAAGCTCACGCTTCTCGCTCCTATTGGCTTTCGCGAAGACCTGAACTCTTCCCAGGACATTTCGAGCCTGGGCAGATTCAAGGACATTTTTAATTCCATTTTTACTTGCCCTTTGCGTGGTCCAGTCGACACTTTCCGCTCCAGGCTCACGTCAGGCTCTTCAGGTTCGCAGCTTCCGAGGAGCGGAGCTACGGCATGGCTTTCCAGGACTAACAGCGCTTTAATTGGCCGGTACTTTTGCTTTCAGCCGTCTTTCAGGGAAAGAGTACCTTTTTAACAGGGTTCGGACTTGGTTTTCTAGCGTTCGGCCTGAAGAAGTTGCTGTTGCCGCTGATCATCGGCGCCCAGATCATCAAGAGCGTCCTCATCGCGCTTTTCCTCCCAAGCATCATCGGCAGCATCGGTAAAATCGTCGGCAAGAGTGAGTGACGTCAAGTTTTCATATTTTTTTTATCCCTTATCAAGCGAATTTTCTCGGTTAATCAAGAAGGATTATTCCCTTCAGGTGTCAGCTCTTTCGCGCAGTCCTCGCAAGGTGTCACGGCACAGCCCGAAGAGACCTTCGAGTTCAAGGACAACTCCGACCTGTACAACGAGGACTACATGACCCGACAACCTCTCGGTACTCTTCCGGCAGCGGCCATGTACGACGAAACAATGGCTTCCAATCAAAAGAACCAAGAAATCGCGTCCAGGCTGAGCTACGTCGACCACAGGATCTCTCACATGAATGGACTGTCGGATCGGTACTACAACAGACCCTCGTCTTCGGCGATGCATCACAGCTTCACCAAGAAGCAGGACTTCAAGGTACTCTTCAGGGTTCCTGAAAAATCAAGGAATGAACTCTTCCGCCACAAATGTCACTTTTATTTTCCGATCCCGCGAAGGCCAAGACGAAGACCGTTTTTCTCGACGACCAGCGTCGATTTTCCTTTTCTACATTCTATAGTAATTAATTTAAGAGGCTCCTCGTTAACGGGGACCAAGCCCACCTCTACGGGAGCTCGAAAGTCCATGTCTAAAATACCGGTCTCCGGTGTCCCCTTTCCGCTCACGTACTATGCAAAGAATGTCCACTTTCGAGGACCCAGTTTTCGAAGTCCCTGCTAAACGGACGCTAAAGACTGGACGAAGAGGAAAAAAGAGTTTCAGTCGGTGCACGTACAACCTTAAGGCGCCTCCTCTAGGCCGGAACGTGTCTCGCGCGGTCGAGAACAAAGAAGCACAATTGTCGGAGCTGAAACAGGCGGAGTTGCCCCGTTTGTTCCCCGTGAAGGATCGCGTCTAAACGCATCCGCCGAGAAGACTGTCATTGCGGTAATTCCGCCTGGCGGGAAGGGGGCACTTAGTCGAGTTTCCAGACATACGATGGTCTGACACGAAAATCGACATCGAGCAAATAGTCTCTTAATGTCTTTTTATTAAGCCTAGGAGACTCGAAGGCTCTTCTTCGGGTCTCTCCAGGACTCAAGTGGTCCTGGACCAAGTCCTGGATCGCGTGACACTGACATCCGCGATCGGTTCCAGGTTTTCCACGAGATTCCCTCGAGTTCGTTGCTCCTGACCAACTACGACCCCTTCTACTCGCCTCTTCTGTCCCGTCTGGATGCCGTATTCTCCAGGTTGGGACACACCACCGAGCCCTGCAGGGAGTATGCCGTTTGCGCGATGTACAGAAGTCCTGCCAGGTACGCACCGTACTCCAACCTGGTCTCGGCTCAGCTGTCGAGGGAGCTGAACGAGCTGCGGAAACCCAGCTCGGACAACCCGGACGTCCTGCGGTTCTTCAGGTACATGAAGGCCGCCAAGGATGGCCAGGATGGCCTCAACTGCGAGGACATGTACAGTGGGTGCGACCTGCCCAGGGAGGACCACTCTTTTAGGCAGAACCAGGCCATGTTGGCTACTTACCAGGACATCGACAAGCTGGTGCACGCCAGGAAGCTGTGAAACGGAGGACGAGGGTCAAGGATCATGGGAACCAGGGCAGGTTTCAAGAGATCCTGACAACTCGTCCTCGGGTCCTTGCCGAAGAAGCTGGAAGACGCACCTAGGCAGTGAGGAGCAAAATGGTGCAAATAGCTTTTTTTGCTCATAAATTTGCTCATCGCTGTGCCTGGAAGAGTATTAACGAGGAATGGTAGCAGAGGTTTAAGGGGATGCGGAAGTGCCGTCAAAGAGGTCTAGTTTATCAATTTTTACTCCAAACTCGGTGTACCGATTAGTTTACATATTTACAACGTGAATGGGATGAGTTTCATGAACCATTGATCAGATGCCTCTTTCGCACCCCCTTAAGATATGGACCAGGGGATAATTGGTTAATGGTCATTGGAACGATGATCTGGACCCTGGTGGTCCAAGAGAATTGGTTCTTTTATTTTTTTCCATGGACCTGGAATTTTGGAATATGGTCAAGATGATCAAGATGGAGTCAGACTCGAAGCGAGTGATCGGTGGATGTGATATGGTCGATTGATAACGTTTACTCGAACATAATCAGTGTCGGATCGAGTCCAAGTTGCGGGGAATGTTCCTCTCCGTCAACTTTTCTGTCTTCTTCTTCCTCCCTCTGCCTTCTACTTACCTTTTCGTATTTACTCGTTGTCTTCTCCATTTGTTCATCCGAAGTGCGGTTAGGCGCGCGCCACAATGCGGCCATTGCGCATGCTCGAATGCCTGGGAACGACTTCCCGTGTTTATTTATTTATTTATTCCCTTATTTATCTCCTTGGGATCGAGCCCAGGTGGAATTTGCATAATGGTCGCATCCAGCTCCGGCTGCGATAATTTTGCTTGTAAATGAGTGTTAAACATAAGTTCTCGACTAAGTCTGTATAGAGAGGTGCATAAATAAACTGAGTGCACGATGAACTATTTTAACATTTCTTAATCACGCTGTCAATTGTTAAACCCTCGTTACTTAAGTAGTGCGGTTTATTATTTAAATCGTGATAACATGATTGTAACTTTTTTGTAAGTTTCAGTATCCGGTTTGGAAATAAGTTTTATAAATAATTTCATGCTTTGGTATATAGAATGGCCCTTTCGCGTCGCCTTAAATATGAAAGGAAAAATGTGAAAGAGGACATGTAACGTGAGCCAGGAAAGAAAAGTGCAAAACAGCGAATGACGCACATCGTTTATGACCGCACATATAAGGAAAGCTTATACAAGTACATGACATGTAACTCCGGGGTCGGTGGACTTGAACTCTCCCCAAGAGTCATCGGACCTCAAGTTCCGGCCCAGCATCCTGGACCCCTTTCACTTTCGATTTTTCTGAGCATTTGGCTCTCTTTCTCCAGACTACCCACGCATTTCTCCTCCGGAGATGACTCGTATAAATCCTGCAGAAATGGCTGGACAATGGTCACTCGATCTCGCGACGCCCTCTGGGACTGGAATTGAAACTCAGGTGAGTAAAACGGTCGAAAATATGCCATTGGATTTTTTTTTCCATCCTTTTGGAGACGTTTCTCGAGCACTCCCGAATACTCCCTGCGCCGCCATCTTGGAAACCGCCGCTTCGCCCGGGACGCGAATTTCAATTCTTACCGCCGTTGGAATCGTGATCGAAGTCACGTCCACGCTTGTGGAAAATCGAGATCTTTAACTGTCTCGAGGAGGACGAGCCGGTTCCTCGACGAGCGAGCGCTCATTGGCCCGTTGAAATAACGGAACCTCTTCGCCGCCATTTTGAGTCCCACCGAGGCGCCGGAGAAGAGCTCGCGCCTTCTACCGAGTCTTCGAGTATCGATCGACTCTATCGAAACTCGATTCCTCGATTCGAGTTTAGTGCTCCTGAGGGAGAAAGAACGTTCGAGATATGTGCTTTCGAGGAGACCGGTGAGCACGTGGCTTTAGTGCATCTTATGACGTCAGTGAACGTCAAGAATTGGAAATCGAGATTATTCGACGTGACGTCGACTGGGACCCACTTGTAGTCAGGTTACAATATTTTCTATTAAATAATTTTCTGGTGGACATTTTTTAATTTACCGTTAACTGATTTTAGGTCGTATTAGCTTAAGAGGTTCTCGGCTCACGTTTATGGCGGATACATTTTTCGTTTGTTTCACTTGTATATTTCTCGGTACATGTGTAACTGTACAAAGGAGTTGATCGAAGTAGCGGTTGTTCCATGAAAGAAGGTCGAATTTCGAATTAATGAGAAGCACCCATGGCGGTCAGGAAGTTTTCTTGCGTGTCGATGAAGTAGGATTACATTTAACGAGAGACTTGTCGGATTTTTACGCCCATTGTTAACGTGCGATTTACAGCGTCGGACTTTCTCCGGTACAGCAATTGCCGTTCAAATGTTTACCGAGGTCGTTTGTCAATTATCACCGGGGCTCTAATTTTCCGTCTCGACAGGTGAACTTGTCGAAAGTGCAGGATGCAGCTTTATCACGTGCTGGTAACGTCGATTCTATTGTTGGTAACAGTGCAGTCTCAATCGAGCGGCAGAGTCACTTTCCAAGACTCGGATTCGGAAACGCGCATAGAACAAGGTACGTGAAAAATTGCCGATTTTTCTTTCAACTACTAAAAACTTGCTTCAAAGAGTTTCCCGCAAGAATAAGAAATTATTTCCAACCAAGCAGCTCTTTGCAAACAGACATTCTAGGTTATGTCGCACTTTACCTACAAGCGGTATGTTTAGTTAGGTCCTCTCGTTTATCCCGTCGGTAACGTTCAGGATTATAGAATAAAAGGAAGTGTATATGTTTATAAAGTATATTATTGTCACATAAAATATGTATTACGTGTTTAGTTATTTTTAAACTTTTTTTTAGATGAACCATCTGCATTTCAAAATGAGGGTCGAGGGAGCAGAAATGGCACTCGTCAGGGCAAGGACTTGTTCGATTGGATCGGATTTGGAACCGGAAAAAACGTAGATCCATATTTAGCCAAAACGAATCAAGCCTGTCTGAGTGGCGAACTTGCGGAGTGCTTCAAGTCCCAAGCTCTGAAGAGTTTTTCTGAATTTTTCGACCTGAACGAGTACAATCTTAACGAGAATGTCAAAGTCGTCCGAATGTCCAGAGACGTGGTCCGGGAAGTCAATCGTCAGCCGTACGAATATTCCGGTGCACCAAGGTTGGTAAAAAAATTTTCTGCAACGATTAAGACGTTATGTAAGTGTCACACATCTATACCAAAAAGTCAGAATCTTAATAAAACTGGATGGAGAAAATAATTAGAAACTCTGACACGCGATTATGGAGGTCCTATACTTCCCCAGAGCCGAGGAGTCGGAGTGGGACCAGCTGTGGAAATTCGCAGCCAGGAAAGCAGAGAAATTCGTAAAGACCGTCGCCATCGAAGTCGCAGTTCCTTCCTGGGTCACGGGACAAAATGAGGTTTATGCTCCAAGATTTCTGGATGAAATTGCGGACGAGATCGACACCATTGAAAATAAAAAGGATACTCTGTTCTGTAAGTACATGCGGTAATGGTACCCTGAGAGAACAAAATTTATTGACCCAGAGAAAAATATTTTTAATTCAAGGAATTTCACTCAAATAAATTGTTATTATTCCAAAGAAACGTTGCATCCAATTTATTCCAGTTTATCTCAGTCAAGGAATTATTCTTTGAATTATCTTCCAAAGTAGTATTTCTCTGGTTCGATGGGATTTATTTTATCAGGGTATAATTACAGGATTTGTAAGAGAGTTTCGATAAGTTAGACATCCCGGGGTCGAAAAAAATCTGCATTATCTTCGCAGCTCGCAATCAGTTGAAGAAGCTGCTGATCCCAATGCTGATAGTCCTGAAGCTGTTCAAGCTGAAGCTGCTCCTCTTCCTTCCTCTCATCCTGGGCTTGGCGTCCTTCAAGAAGTTCCTGGCATTCATGGCGATTGTCATCCCGGGTCTTATCGGGTTCTTCAAGCTCTATAAGCCGACGTTGAACAATTACCAGCCTCCGGTGTACACCCAGAGTGGAGTTGGATATCCACAAGTCTTGTTCAAAGAGAACGCGAACGTCTATCCAGATCATGGTGGAAGTTATCCAGGATATTCGGAGAGCTATCCTGGAGACACCGGGTCCTACGGACAGGACCTTGCCTATCAGGGCTACAAGGAGTACCGATCAAGGCGATGACCTTAAAACGAGGCCTCGAGAAAAATCAAAATTAAAATCGATATCTAAGAGTATCAAGATAATACGAAAGTGACGTCAAATGTAAATGACGTACATAATAGGAAGCGTCACGGTGATGATGGATGTTGTGGCACGTCATGGAGATCATGATGGAATCTGGAATTTCAA
Source organism: Orussus abietinus (assembly GCF_000612105.2). Classification (NCBI taxonomy): domain Eukaryota; kingdom Metazoa; phylum Arthropoda; class Insecta; order Hymenoptera; family Orussidae; genus Orussus; species Orussus abietinus. The sequence goes on from NW_019395989.1 coordinate 721,231, forward strand.
ATCCTTCTTGGTCCAGCTTGGGTTAGGTCCGGGTCCGGATCAAGGCCATCCTGGGAAATTTTTTATCCTGGATCGAGGACTCTCGAGGATCTCTCCCGAGGGAAAGCGGACATCGAAAGTCTTCGAAAGTTAGATCCGAGACTCGATTAAGGATCATCGGTTTCGGGACTCTCCATCTCCGACTACTTAGATGAAACCGTACGAGAAGAGACTCAGGATGTTGATACTGTAAATAGTTGATTAACGCGAGGCTTAAAATTAGTATAAATATTTTTACTAACAATTCTAAGAAGCAAAGTCAGAGAAGTGTCCTTAAGGTCGACTCAGTTTTCGGATTCGATGGAGGTGCAATAAGATCACAAATTAAGGACGTCGCGGATCTCTCCCGATGGAAAGCGGACATCGAAAGTCTTCGAAAGCTAGATTCAAAGATCGATCGATCGATTTTGGGACTCCTCTCGCTCCCTGACATCTTGTTACCTTAAAGTCCTAAACTGTAAAAATGCAGATTATTTAAATATATTTTGTTACAACCGTACCGTTCTCCTTTAACCCCGACATTGTCTCAATTGCACGTTTCCATAATTATTTATTTTGTATAAAATCTGGATTTCGGTGAATTTCTTTCTCCCGAATTAAACCATCAATCCATGAATTAATTCAGGAGTGAAATCCGTAATTACTCCTGCAAGTAGGCTAGGGATAATTAATTTAGAAATTTACGTTTTATAAAAATTTGTCGATGTGCCGCTTATCGGAAAGTGGGCTTAATCGATACGGTGGTTGCAGGTGAAATTATCTCGCCATAAGTGGGGAACTTCCGTTATGGCTCCCTGTAACGTCCGTACGAGATTCCAGGGTTGTAATGGTAATTGCAACGTAAGCGAAAACGGCCAGCACGGCTTCGAACCGGTGCGGAATGGCCGCACCCTATCCGACCGCGTGGCATCCTCGACCTCGAGAAATATGAAGGTTTTGCGGAATCGAGGCCATGGTCGGCTGGTAAACAAATCCTCGACTTTCCGTTGGAGCCAATTCCGGGCAATCGGAGCCCTCCCTTCCGCTCGATCGGGCAAAAGCAGGAAGAATAAAAAATGGATGAATATTTTGGAAATAGGTTTCACTTGAATGAATAGGAATGAATGGACGGAAAATGCAGATTTCCAAGATTTTTTCCCCAGCCCTTGGTGAAGCATATCTCGAGTGATAGGAACCGGTCGAAGGTGCCGGCGGCATCTCCCGGAATCGGATGGACGGCCACCGGTTGACCGCGTGGCCTCCTTCGACCGGTAGAAACGACCGGAAACGGTCGCCGACATGATTCCCGAGTTGGTGCGAATCTCACTTTTCCAGGGATTTTCGAAACCCCCGACAGAGCTCGAAACAAGAACCCATCAGTGAAACCGAGTGCCTTTGACTTTGTACGATAAAGAACAATGCAATTCGGTAACAGGGGTCGGCTTTAAAAAGTTTACAGTGTTTCAGGGACTTCTTGAATATGTGCCCAAAATGTCAGAAATCATGGAGGGTCCCAAAAAAGGGAAGGAGAAATCAAAGAGCGGCATCACCGATTCATCAATGAGCCCAAGAAAGTCCCGAAATCTGGGACTGTAGGACGCCCACAAGAGGCAGCGCTCCACTTACGACCTCGTGGACCCTCTTGGGAAAGAACTCGAAAGAATTCGGCATAACGGTCCCTTGAACCGTCAAAACACTCGCCTTGGGCCAGCATGACAACGGGAATGTGCTTAGTAAAGCCGATATAAACGCGATTTGTCCCAAATCCAACGATTTACGTTTCAATTCCCGCGGAATGCCGAGCCAAGATGGCCGCCCCACTTAGCGCAGGAAATAATCTTCGAAATTAATGGTCCTTGCACCTTGACTTAATTCAGACTTCACGGCACGTTACGTCGACTGCTTCCACGATTACACGGAGCGTGGATTTAAAAAAGGGGCGGAAAGAAACTCCAGTTAATTAATTATGCAATTTTAAATCGGCGAGGTGGCTGAGAACAACTTTCGGCGCGACGCTGGAGGTGACCAAAATTGGCCGAAAACGCGGTCTTTTATTTTACGGAAACTCGAAGAATGGAATATCTAATATTAAGTGATCCTTGGATTTCCATCTGCCCGAGTTTCTGGTTTACGGTCTAGCCTAACATCTCTTTTGCATCACAATCGACCAATAAAAGCTTTCGCTTTCCTTGGCACGGATCCGGCCAAGTTCCTCCCTCGATTCTCGCGAAAACACTTTCAAAATACCCTAAACTATGAATGTTAACGTAAGTATAAATTTCCTCACGCCAGGGAATTTTTTTTCGAAGGTTCTAAATATTTCTAAACAGTACTTACACTCCGCGATGCGCCATTTGACGCGTCCGCCATTTTGCAGATGCCGTCTTCTCGGGTACTCTCCGTTTCTTCTGCGGTGTAATAAACCTCGCTGCATAATTACGCCTAATAACGCAGCGGACAAATATCGTCGGCCATTTGCAGAATATTAATTTGCGTAAGTAACTACCGTACTTAGTTTAAGTAAAAGCGGCTCTTGATGAATTTAATTTAAAGTTTCACCGGGGGACGAAATTGGACGACGCCGATAGCTCAAATAATTCTTATTTCACTGAAATTGGATGCGACGTTTGTTCGGAACGATGAGAATTTATTAGAATGAATTTATAGTTTTCTCTCGGAGTTGAAATGATGGCCGTTGAACGCGAAAGATGCCACGCTAGATAAATAAATGTGTGTCTCGACTGTCGTTAATAAAGTCAGGTGTCCTCCTTAACGGAATCCGAGTCGTTGATATCGAGCTTCTCGGTCTAAATGCCTCGCCGGATGTAAATAAGTTAAGATTCTCGCTTTTCACATATTTCTGCAGGACTGGAGCGCGTTCTTATTAACGGCCGCGGAAGGCGCGTTTCTTGCGAGCTGGAAATCGGAGGGCAGGGTATAAAATAAGCATTATTAAATAAAAAGAGTGGAGGTTAAATCACATAGAGTACATACACACGTTCGGTATTTATTGCGGGTATTTTCTGTTTCAGGATTTCCCAGCAAATCACTCGAAACGAGGTCTTCGAGCCGTTCTTCAAGGAACCTCTTCGAGTCTCGGCAGTAATGGCGTCACGCGCGTTGTTTAATGGAGACTCCGTCTCCATTGATGCCTCTTCAGGCTGGAAGCGTCGGTGCATGCAAATAAGCCGACATTTCCCTTTTCGCCTGTTCCTCCTTTTCCTTAACGCTACCAGGAGCTCTGCACGCACTCGGTAATTACTAGAAATATTTAACGAGGTGTTGGAACGCATAGAAATAAAAAGAAAAAATTGCACTTCAGGAGTGATTTATTTCCGGTTTTATTTTTTAGCACGAATTTGGGGGCGAGTCGGTTATTGGACTTTCCTTTGAATCCTGCCACTTTTACTTTTCGTTGCGTCCTTTCTCTAGCGAGGCGGCGTTGTTCGGCTTTCAGGGTCCTCTTCAGGATACGTTTGGTGATCCCCTACGTCCTTGCTGCTGGGATTTTTGGTGCAATGGGTATCGATCAAGGGCCACCAGGGCAACCACCTTCGTCCTTGCTCTTTGCGACTTCCGACTTCCGATCCCAAGGACCACCAGTGGACATCCATGCCACCACCTACGTGCTTGCGACTTCCAGCCTCATCATCGAATCCAAGGACCACCATTCGACAACCTCGCACCGATCAACCCCCTTGGTGGTACTTCCAACCCCCATGCACCAATCCACGTCCTTGTCGACTGGAACTTCCGTTCTCCAGGGGTAGGGCATCCTCGAAAGCCGGCAATTCCGGTCTGGGCGATTAATGGTTACTCGGTCGTATATGGTGGATACACACGGAGATACGGGATGGCGTGCGTGCTCCACATCCGTGACACGGTTCTCCCGGTGGGTCGGGCCCGTCGGTTCCGCCAGGGGAGGCACGCGTGTGCGCGTGTAGAAGGACGCCTCGATCGCGGCCTCTCCGGGCCACGCCACCATGGGACGGGAACCAGTTTCCGCCGAGTCGAGCCGAGGAACATCCTCACCTCTGGATCGGGTCGGTAACTCTCTTCTTCCTCGGTCCCAGCGGCATCCCACCACCTTCCTAACAGGAGGTGCCGCCGGTTCTGGATCCTATCTTCTATCCGACATCTTACTATATAAACGGGCCGGGGCGAGACGCGCTACCAGAGACCCACGACCCATCGGGACCACCGGGCCGCTTCTCTGGGCCTTAGACCTTGACCAGCCCAGCCAAAGTCTTCCAGGACACCCGAGACTTCCCGAAGAACCTCCTCCAGGTGCGTACCCACTCGCGACTTCGAGATAGAGGTTCCTGGATTTTTATCAATTTTTAACCCTCATCGGGGGGGTGAATTTTCCAATTTAATTCTGTTTGCTCTGGACACTTGACAGATGGTACTAGGGGAATAGGAAATACGTGGAACAATAGGTGGATCGAAATTTCACTACGCGAATGGGGAGGCTTGATGAAATTTCGTAAATAGGCGTTCCTGGATTTTTCGACATATTTACCCTTTTTTAGGGTGCACCATCACCTTAAGGGTAGTTTCCTGGGTTTCGCTTAATTGCGTAATCTTTCTTCAGGTTCAAGATGAAGGTGGCATTCGCGTTGGTGGCCTTCGGCTTCCTTGGGGCATGTCTGGCGAGTCCCCTGGAGAAGATCGACAAGATCGGCGTCCTTGAGCAGCAATCCGTCACCCTGACCGATCGCGCCAAGTACGAGGAGGAATTGCTCCGCAAACTGAATTCCAAGTGCTCGCAGAACGACATCAGCAGCTGCGTGATGCTGAAGCTGGTGACGTACATGAACAAGCTGCTGAAGAAGGCGTCGATCGAGCTGACCGACGACATCGAGATCAGGAAGACGAGCCAGGTGACCGAGGAGGTGTCCTTCCAGACCGGCAGGAGCAAAGACGACGACTCCGAGGTCCTGGACCTGATCGTCAACAAGGTCTATGCCTTCGTCAAGTCCAGGAGCGTGAAATGGAGAATCCTCCCCGAAGACGACGTCGTGGTATCAGCCTCTGAAGACGAGACCGGGTCCCTTAACCTTGGCCTTTCGATCGAGCGAGCCGACAGTGCTGCCGTTCAGGATGGTGAGAAGAAATCCCACCTTGACCTTTCCACGCATTTTTTAGAATCTGCAAATATTAATTCCCAATCGTTTGGACACGTATTAGAAACTGGAGAAACCGGAGGAAATTTCTTCACGACACTTTCACGTCATTTTAAGGGAGGGTGAAAGGGGCATCCGAGGGGTTGATCGTTCGTGAACCTTTTCGCATCCCCTTATGGGACTCCGATGAGGTTGCGGAAGGAGTAGTTGAAGAGCGAGGTCGAACGCGCGCTACTTCGCAATTTCACTCTTGCTTCTTCATGAATTTACGACCGAGTTGTAACTCTCTTCTCCGGATGATCCCGATCTCCCACGCGGGACGGAGATCGACATTCACCCGGAAGAGTTTTTATTAACTCTTCGGGAATGAATGGAAGCCGCCACGGTGAATTAAGACATCTAAAGCAGGTGTCGTTTCAGGTCGTGGGAAGAAGGGCGGTAACATGGGAGCTCTTCTGGCAGCGGCGGTGCTGAAGATCGGTCTCATAGGAGGTCTTGCCTTCAAGGGACTCGCCTTATTAGTGGGCAAAGCCCTTCTGCTGTCGAAGATCGCTTTGCTGCTGGCCGGTATCATCGGATTGAAGAAGCTCTTCAGCCACCAGAAGCACGTGACGTACGAGGTGGTGGCACATCCTCATCACTCGTCCAGCCACACCTACAGCTCGGACCATGGTCATGGTGACAGCTATTCCAGTGGATGGGCTAGAAGCTTCCATGGGCCTGCGCCGGTTCCTGGTCAACCGGATGCCCATGACCTAGCCTATTCCGCCCACGTGAAGTGACTCGACCCTGAAGAGCGCTCTTCGGGTGGCGGGACTTGGATTCCGGGGGCCAGGACAGTCGGGGTCGGTGGTCCCCTCCTGAAACCTGGCGTTTCGGGTTTGGAGTCTCTTCGGGGACCCTCTGGGTCGAGGTAGAAGGAGGGTCCACCACCCTGAAGAGACCCAGGTCCAAAATACTGCTCGAGCTCGCGCGCGATCTTGCCGTTAGGCCTCTAAGGTTTAGACGTTTAGCCCTAGATTAGGCACCCTATACATTCCTAATCTACTCCGCCTTCACGATGGACCGAGACCCGGAAGAGGTGCTTGGATACGAGACCGACAGACGCGTGACACGCACCTCATCACCTACTTTTACCGACCTCGATGCAACTGGACTGTAGACGGAGGACCTGGACCGACCCTAAAGAGCTCCACGCGCGACGCACTCAATCTGCGCTTCCGGCCACCCCGTGCCTCTGGGAGAAAAATGCTCCCAACAAACGTTGTTCCTCGCAAGATACTGGAGAACTTTTGTTGGAAGCAGTTTTTTTGTAGGAGGCCCTGCTCACCCTGGAACCGCGACCGAAGCGGGACCAGGCGTCGCTGGCGGGACGGGGCGACTTTTTGCGACTCTAGACTTTATTCCTGGACTTAGGACTTGAATCTTGAGACTGAGATTCACGAAACGGGACTATGACTTTGTTTCTGACGATTTTAGACTTTTGGGACTGAACTTGAGACTTGGACCATGACTTGGACGCACACGTGGACGCCGATCAGCTGACTTTGCGGAGGTCCCTTTATTAATTATTTAATTAACTTATTTTCTTCTGGCAGAGATAGAGTGCTAATGTACTGTTACTGTCGGCGATGTTGTTGTTGTCCTTGTGAGAATAAATATTTATTGTTTGTTTTTATAAGCATACTCGTGCGTTTCCTCGGAGAGGGGGAAATGGAACCTGATGTAGAGTAGTTTAATGGCGCTTTTAATTCGAGGCTGATCGAATTCTCTTGGACTTTTGTGAAGAAATTCCACGGGAGAAATTTAATTACAGTTATGTCGAGTTCACCTGTGGAACGGAAGGACTTGTTTGTGGTGCTCGCATAATTAATCCGGTTCTCTACCTTCTCGATTACTGGCGACCTACAACTTGCGTGGAGGCTCTTCTAGGCGACCTAGACACGCAGATTTCTAATTTATCTCGGATTAAACTACATTCGCTACGGAGAAAACGGCACGATTAACGCCAATTATTGTGACGATTGAAACTAACATCCCGGACTCGACCTACAAATTTATTATTTTTATATGCACTGGAAATATTTACTGCGAGTCTGTGGATTATTTCGTTATGGGAAAGTATGAATTTAATATTAAACGACCCAAGGTCGCTTCGTCTTCATCGAGAGGAATCTCAGGGACTCCTTTTCATATTTCACATAATTTTTCTTTGAATATACAGTGGATGTGTATTTTGACATTCGCAGGAAAAAATCTTCTCTTCGTATTTAAATCCCTCCTTTGGATACATCTATCCAAATATTCATGAGCGCAATTATAGTCGACGGTTAATAGAATACAGCATGTCGATAGGAATGGCGGAATGCGTAATTTTATTTAATAGGCGACACACTTTCTAGAGGTATAAAGAGCCGTAGATGTTATCACGTCGTTTTCGCGTCAAGGAGCCCTCCGCAATAGACGGGAAAAATGGCCGCTCTCTGACCCCCGCAATTCGTGATCGCATCCGGTATTAACACACCCCGGCATTCCTCGGGGCTGTGACTTTATAACCTACATAAACGCTTTGGCTTTTCTCTTCAGATTGTTCTTCATAATTCGATCTCTTCGCTTTCTCTCCGGCCTCTTCCTTTTCGAGGGACGCGCGCCGGATCCAAGATGGCGGCGCAAGGGACGCGCGCTCGATTCAAATTGGCTGCCTCTTCGCCAAACAACTATAAGAATGATAATCGGACTAATTTACTCGCCGACTGTTTCCGTAAGGAGTATTTCTAGCAATTTACGCCTAATTACTATCATAGAGCTAGAGAGGTACTCTTGTTTTCGAAACTAGGTACTAGGTAATTACGTGTACATTTCTTCGGATCCACAATGCTTGAAATGAACCGTTTAGACCGCCCTGTAATTTCCACACCGTCATTCCTTATCATTATTTAAATTCGAGCTGTTAGAGTTCCTCGTTGATCCATTATTTTTAAGGCACAGTTGTTAGATCCTGTAATTCATGTTTTAATTGCCAGAATTTCCGAAGGAACTTTTCGGGACATCTTTTATTTGCCAAATCATGTGTTGACATTTTTCCACTCTTTTAATCCGAAAGTTTTGTGATGACCTCCACTCGAATCCTGAGATGATCGTCCCCGATCTCGTTCGGCTTTCTCCGCCTCTAGATGTCAAAAGATCCATTTTAAACTGAAAAATTCCATTTTTAATTCTGACTTAGTTATCTCGATGCCTGCAGGTGCAATCGAAATGCAGGTGAAAAAAGTTAATTATATCGCGAGATCCTGAAGTGATCCGAGACTCTCATGCAACAATCCCGGACCCATTTATCTACTTCCACGGCGCGACAATGGAAAAGCAGCCGTTTACGATCTAATTGTTGCTGCGATAATTACTATTCATGAGATGCTCACACGTGGTTTTATAAAGCGGTTCTCAGCGCTACTTTGCGAAAGGAACATTATCATGTACTGTTACAGGTTGCGAGGTTCCACTGACCATGATAAGAGCATTTGCATCATTTCCGTGTAACGTTGACTAATTACGACGATGAGAAAAAAAAAATCAACGAACCAAAGAAATATTTCGTTAATTCAAAGGATAGATATTTGACTAAAACTGTATTAAATCGCATGCAACTTCGGAATAATGCAATTTATTTCGGTTTATTTGGGGGGAAATAATTATTCTTCGAATGAAAATATTTCCCCGGTCAAATGAATTGTTTTTTCTCAATGCAGAGGAGAGATCGATCGGCCCGAGGAGGATCGATTCGTCGATCGGTATCGAGGGATCCCTAGTTATACCCTGGTCTGGTGTATATATGTGCAGTACGCGTGTATATATGTGCAGCTCACTTGGCGAGAGAAGTGGGACAGAAGAGAAAGGTTTACGGAGATGAACTAGATTCTGTACATCTCTTTCTCCTTTCCTCCCCGTTAGGCTCTTTCTTTGGTAATTGTCTCACGTCCGAGGATGGTGACGATTTTTATAGGGCAGCTTCCGATCGGACACTCTCGTCAGGAACGAAACTCGTGATTTGCCTCGCGAATGCACAATCCAAGATGGCGTTGATAGACCGACGATTAGGAAAAAACGAGATCCGAAAGTGCGTTATTTATTTACCAGGAACGTCACCTCGGAAAATTTTACACGATTTTCCATCAATCAAACGCGGACATATACATATATTACGGCGACGATTTGCAGAAACAAGATGGCGGCGGAACGGGGCGAGCAGGTGGACCAAAATGGCGGCTATAGTTAGAGGAGTGGAACAATGTGGAGCAGAGAAACGGCAAGGAAGAACGGAATTCCTATTTTTAATATCCGTGATATTCGAGGACGATTTATTTCCATATATCCACCGGAGCCAGGAAAATGGCAGGTAATAAATCGCTGATGCGGAATTCCACCTGTCCGTCTTCGGGCCGCCCGGGATCCCGTTAAAAACCGTGGCATGTATTTTAAGACAAAGAAGCCGACGTCATGGAGCGTCGCTGGAAAATCTTCGACGCCCTCCGGCGGCTCCAAAATGGCGGCGCTACTGTTTGCCGAAGCGGCGGAGTAGAACAATGTGGAGCAGGAAAAATGACAAAGAAGAGCTGCATTCCAGCTCTTGATATCCAAGGCCGTGAGATCGGAGAATGAATTATCTCCATGACCAGCGGACCCTGGAAAATGGCTGGAGGTAATGAAACGTTAATGCGGAATCCTGCCTAACCTCCAGCCTACGCCAAACCCCGTTACCTGGATTAACAATTGCAGCCTAAGACATTAACGTCGCAAACCTGGAAAATCTCTCTGGGGAAAAATCCCGTTAAAGAAGATCCCATAAAATTTCGCCGAGGAAGGTCCACTAAAAAAAATGATAAAAAATGAACACCCTTGAAATTTAGCCGAAGCCCGTTGAAAAATCTTTTCTAGGTGAAATTTTATCAAAAAAGAGGGTTCGAATGTGCACTATAGCCATTTTAATTGGCGCCAAACCAGAATCGGAGAAATGAAATCGGTGGTACCAAAATGGCGTCTCGTCCCCTCTTCTCGAATCCGAGGTGCGTCCCGTGACGAGCACGCTCGGATCCAAATCGAAACGATCCGTTCACCGCGCTCCACTAAGCGAGGATCTCCGCTGAGGAGAAAATCGCACCTCTAGAGCGTCTTCGAGATCTATTCCTCGCAATAGGGCCCATAAGGCATTCCAAAGGGGGCCCGGGTACGATCGACGGCATGCAAGATCGCACTCTAAACTGCCGGCCGGCGGGGGAAGAGTCGTAACGCTCTGGAAAGCGCGGCAACGAGAACAAGAAGACGCCCGAACGAGCCCCGAAGAGCGACGAAAAAGCGAGGGATGGCCGAGAGTCGCTTTTTTCGTTGTACAATCACCGCGGTTCTATGTATATAAAGCGCGCTTCCTGGCGAGGACGAGATACCACTCGGACCTTTGCAACACGTTCCGCAGGTTCGGATAAGTCTGCTCCAAATCGCGATCGCAGTGCATTGTTCGATATCGGGCCCGGAATCCAGGGAGGGCCCAAAAGGGGATCGATAAAAAATAGGAGTGCATCGTCTCAAAGCGACGACAGTGGATTAGGGATTCGGTACATCGAGAGAAAAAGATTCACGAAAGCAGAGAAATACATTACTCGAATAAACCCGGATAAATTGGATGCAACTTCGGGATTATGCAATTTATGTTTGTTTATTGGAGTGAAATAATTATCCTGCGATTTTTCGAAATACTTCTTTGGTTCAATGGGTTTTATTTCCGAGCGTAGAAAATACCGTGTGGGTGTGGGATGTGTCAAACAGGAGTCGGATGTAAATTTAGAGATTAAGATCCTTCGCGGTTGCGTCTCCGACAAGATCACGACCCTAGCGCCGCGTCTCTTTCCTGCAATTATGGACTAACCTTGCGTTTAATTTTCTTCGGGCAGATAGTGGTATCACGGGGATAGTTTATGAGGTTTTTCAAACACGTGGGTGGGTTTATTAAGTCGTTGTCTTTATTTGGGATCGGTTATTTTACTATAATACACGTTGACTGCGCGACATGGCGAGGATTTTATCCTTTCCTGTCAGGACGGAAATTTAAATCCCCTGATTGTGGACCGACAGGAGGCCAGCAGACGAGCACCAGCCCAGAGGTCTTGTGGGGTCATCGACAACCTCATCATGGTGACGAAAAACCAACACACTCTCGGATTGCTCTCGTGGACGGTCCTGGTGTTCACGCTCGGGGGTCCTGTGGTCCTTTGCGAGGAGTTTCGCGACCTCTGGGACGGATCCTGCAGAGCTGCCGACCCCAGGAACCTGTCCGTCTCCTGTCACGGAGTGAGGATCGTCAAGAGAGTGGTCCAGCAGCTGCTGGACAAATCCGCCAGGTCGCCGGTGCTGGAGATCACGGATGGAGTCAGCCTGGTGGACGGTCTTCAGGATGGCGAAGCCAGGAAGGCGCGATTCCTCAAGGGTTTCGGGACCGTGGGGCCCTTCCTGGAGTTCCTGGAGGGCAGGGAACTCAGGATCAAACTTCCCAGCCTGGTTCCCGATAATCTTGAAAACGCCATCAGGGACAGTCTGCCTTCCATCGCCCAAGGTCGGTGCCTTCTGCTTCTTCAGGGTCGCCGGTTCGGATAATTTTTTTTCTTTAACCTTAATAATAATTAGGTAATAATCGTAATTCCAGGTAGAGGGAGTGGCGGGGGAGGAGGATTCGGAGGAGGCAAGAAGGGCGACGGTGGAATGATGATCCTGGCTCTCATGATGGGTGAGTATGGGGATATTCCTCAGGCACCTCTTCCTAGGTTACATTATCTTGTTCCATAAGTTCGCGGACGAATTCGTTTGGCAAATCAATATGGTTTTTAAGATTAATATAGCTCCAATGACACTTTTTTATATGGTACCCTTCTGCAGGAAAAATGATGGCCGCCATGGGATTCGGCGCTCTGGGCCTCCTCGCGATGAAGGCTCTCATGGTCTCCGCTTTGGCTCTTATGTTATCTCTTATCGTGGCCGTGAAAAAACTCGCCTCCGGCCACAGCGATGGCGGCGGTCATCACGTGGTCTATGCCCAAGAGACCGGTCACCACCACCGTAGAAAGAGAGCCCTCGATGACGATCTTCTCGACCTTCCCTATCGGGGACATATTAACCTCTTCCGGGACTCCTACCTCGCTAAGGCTTGACCTTGAATTCGGGTCCAACCATGGTCCAACCTCGGTACGATTTTTAACCTCAAAATCAGACGGTTTAATTTTTCATGGTCCTCGAGATTCTACCTTTGCACCCCGAAGACCTGAAATTTTGTCCAGACGTTTTTGAGGAATTTTAGTCGAGGGATTAATCGCGACCTTGGTTTAAATCGTGGCCTTGGAGGTAGCCGCAATTTAGATAGACACCATAGGTGACACGTGGTAGTGACATTGACGAAGACAGTGACAGTGACAGTGAGGACCGCCGCTCCGGTGAGGACGGGATGGTAGAAAGTGACGCTTCCGCCAGGCGGCGCCACTCTTTCGTGACGAAGAGACATTCTCTCTCGAATTATTTATTTAATTTATTGTCGCACTTGGCTTCTTCTCCTCGCCGTATGTATCGCCAATAAATCAACATCGACATTTTTAGAAACCGAGGAGTCTCGTTCCAGTGAGTTACCCAGTTTTAGAGTATTTAGAACGGTCGATAACGCCGCGTAAAATATTCCTCGGAGTGAAATCCGAGGCGAAAGTTTTTGGGACGCGGACGGAGAGGTCCATTGATAACTTTAAATCTTCGTGCGTTTCCTATCGGCTCCGAAGGGAAAGTAGCCCTTTGACATCCCGTGAGAAAATCCAGTTGAAATTCAGAGATGAAAGGCATCCGCGCCGCGAAAGAGGGTTACTGCCCGAAAGAGGAAAGTGGGTCGGCGACCTGGTGCACGCGTCTCTGCAGGTGCGACCGCCATCTTGAAATCCAAGTGAAAAAAGTGCATACGGTATTCCCGAAATGGAAATAGCAATTATAAAATCGTGTACAGAAAAAAAGATAACAGCCACGAGTCCCGCGTTTATACAATTTCACCTGCTATCTTGAAATCCAAGCGGCAAAAATTTCACGTACTATTTGCGAAACGGAAAAAAAAAAGATCAAATCATGCATAAGGAAGGTAGCTCTATTTCACAGAATTTATTAAATTTACACGGGCGGCATTTTCTTTTTGCGACGGGGAATATGAATAAATGGGGGAGCTGTGCTCGAAACGCAGAAGCATAATCTCTTTAGCGTCCGGCGGCCATTTTGGACGCGCGAAGAAAGACACCGGAGAGATGAAGAGAAGTCATCTCGATATCGGCGAAGAAAGGCGATTGGAGGTGGCCAAGAGGTAGGAGGAAGGAGAAAAACACGGAGAGAGAACGAGACCTACTGACCCGGATTCCGGGCACTTCCTTTTTTACCTTTCGAATATCATAAAACGTGCGGATCGTCGCCGATCCCGTGCCAGACTTCACCGAAGCGTCATCGAATGCACACGACTGCAACTCTACTGCAAATTCAATGAACAATTAACAATTGAAAATCAGAATTCCAAGCTACCTTCCATATCACCGAAACAATGTAAATAAATCACCGATGAATAATGAATAATGAAATAATGAAATTTACAAGACATTTACATACATCGATCGCAAGAATGTCCTCTCGGAATTTATGCGGTTTATGCACTGCAAAAGAGGGGAATTTTTCATTGAGTAGGTGTTATCAGGAATGAATAAATAATATTAAAATGCGGTTTCTGGGCCGACGTGTCGAAGAATCGAAAGTTTTCACGTTTTCACCCTCGCCTTTTGTTCACCGACGCGTCCTTCTGCGAGAACCAAAATGGCGCCGAGGAGTCGCTTAGAAAGGATAGAATTTCTCTACCGCCTACACTTTCTTGTCTCCGATTAACAATTTTAAATAATGAACTCGGGTGACGTCCGAAATTTCCCTTTCTTCCTCTCCTCCACCCTGTCCGCCATCTTGTCTGCCATCTCGTTTGCAAGGAGCTGCTCTTTCCTCAGTTTCGTCTTTTCTTCGCACCTCCTGACCATTTTCGAACATTTCCGAGTAGATTGCTCAACCCGTTCACTGCGACACGATTTACAGGTAACAATAGCAGTCTTTCTAGAAAAGGGAGGAAAGATGTAGAGCCAAATTCATCGAAAATTCGGAACTCTTCCCACGTGTCGGGGTCAAGAGTCGCGTCACTCTCTCGATCGTGTTCCTCTTCCGAATGACGATTTAATTCCCTTCGGTCGGCTCTTCGACATCCTCGGAGCTCCGTTACATTCCAATCTCATTACTATCACTACAGGAGGGGAATTTGCATTTCAAACCTGCCATCGGGAAGGTTTAGGTCACTCGAGTTCCGGTGCCCCTAAAAAAGTCAAAGGCGATTTCTAACGAAAAATCCGACACTGAGATTCTTAACATTTTTAGATAAAATTCCAATAATGTCTCCTCCGACCTCCTTGGATCCTTTGAACTCGTCAAATCTCATTACTCCCATTTTTGTTCTATAAAAAGAACAGCATTTTTATTTTCCATAAAAAGGGCGTTGTTTCAGGATGCACCGCAAAGTGCATCTTGGATGATATGTTTTTTCCTCCGCGAAAGGGTTATCGGATTTATTTATTTTTTTTTTCGGTCAGAGGGGCGTTGGTTCAGGATGCACCGCAAAGTGCGGGGGCTCAGGTGAGTCGGCAGGTGAGAGTACGGAAGAACCGTGTCCTGGTACCAGGTATCCAGGTATCCGGCAGCATCTCATGAATGGGAAGGGAAACTGGTATCGTTCCCTTCCGCCGTTCCTCCCGGATATACGACCTTCGTCGTTCCACTTTTCGGACCACTTTCTACTCTGACCCTGCGACTCCGCTCCCCGAATCATTTTCATTTCGTTTCCCTTCGGTTGGTGCATCCCACGATAACGCCTTATCGCCCCATTCATTCCTTCCAAAAAATTCCGGAGAATTAATTTCGATAACTTCGAACCTGGAAATGATAACCAGAACGCACTTACATAAATAGGGCATTTGAGTAAAATGTGAGATTTCATGAAAAAAATTTTTTTATGGAGGTATATTTAATTCGAGATGTAAAGAGAAGATTCTCTTCTAGATATACACCTAAAAAGTAAAACCGACGCCTTATCTCGGTCGAGTCTGCGCAGTGAAAGTTCGGATCGGCGGTTTGATGAAACCGAGTCCTCGGGCAATTCCTGTAATTCCTATCATTTCGACAATGAAATTGGCATTCATCTTCTCGTTACTGAAACCCATGAAAAATCAGCTGTTTTCCCCGACAGTCAAGGTAAGGGCGATTTTCGTCTCTCCCTGTTAAACCGCCCAAAAATCCAAAAGATGTTATTTCGAAAACGCCACGAAATAAATATTTCTTACAACATCGCCTTGAAAAATAAAGAAAAGCCATTTTCACGATCTCCAGGACGAAGAAAATTTTTCGGGGAATTAATTTTTCAAGCTATCAGCGACGGGAAAAATCCACCCCTGAAGGGTGGAAAATGTCATTTCTCGAAATGAATTTTTTCTAAGATATCGCCTCCTAAAAAGTAAAACCGGCGTTTCACCTTGACTCACTACCAGGATCTCAGGTGAGACCGCGACGCGGGGGTTTCGCGTTTATCAGAGGGAGGGGGCCCCTCCCCGTGCGTAAGAGTAAGATGGAAAGTCGGTCTCCCCTGTACACGTGCTCTTCCCGTCTGCCTTCAGGGCCCGGGAAGAGAAAAGAGACGGAGAGAGTGTCACGAACCGACGTCCCGATATTCCTGGCGGTGTTCCGCTCGTAAATCGGCGCGTCGGGACGTCTAGCGAGTCGACCGACGCCGAGAATCGCTGATGAAATTTCACGGCTCCGGAGATGACCCCCGGGACTTCGAAATCCACTCTTCGACCCAATTCAAAGAAAACTCCTCGACCTCGTAAATCGCGTGAAACGTGCGACTTTGCGTACCCAGATTGCAGGAAGAAAGAAAAAAATCACATCCGGCGACTATTTTATTAATTTACTATTTTTTGGGGGGTGGAGAGGAATTTTTGGTCCTTGAATCAGAAACTCCATTCATGGTTACGAGGCGAGCAGTGATTGGAATTAAATCGACACGCTTCGGTAATGGTTCATTGGAAGAGTGCCAAACCTGACCTGGGACACTTCGACAGGTGTACGCGCTCTGGATCAGGTGCATTTCGGTATCGCCCTGGATTTTCTAGAAAATCACTCGGAGGAGAGATACTAACATTTAGAAAAATCCAGGGTAAAGTGGGAACTCAGGTGGACGTATCCCGTCCCCGCACCTGGGCTTGCAGGGGTCTTCAGGGTCTAATAAAATTCCCCGGGCAAATGTAGAGAGAAGAAAATGAAAACGAATCAGGTGAGGGCACGATACTCTAAGGAAAAAAGGAAGGGAAATAAATAAAACGGATTTTAAATCCATTCAGCAAGGTGCGCCACGTGTCACCTGGCATTAGAGGAGCCCATTCAAGCCTCGCCCGGAATCTCGAGGAGGATCCTCTATGCAAACGTTCATCGGGGGCAGGTTGACCCCAGGTGGGGGCACAAGGGAAACCGCCTTGGATAGGGTCGACTCTCTATTGGCTTGCTCGTGTGCGGCCGATATACGCTGGTCAAATAGAAGAGAAAAAAATACAGGTGGGGGCTGGTCGCCGAGGAGGGGCGCAGCCGAATATAAGGTAAAGAGCCTGTTACGATGGACCACACGAATTTTCGGTACGCGCGTGCTACCACGTTCTCCAGACGACTCCTGATATTCGGGTCACACCTCTCTCTGACGTTTTGGGCCTGACGACTTCCCGGACCCACCATGAAGCTCTTCCTCGCGGTTCTGGCCATTTTCGGGGCCCTCGCCTCTGCGGAGACCCTGGACGAGTGTCTGCAGCAGGACAGCATTTCCTGCGTGCAGAGGAGCCTCTACAGGAAGGCCAAGGAGTTCTTCGGCAAGGACACCCTGGAGATAGTCAACGGAGTCAGTCTCGTCAAAGCAGAGGACAGAGGAGCCAAGAGCGGGAAACAGCTGATCTACGACCAGGAGATCGAAACCGCAAATTCCGTCGTGGAGAGGCAAAACGTCCTGGAGAACTTCGTCGGGGAGGAAGCCGGAGAGTTCCTGGCTGGTCGGAGCCTGAAGGTAAAATGAAAACGTTTCCTTTTACACGGGAAAAATATTGCGCACGGATTTTGTGCACTAACATTACCTTAAATAATTCACGGTCTAGTCTGAATGATTTTATTTCGAGAGTTTGCAGGAATTATTTGACGCTATTAACGCATTTTATTTTCAGTGGGGATTAAAAATCGGTGTTTTTAATTTTAATTACTGCGGGGGTATGGCTTGGGAGGTTTTTTAACTTTGAGGATGGCGCGATGGAAAGGGGCAAGTGCTAAGCGACGTTAATTACAGAGACTAGAAACTCGACAGCGTGTCGCGCCAAGTGCATTTCGCGAGTCCGGATGGGACGTCGGAGTGCATTATCCGGAATTGAGTACTCCCAGGACTTAAGTGTCTCCTCGTTTGACTAAGTACTTAACCAGCCGTGACGGAGACACACTTGACATAAAAACCTTAATTTGCGTGTCCAGTCAATGTTCCAAGTAAAGTCCCATTCCTCGACTTCACGAGCCGGAAACCTTTCAATGAGTTTTTTTTTCTTTTCCTCAGTGTACCCAATGCTAATTATATAAATTAATAGAATCCTTTCCTCTAAATCCACAGATCAACTTTGCTCCTGCAATCGAGAGGATCGGCGAATCTGCGAGGGCTCTGACCGAGTCCGTTCCCCAAGAGATCAGACAAGCCGTGGATGAAGTCGTGGAAGGTAATATTAATAATTATAAAACATCAGAACGAATCATCAAAAGTTCATAACACACTTCTTTATCATGACCGTAGGTCGAGGCAAGAAAAAGTTGCTGAAGTCGATCCTGCCACTGCTGATCGCCGCGAAGGTGAAGATCGGCGCCTTGGCGACTTTGGCCTATTTCGGAATCGCGCTTTTGGCAAAGAAGGCGATAATCGCGTCACTGATATCCATTGCCATCTCCGCATTCTTGGGCCTGAAGTCCTTGTGGTCGAAGGGTGGACACGACGTGACGCCCTACAGTGGAGGGTGGTCCGGTGGTGGTGGCGGTGGTTGGGCCGCTCCAGTATCCGGAGGATGGTCTTCTTCAGGATCTGCAGGATGGGACGATCCCCATGGGTCGTATTCCGCCCAGAGCCAGGCCTACTCTGGATACCACCACTGAAAACACCCAGACGAGACGAGGACTGAACGTCCAGGATGGCGCCGGACGCCGGTACCAGGTGTGGTACCAACAGAAACGTACACCTTTCGCGAGTTACCGGCACTAACTGAAGAAGTGCTTGATTTCTGGGTGGTACCATCTGAAGACACTCGTTCAAGGACGTGGGACCCTGGTACCAGTAAAAATATTGATGGTAATTGAAAATGTACCGAATTTCTGGGTGGTACCAGGGTACCAGCTAGTGGAGAACACTCTACTATCTTCCAGGTGGATTTTCCCGATTGGATTAAATTGAAAATCGGTGCTGGCAGGTGAAAATGCTCGTATTAAGGCGGTACCACCTTGGTACCGGGGAGAAATTGTCGGTTTAACGTGGAACAGGTACCGGGCCGCCATCTTGGTACCAGCTGGTGCCATTTTTAAATTAAGTCCAGGCCCCTCGTGCTGGGTTTGGCACGAGGGAATTAATATTTATTTGTCTAATTTATATACGGCCGCGTCCCAGAGGAACGCGGCATGGAGAAAGCGGATGTACATACATGTGAGCTCAAGTCAAGTGCCGAGGAGCTGAGTGGGACTGCATTACGAGTGATTCCCCTTGTAATGGGCTCCCGGTATACTTAATTACCCCGTTACTCGTAAGTGATCTACGCCCAGAATCAAATGGAGACGCTAGTCCACTGTGTCGTTTACCTCCGAATAAAGGAACCACTTATGATTGCAGTAAACCTGTAAGAAAAGAAAGAACGATCAACACCTTGACATAACCTAACCCCACGTAATTCCTGATATTTCCTGATCCTTTATCGCGGAGGTATAGAAGTATTACGTGGAAAGAGTCTCGCGCAAAGTACATTTGGAAATAAATCTCGATCGTAGAGAGGCAGGGTCACGGCTCTCCAGAGGACGACTAACCTCTCTTTACCGTAACCGTCGCATTTCTAGGTTCCCTCGATCTTGCTCACAATGGGTCGGAATTTTATATCGCTGAATTGAGGATACGACAAATGCCTGCCAGAGAAATCAGCCCGGACGTACCTGGAAATCAGGAAAGTCCGGACACGTGAGTTTAACGCGCGGTAAGGAGCGACGTTGATTTGCAGGTTAGGTCGCAGGAAACATTGGACCTCGGCCCACTTTGCAGTTTGCTTGGCAGGACTCGAATTCCTTCTGGGATTATTTCGCGAGGACGGGCACATTTTTCCCCGCCGAATACTGTTACATTCAATGCAAATTTCATATCGACCGCATTCCATGGGACCCATCGAGTCAAAACACCGTTCTTGCGAGTTGAGTCAAATTTGCATGTCCTTCCCACAGCCTTAACCAATCCCCCTCGAGTGAAAAAAATGTCCATTATTCTAAATTAAAAAATCTTATCGGGGTATGTCGTCCGGATATTTACTTTCCATCGACTTGCTCGAGCGTTTTCCGGACGGGGAAAGTGCAGAGCACGTGTGCATATCCGGTTGCAATGGTCATGGGAGACCGTGAATGTTCGTCAAAATCGGGACAGGTGGGCTGACCTTACGAGGCGCTCTCTACTTCGGCGAACCACTGTCATCCATGCGACTCGAGGTCGTGATCGCGCATAAACCGCGAATAATGCTATTGTAATGCTTTACGTGCAAATACAGTTATTCCCCCAGGCAAAAGAAATCCGGCTTGACAGTTCCGGCGCGCACGTGTAGGTGGCGACGGGTGAGCCAAAATGGCGGCGCCTCTCGAGCACCACGTGGGTGGGATGACGTCAAGCTAGGAAGTTGAAATCGGTTTCGACATGAAAAGATGATTCTTAATATTCAGGTGTAAAAGAAAGAGATTAAGCCAAGATATGGAGAAAATGTGAGGCGATGAACTGTCATTCAAGATGGCGCCCTTCGAGTACCGTGGTGCCGTTACGCGATGAAATTATTGTGAAATAAGTATTATTTGGGATTAAAATGCGAGGTCAAACTATGTCGAAAGGTGGAGATGATGATTCGTGATATTTACAGGCAGGAAAGGATAGATTTCTCCGTCTGGCGAGAGATAAAAAAGGGCAAAATGGTAAGTGCTCATCTCGGGGTAATGGCGGAACGTAAGAGTCGCGAGACGACCGGAAGGAGCTCGACCGGATCAAGAGCAGCCGAGACGGATTCATCTCTCCGGGGAGACGAGAGTAAAGAGAGTCACGAGACTAACGAGAGTAACAACGGTAACAAGAGTACCGAGAGTACCGAGAGAGCAGGCGATGGCTGCAGGGCACTCGACTTATCGACGCGTCGCAAGTGCAGACAAAAGAAGAAGCTCCCTTGGAGAAAGGACGTTCTTTCTCCTTTTATCTTTCAACCGGCATAGACGAGGGAAACGGGGAAAAAGCATGGAAAATCTTTTCTCCGAGGGAAGAAAGTAAGAAATGCAGAGAGTCCTATCGAAGGTGAAATCTTGGACAAAGTTATTGTTGGGGAGTGACATGACCGAAGTTCATATTTCCTGCAAAAGACGTCATTGGGTGCATAGAATCGTAGACAACCTAATTTATGCACTGAGAATAAAAATTTATTTCAGTCAAATTCTTCGAATTATCAAAATATTTTTTTTTTCGGTACATGTACAAAATGTTAAATAAGACTTTATTAATATTTGCATCACTGCACGTGGAGGGAGACATCGCAGTAATTAGAAACCAGTCTGAGACTTAACGACTTGCATTTGAATATCTATTCGTAGGTGGTGACCTCGTCTCGATTAGTGGCAAATGAAAGTCCCCTCTTCCTTTCGAAGCCGCCTCTCATCTCTTCATTAATCAGCCTCCTCCATGAAATCCGCTCGTCCTGATCCTGGAAACAAGGTACGTTACCCTTAAAGCGATGCGAAACTGGAATCCGAGGGATTAATCGTTTATGAAACTGTTCCCCATACCTAATGGCCTTCACGTTCACGTTGTAAAATTTTAAACAATTCCCTACCCTCAGTTGGGAGAAAAGTTTCTAAACCGAAATGATGCCATTTTCACCTCACCTTAAATCTCGATAATTAAATGAATGAAATTCTGCATCAAGCACAATTTACAGTTATCGCGTCTAATTTCCAGGACGCCATCTTCGCCATGCGAGAGCCTTGAACTTCAGACACCGAACAATCGGTTCTCCAACCGTTAGGTTCCCATAATTTGGTGTTCGGGTCCGTGCGATCTCTTTTTCGGATTTTCCAGGAGAATCCCGATCTGGATGTCTCGCCGGGGTCGGAGGTCGTGGGTTCCGCGGAAAAATGGCCGACTTCCGGCCGAGGCCCTGGGCCCAACAAGACGGCAAGGCCCGTCGTCGACCCGGTTGTTGTAAATGGGTAAGTAGCCCGGTTACACGGCGGTCTCTCGTCCATCATCGCCGTCGGATGAAATTTCGAAAGGGACCTCCATGGATGGTCCATGAGGCACCTGCGCCTGCCGATCAAGGCCGAGGTGCGCCGCCGCCATTTTGGATAACCCAGCGCGACTCCTCTCCTCCTCTTCTGTAAGAAAAGAAGCCACCTGGATAGGGAAAATTGTTTATAATCATCCTTCGTCCCGATTATCCCTCTTAATCCCGATTTCACATCGCAAAGGTCGCCATCTTGAAAATACCAAAAATCGCGGTACTCTTGATTTTCGCTGAAATTTATGAAAGAGTCGATTTTTGCAAGGTTTACCTTAAAAAAATAATTTCATATTCGATGTCTTCGGTGAAACGACTTAAATGTTCAAAATAGTTCGCCTGAAATTGATGAAAGAATCGATTTTCGTAAGATGGCCGCCGTGTTAATTGGCTCACGGGGACGCGCATGGCCTTCGGATCGAAAGCGGCGAAGAATAGATAAGCCTCGAAATTTTCGTTCCTAGTCGAGTGGTACCGCTACTTGTAACGATACTCTCACGAGATCTCACGTGAGCGGGGATTGGTGGGTCCATGGGAATCATTCGCGATTAATCGGATGATCGCTGCTTTCAGCGGGTCCAATCCTGGCTTTCCAATCGGCGAGTGACGCTATCGGTGTCGGATCGTTGGGCATCTTGATGATACCTTGGTTCCAGTGGTCACGACATGTATCGTTCCAACTCCCGAACCATCGAAAACGTGACGATGGTTTTAGGTCGCCATGATGGGAGACGTTCCTTCAAGGTATCGTCACCTCCACCGAGAAATCAGAGAAATGTTTCTTTAAACGGTACCAAAGAAATATTCTGCACGCTCGAGGAACAATTTCCCTAAACTACCCTGGAATAAATAAGATGCAACCTTTCTATAGAATTGCAACAATTTATTCGAGGGAAATAAATATTCATTGAATTAATGAAATATTTCTTTGGTTCCAGGAATTTTTTTTCTCGGTGTAGATCGGGTCGAAGGCTCGGTATATTATATTGTTTACGACAGTATGGGGTTGATTAAACGTATCAATTTGTGCACCGCGTGCAGTGTGCGCATGTCCAGCGGTGCACATGTAGCAATCATTGTCCCATTCCAACGGCAGCGCCCTCCTTCCTTTGATCCTTAATGGCGGCCGAAGTAGGTCTCCCAGGCTGAGGACAACCCATGATTGCCCGTTCTCCAGAGATTTCCCTTGTCCGTCCTTTTCGGACGAATGGTTCCATCCACCATTCCCAGGGGTCGAAACCAGGAAGAGGAGGACGAAGAGTCGAAAATCAGAAATGATCCGACTTGTCGGAAAGAATTTTTGCAAGTCGCAAATCATGGCGGGATACTTAAGAACTGCGCTCCCTCAAAAGCTAACCTAAAAATCCCCGATTACAGGACTGGGTGGCCCCAAGAGAAGGGATTTTGACTGCATTCTAGGCTAGCCTCGGGTTCTTAAATTTGAATCCGGAGGGAAGAAGACCAGGTAGCGTTTCCAAGAGGCGGAGCAATCCGGAGACGGGATCTTGGATCTGGTTTCCAGGTTGCCAAAATCCGGAGGGGCACCCAGGTGGGCTCCACATCGGGTTTAATGGAGCCGGAGAAGAGGAGGTGAGGAGGTGAGGAGGCGAGCAGCCTCGAGGAAGGAGACCGAAGGTGGTGGAGGAGGATGTCGACGTCCACTCGGAAGAGGTAGGGGCAAAAGGAGGTAGGTTTCCGTGGCTTCGTCTGGTACCCTGGACGAGCTGGGAACCCTCCGGTATAAAAGCAAAGCGAGGTCTTTTAAGTGCTGTACACGAGTCTAGCTCTCGCATCTCACGCGTGTCAGGGAACGCAGGACCCTGAAGAGCCACCCAGGAACCCGAAGATCCCGAAGCTTCCAAAGGACGTTGCAGCAGACTCCGCTCCTGGGAAGTTGGGACCAGGTGCGAGACTTTGACCAAACCAGAAGACAAGATGCTGAAGAGGTTGCTGGTCATCTCGTGGGTGGCAGTGCTGGCTTGCTCTGCTCTCCCGGCTTCCGAGAAGAACCCTGGAGACAATGACCTCATGGCCACCATTTATTCGGATTGCCTGAAGAAGGAGTCCGTCAGCTGCATCAAGTACAAGGTCTTCGCCTTCGTCGATAAATTGTTAAGAGACAAGGAAGACATCACCCTCAGCGAGGGCATCACCGTCGTCAAGACCAACAACGCCGAAGAAGGCGCTCCCAGGTTGGTGAATTTCAATGGAACGATCAATTTTCAGGAGGATGTCAGTTGTAATGATTTTTTCGGGAGTTCTTCAGGGTGGTGGTATTTATTTTGGGAACGTGATTCTTGAAGCAGACCGTATCAGCATCAGGGTTTTAGTTGAGGATTTAACGATTTGTATCCCTAATCTTGATTTTAGTGCTCATGGGGCGTGTAGTCTGGATATTAGGGAACAAATAGGTACCGGGATGTTTTGTGGCCCTCTTCAGGGTACCCGAGCGTGGTAGACCGTGAGAATTTAAATGAAACAGCGGAATAGAATATTTAGAATCTACGTTCTCGGTAATAAAGTAGCTCGGTAGATTGACCATTGCATGCCCCGATGAATTGTTGCGTGTCTTCAAGTACTGCATATTCACTGAGGCATACGATACCAGAATATTCAACCCAAGTAACGACCACGTTGCGTCAGTTTGTTGGTCCTCTTCGAGGCCCACAAAACGGGGGGAAAAAATGTTTTTCCACGTTTCCCCCCCTTCGTCGTACACTTTCACGACCTCTTCGAGTTAGGATTAGATACCACGACCCGAGTAACCAAGTGACCCAATATTCCCGCAGGTCAATAGACTCCAGTGATGTCGACGCTCTTCTCTTCGACCGACTGGGTCGGTTCCTGAAGACGCACTCCGTGAAGGTGGACCTGAAAGGCAGCGACATCCTTGGGGCCATCGAGTCTGCAGGACGCAGCCTGGAGGACATCAGCGACAGCGTGGCCGAGGGTAGAGGAAAGAAGAGTAAGTATCGGGTTATAAATAAATTGCGGAGTACCTGAAGAAACATAATCCAGATAACACACATGACCGTGCACAAAATGTCGGCGAGGCAGACTCGAGCGGGTCGACGTCTGGACTCCATCGGCCCCGGGAAAGACGTTGACCCACTCGGGAACTGGTTCCTCTTCCCTTGACCCTCACCTCTTCGAGGTGAGGGAGAAGAAGAGAGCGGGTCTTCGAGGTGGTCGCGCAGGATTTTTGACATACTTTCCAGAAAGCCTGACCTTCGGCCCGGTTCCTCCTTTCGGCTTTCTAGCGGATCTTCCTTTCTCCCCTGGTCTCGGCTTCCCCTTATCCGTCGCTTCTGCTTTCCCCAGTCTTCGTAGAAAAATCACTAAGTACCGAAGACCTCGATTGGAGCTCCAATCAAGCAAGGGAAAGGTGATAAACTTCCAGCGGCTGTATAAATTATTCCCAGCGTGGGAATGACCCAAAACTGAACTTTCATGAGTCCTTTACGACTTTCCGCCATTTTGGCCCATTCTTACGATAAATATTAGCCGACACCTCTGAGAGATTTTACTTCCACCTTTTCATAAAATAAGAGTAGGGATATTAATTTTTCATGGATGTTTGGATGTTTTATGGTGGGATTAAAAGTGTCCTTTGATTTCAGAGAAGGCTCAGAAGATCTTGGGACCATTGCTGATGGCAGTGGCCTTGAAGGCTGCAGCTTTGATTCCCCTGGCCTTGGGAGCGATCGCTCTGATTGCTGGTAAAGCCCTCCTCATAGGCAAGATCGCCTTGGTGATTTCGGCCATAATCGGCCTGAAGAAGTTGCTGTCGCACCAAAAACACGTGACGTACGAGGTGGTAGCACATCCACACCACAGCAGCAGCCATGTTGTGAGCCACGAAGAAGCCGGAGGCCATGGCGGATACGGAGGTGGCGGTGGCGGTGGCGGTGATTACGGCGGCGGATATTCCGGAGGAAGTGGCGGTGGCTGGGCCAGAAGTCTTCCTCAGGATGCCCACGACCTTGCCTACAATGCCCACGTGCCGCACAACGAGGCACCGGCGAAATAATCGGCCTAGAACTTGAAGAGCTCCCGGTCCAGACGGTGCCTGCTCTGTTCTTCGGCTTCCAGACTCCAGGAATCTCGTCCGATCTGGAATTTCTCAACTCTCAGTCCTGGTCCACACTCTGGACCACCTAAAACTCGAGTCTTAAAGAGTACGCGTGAAGGAAAATCCACTTCTTCAGGGCCCCCAGGCGATGGCGTATCCTGGGACGCTCTCTCTGCAATTCCTTCACTCTCCGCTTCGATTCTTTCTTTTCTGCTCCTCTTCAGCTTGTTTCTTTCTTTTTCTTGCTTTCGTCCTCGACCCCCGGTGCCGAGTGGACCGCCATATTTTTTTTTTTTCCTTGAAGAGGAGGCTCTTCAGGGTCTCCGACCTGCGAATTTTTCGGGACCACCAGTACCGAGCGATACTCTTGCCTATGCTTCGGTGCGAACCTTTATTAATTTATACTTTTATATCTCCCTTCCTTATTTATCTCATCCCCAGTCATTAGTTTCTATGTCTCCTCTTCGGTATTATTTATTGTTACCTTTGTTGTCTGAAAATAAAAATGGAGGCGCGCGCTGTGGACGCGCGCCGAGTTGTTTTCATAGAAAAATGTGTCCGACGTCGGTCGGCCTCGAAGTTCTGATTTTTAGACGTTAATTTAATCATGTAACTCGTTAATTATATTGTAATTAGTGTAATGATCATCTCATTGCGGAGTACAATCGCGAGTTGTACCCCACCATACCTGCAAAGACATCTCCGTGAGCGGTAAGGAAACCTATGATGAATTTTAAAACACTTTCAAAGGAAAATTATTTAAACAAATAGTACTCAATTTATGAAATCACGCGATTTGTTTTAAATTTATGGCTCCCAGAAGTCTACACCCGACGCCATCTTGAACGTTCCCTGGAAGTTAGAAAAATTTCAACAGTTATTTTAAAGATTGATCGGAAGATTGTTTAATTTTGGTAGTCTCTTTTTTATTTCGGAAATTTAGAGTTGGTATAAAAAAAGTATCGTTAAATAATCCGAACGTTCGAGCCGCCATTTTGGTAGGTGCATTTAGGCAAGTGCATCAACATGTACGGTACCAGTTTAACATTTTGGGACCTGTATTAAAATTCTTAATCGTCATAAAAAATTCGAACCGGCAAAAGAAATCGTACAGATCACAAATACATTATACAATAGGGTATAAAAATTGATAAATAAATTATTAAGTACATAGGAAAATAATAAAATATGTTCTAAAATTTATAAGTGGACATGGACATTTTTCTGTATTACATAGTAGCATCACCATGTTCGCCATTGTACACCTGGTAGCGCCATTTTGGAAATCCGTGTGCTTTTCGAAATGTCGACCATGCGTGCTAGAAAGTACACCGACAGCGTATGTAGGCATGTACAGGTGTACACGAGTGCATTCCCGTGATAAAATATCCGCAGGGAAGGCACCCGCCATTGTACTTGTCTGCACGCACTTGTCTGTGTACTTACCGGCACGCAACGACCGTCACCTTGCAGGCTAAACAGGTTTCCGAGGTGTTCACCTGCGAGAAATGTTCACCTCCTAACAGGAGATCCGGTTAAAGCGGATATTCTGCACAGCCATCGCGTTTTCCGGGACAAGAGTGTACTCCATTAAACCGCAGGCCATTCATTAAGGAGTCCAAGAAGAGGAGTAACGGCGATCCTTGGAAGAGCAAATCCAAAGTTCCCTTCATCCCCGACCTGGAAACCCACCAGAAGCATCACCTTGCCACCCTGAAGTTGAAAATTTCAAAGTTTCACGAAGGAACGATGACAGAATTCGGAAAAAAATGAAAAATCAACCGCGAGGTGGGGAGTCGCCTCGCTCGCGCGGAGGTTCCAGGGTCTTTTAAAAGGATCCGAGGCGGTTTGAAGGTCGATCCTCGCTCGCCACGGGAAAGGAAAGTGCGAAAGTAGTTCCTGCACGCAAATGAAGGTCAAATTGGCTCTTCGGGTTCTCCACGTGGACTTTCGGAGAACTTCTCTCGACCGAGTGGACGCGCAGGAACCGGCGGAGCGTTTCGTTCCAGAGACGGTGGAACCGTCTTGGAACCGTTTCCCACTGACACCGGCGATCGGCTATAACCTCATTACCCAAATATCGAGGATGCGGAGATAACCTCCACTTCGATGGCCGCCATTACGGCACGCACTGGCTGTCATGGCGGAAGAGATCGCTCTCTACCTCGACCTTGTCGTATTTATCCCGATTCTTTCCTTTTTCCACGTTAGATAAATTACAGGAGTATTCCATAAATTATTTCCCTTGCATTGAATTTTTTAGAAACAATTCCTTCCGTTGCAAAAGAAAATATTTTAATCTTTGCCCATTCGTCCTCAAATTTCTGGAATATTATTTATATAAATGTATTTATCCGTATACTGTCGTGAATTATTAATTGAAAATATATATTGAAAAATAAGTTGAATTTTTGAATTAGTGAAATTTAACACCAGAGACCTGAGACATTAACGCGAATGTTTAATTCGAGACAGTGGGAAAGGAAATCCACGTGGTTCCGGTAGCTTTCAAGTGATCGTAATTGCAGAAGGCGCGCACGGCAGACTTTGAAAAAAGTTTGAACCAGATACCGTGGGAAGGATATCGCGAAAGGGAAACGCGGAGAAAGGCCTTTATTAAGTGACGTGAAATGTGGGTAAGCCGTCGCCTGGAATCGGCAAAATCGGGCATTTAAATCCCCCGATGTCAGCCAATGATCCAGAAACTCGTCCTTCCTGGAGGAGGCCTAAAAAATGAGAAAACCCGCGTCGACGATCCAAGATGGCGGAGCAAACTCGCTTTAGCCGTATCAGAGCTGAAACGAGAAAATTCTCTCGAGAAGAAGCGATACTTCCCGCTAAACAATGACGGCGTAAAATACCTAAGTGTCATCCATGGCGTGCAAACGACGCTGATGTCTGCAAAACACTTTGCGGCGTGTCCAAAGGTTCCTTCTTCACCTGGAATATCAACCGGTCTGTTCGGCGCATAACGTAATAACGCAACATCAGGATCCGTCACGGACGGGTGCCAAAGAAATGTATACTTTGTCATGGAAGCAGCGACGTTCAATGGACGATTCCATTCGAAAGTTACAACTCGGTTTGTCGTCTCGGCGTCCTAGAAGCGACCGAACGAGCGTCTCTTCATCCGGCTCTCCAGGTGATAATTCTTCCCCGTCAATTTGTCAGCAGCGAAGGATTCCTGCAGGGAAAGCCCATCAGGGTCCCATTACCCCGAGGAAATCATTTTCCACCGACCAATTACAAACCTAAACTGCGAAGCGCGATTCAGCCAGAAAGAGCATCAAACATGTTCTGCTTTTTAATACAATTTTCATACAATTTCCTATAAACTCTAGAAATTTAGGTTATGTTTAGGACACGTTCCTGCGTCGGATTTTAATATATACATTAAATAATATAAAGAATTTACGGTCGTTCGGGTATAACTGCGTAATTAACGCATGTTTTAGAACGTCTTGACTCTATCCAAGATGGCGGCGACCCAGGTTACTGCTTCTCTATTAATTTCCAGTTTTATTTATTAGATCGCGCAGACCCTTTCGTTATGACTAAATTCCGGTGGAGGTATGTAGTCCACGCGTCATTTATCGCATCTCATTGTCGAATCGACATTAACCCGCGATATCGAGGCCGCAGATCATTAAATGCGAACTATGCAACGTAATCGAGCGAAGAGCTCGATGACGCTCCCAAGTTTCTCGGTCCGCGAACCGGAAGTTGGCGTTCTCCATGTTCTCCACGTTCCCTATACTTGCCAGCTGTCAAGCTCGACGGCTTTCGCCGCTTTTCACGCGCGGACCGAGAAATTGGGCCTCGAATTCCAGTTCTGCCGAGTTGGGCCCGACTTTTCGTCATGCCGGATGTGACGGTCGATCGCCCGCGGAAAAAGGCCCCGATCTTTCCCCTTGCACTTGTCGCTCGGAGGGCCCCTTTTTTTCTTCTCCGCGGACCATCTTCTCCCTCTCTAAGGCCCAAACGCGCTCGGTTTTCACTTGCTGACCCACTTGGGCCCTCGTAGGCGTGAGGCCCGGAGACGACTTTGGAAGCCGAAGGTTTCTCGTCGGGGAGATCCGTCTTCGAGGTCGTCTCCGAGGTGAGGCCCCGAAGAGGCGAGGGAGGGCCCCACCGAAAGCCTCGGGCCCCACTCTGGGCCCGTCCCTACGTAGGTCCCGACATCGATGCAGCGTTGACCCACTTGTGATAGGACGAGATAATTTGAAAATTCTTCATTTCTAGGGAATGGGCCCACACCTTGAAGACCGCCTAATCTCGATAGCCGAAGATCACACCTCACTTCAGGCTTTTACAGATCTTGAAATTAGTGGACCTAGATCCTGGAGAACGCTCATTCTCTCATCTTATAGGACGATTTTGAAGAGGATGCCGAAGAGGACACTTCGCCGCCGAATTTTCCAGATCCTGGAATTAATGGCCCTAGATCCTGAAGAATGTCATTCTCGCACGCTGCAGGAAGTTCTCGAAGAGGAGTAGATTTCTCGGCAGGACCGGTCGACACTCTTGCACCGGCTGGTCCCATTGCCAAGGTTGCTCTTCAAGGTTCAGGCCCTGCGTGGAGAGGTGACGGCCGAGAGGGAGATCCGGACCTGGAGGGGGCCGAAGAGGAAGCCGAAGAGTTCGCGCTCGGGTGGTTGGTTGGCTCGTCGTTGTCGAGACGCGGACCCGGTGGTGCTGGTATGAAAATACGGCAGTCGAGGTCGGGTGGGGGCTCGTTCCCCCCAGGACGTGCTAGTGTACCAGACGGTGCACACCTGACCAGATATATAGAGCTAGGGCAGGGCTTCCGTTACGTACAGTCCTCGTAGTGCTCTCAGGTACGCATCTCTGGAGAGGGAGAGAAAGACGGCGCTCGACGGCCTAGGAACACCCTGAAGAGGAACCCGAAGAGGACCTCCGCCGATTCGCATCGAATCATCCCTGGAAGTAGAGGTAGGTGCATCCGCGTCTATCCATTTTCTCCATTCAATTCGAAACCTTTGTCGGGGTCTTCAAGAACTTCCAACTAAATTTCATTCCAAATAAATTTCACTGAACCGAAGAAATATTTTGTTCATTCGTGGAATAATTATTAAGCTGGGATGAGTACTTGTCGGGGAATTGGGGATTTCGATGCGTGTTGAAGAAGAGCTTGTGGGTTGTTTTCAGGGTGTCAGATTTGAGATTCTGTTTCCAGATCTCAAAGGTATCCGAAAATGAGAGGCCTCTCGTGTTTCTTCGTGGCGACCCTGATGATGGTGGCGGTCAAGGCCAAGTCCATAGAAGAGCAGGGTCCAAGGTCGTCGAGCAGTGGCCTCTTCGGGGACCTCCGACAGGTCTACCAGATGTACAAGGAGTGCTCGACCTCCGACCTCGGCTTCTGTCTGAAGCTAAAGCTGCTGTCGACGATGGACAGGGTGTCGAGGAGCGCCCAGGTCTCGGTAGCCGATGGAGTGACCTTGATCAACGAAAGTCCGGTACCGCAAGTCCAGGAAGCTCCAAGATCCGAGGAGGAGATAGAAGCGACCTTACCCAGGGCCCTCGAGGATCGAGAAAACGCCCTGAACTCGATGATCTTCGACAAGATCGTCAGCTTCTTCCAGAGCCACACCCTGAAGCTGAAGCTCCCGAACGTCGAAGAGCTCCAGCGCAGTCTCACCGAAGAAGGTAGAAAACTCGAATTTAAATTTTTTAATACTCTAATTCCGTCAATATTCACACTTTAACCGGGCACAACTTCTAAATGGCATAATCGATTCCAAATTAGATCCCAGGTAGATTCATGCTTGTAGTATAGAGACGCAGCGCTCGAGGCAATGTACTTGCTCCAGACGCAACCGCGTCCGATTAAATTTGAATAGGTATTTTTTGAGACGAGTTGCCTGGCTTTGATTTTTAACCGTATGTTAATTCTTTTGCAGGTCGCAAGAAGAAGAAAAATATGGGCGGCCTCATCGCCATTCCTCTGCTGATCGGTGGTACTTTGGTGCCGTTGGCGTTGGGAGCTTTAGCTCTGCTCGCCGGAAAAGCGTTGATCGTCAGCAAACTCGCCTTGGTGCTAGCTGCCATAATCGGTCTGAAGAAGTTGGTATCCGGAGGCGACACTCACGGTGGCCACGAGGTGGTCCAGGTCGGCGGAGGACATGGACCCAGTGGGTGGAGCAGGTCGAGCCACGACCTGGCCTACTCGGCATACAAACCTGCGAACTAAACCACCTTCTTCGGGATCATCGAGGTCTCTTCATCCCTCTTTCTCCCTTCGTCTCCCATTAAGGAGGAGTCTTTTTCCATTTTCTTCGGCACCTTCGCCCTGTCTCTCTTCGTCATCTTCTTCGACCTCTCTCATCAAGGAATCCCAAAAAGTTCCACCTCTTCATCCTCTCGCTCTCGGCCATCCTCAGTATTTATTGTAACTCTTGTAAGTCTAGCCGTAATACCGAGCAATGTATATGTCAGTAGGTACCTAATAAATTAAGGAAGATTTATAATCGCAAGGTCAGCTGGAACCCTGGTCCATTCCTGGTCTCTTTTCAAGGTCTCCTCGCAAATCTGCAGAAATTCTAGCCGGGAAAGGGGTGACTCGTTTGAAATAATCAGTCTCCTGGAAGTCGCCGGCCTATTCGAGATCCTCTTCAGGGTCCTCGATGCCTTCTGTCGGGCTCGTTTTGCGATTCGCGTTTTACGATCCCACGTACCGTTGGTCCGGCGTGGCCCAATTATTCGAGCCTGACGAGCTGAAGTCGATTCGACCTCGAAGAAGAACCTGAAGAGGACCTAAAAAGGGGCGCGTCCACCCTGGCAAAAATCCATGAAAATTTACATACATTTTCGCATACCTCGTAATCACAGTTTCATATAAAAAAAATGTAAATATTATCGTACCATTGAATTGGATTTTTTAAATCTATCTTACATGCCGAATGCGATGTTACGAGACGATTTTCCTGCAATTTATTGTGCTTGGATGTTATCAATGAGTAGACAAATTTACATGGGCAATTTTATCGGTTCATCTTCCGGGGACCTGCTGTCGTCTATTTCGGTCCGAAGAAGCGATGTTGGCCACGGGAACGATTTCCAATGCGAGTTTCCAGTCGGGCCGGCCCTGAAGAGAGAGAGTCTACATAAGGAGCGAGAACCTTTCATGGACGTGTCCACAGGCCAGCTTGATACGCACACGCAGGAGATGCGTGCTCGAACCGGGCACGCATTACCTCGAAGTAAACCAGGCCGAGACCAGGCCAGTCAGCATCCGCGCCGAGCCATTTTGCTGCTCCTAACGCTCCTCGTTTAACGGACAGAAGTGCCGATGACTCCGAAACGTTTAATAATCAGTAAAGGGTATTTAGATCGCGCGGAAACAGGAATAAATGAACTTTCACGAGTGATTTTCAACGAACCGCGCGTCGCTTCTAGCTTCCACAGATTTATTTCCCTGTAATGATTCTTTTTAGTATTTATGGGTAACCGAGGTTTAAACCGCGGGTTATCTAGAAGGAATACGGATTTATTAATTTCCGTTTACACGTATTCCTCATATCTAGATTAGGTATTTTTAGCGCACTTGTTAGGCATCGGTGGTGCATTTTTTTATCCAGATTCCTTTTTTCTCTCTGTATTTAAATCGAAGTAAGAATATCTTTGTAAAGTGAGATTTTCTTCCTGGATGGCGCTGATCCAAAATGGCGGCACTCATTAGCGTCCCCTGGGGGTGGTCGCGTCCTCGCTTCCAGGAAATCGCTCGATCCCACTTTTGGAATTCCTTTTCGACTTCCAGGAGCACTCCCCCACTTCGAGGCAAGGCGTGGACGCTGAAGAAGGAGAAGAAGGTTATCCCGGCTGGTGCTTGGAGCCTGCGCCTTCTAGGGCCTTGACCTGGCCTCGATCTTCCCCGAGTTCACTCTCGCCCGCGTCGTCGCCGAGGAAAGTGCTCCTCTCCCAAGCGTCCTCGTAGGCCGCCATCTTGCGACGCCATTGGCTGCGTTTACCGAGAAAAAGCCGTATAAAAATATTTTACATACATAAATATTGTACATTTTTATTTTTTCCCACATTTTTATTTTTTCACTAACGATCTAAATGTTTCAGGTTTTACATCTAACGAATTAAACGAAGACTCAGACTCCATCTTCAGGGTCCTTAGACGCCAATAGTCGTATTCGCCAATAAAATATTACTCAAATAATTGGATATATGATTGACCCTAAGATGCCATTTTCGCATCCCCTTAAATCTAGGATTTTTACCCAGACCCTTATTCGCTGACGAACTAAGTATCTCAGATGTCACGTTCAATATGTTTAATAACCTAATTGAAGAATCAAGATGGAGGATGCGTCTTCAGGGTCGTTCGCAGCCTTTCCTTTCCGGAATCGCCGCGTTCTTGAATGGAGCCAAATTCTCTCGTAGCCGGGCTGGCGCGTAAATCAGATGCGGAAACCTGTTCCTAGGAGTCATTTGAGGTTAGGGACAGGAAGCTCCTTTCCTCTTCGGAATCGCACGTGGCTCCATGGGGGATGAAGAGGACGCTCGGCGTCGCCGGTGGCGTCCTCGCTGGAGAAAGTCGGCGGCCCCACCCGAGCGTCCCGATTGAATGGCGGAATGGCGGAGTTCTCTTCGGGTTTGGAGTTTCTTTTTCTAGGCGACGAGCCGCTTCGGGGTCACCGCAAGGCGCGGCCATCGCGCTCTTGGCGCGATCCCAACTCGACTCGCGACAAGCACATTCCAGAAAAACCGTTAAACCGCTCCTCCAATGCCGCCGAACTGTCCAGCTTGGGCGGAATTCGTTAATTTTATGAATATCGGAAACGATAGCGTCTGCTCCAATACCATGAAAAGTTTCCCTCGATTTTCATCCAAAATAGAATTCGGCCCGAAGACCCAAGATGGCGATGGACTACCTCCACAAAATTGGAGGAATTCAAGTAAACTGCCAGGATCGCGTAATTTCATCAAGAGTTTCAATGGACTGGCAGAGGTTACAAGAGAATTATTTCCGTATGTCATTGTCGCTCTTCATTGAGATGGATGCAGATTCGTTGTTGCATAATGTCGGGAGGGTGACTCGTCGCTTGTCGCGCATCGAAGTTACCGGCCATTGTCCCGTCTCGAGTCGGGAATTTTATTGAGCAATGTTGACGGTCGAATCGACACCTGAGTAAAAAACACACGTGACGATAGGATACCCGGGTAGAAACAATTAATCTTGAGTAATAATCGCCTGAAGTGGACGCGCAGCAGACTCCGCATTACATAACTCGAGGAAGATTAATCGTCGCCTGGAACCGCGCGCGCATCGCCCTGCCGCCATTGAGGTCACCGCCCGATGCACCGCCTTCCATATTAATTTCCTACCGTAAACGTACCGAGGGAAAATCGACACAAAAATTATGAGCCACGTAGAAACGTCTACCTAACCTGAGGAAAAATCGCCAAGGACGTAACTCCGATAATTCATTGAAAATAAAAATGGCGAACCCGAGGGAGGAAGTTAATCCCTTTCACGAAAGCTCATCGCTGTCGCAGCTCGCCGCGCATTGAAGTCTCCGCGCGCATCGCTAAGATTAATTTCTACGAAACGCGTGCCCGGGTAATTTCCGCGGAATAAAAATCTCGGAACCGAGGAAAATGAATTCCTTTGACGAAAGTTCCTCGCCGTTGCAGCGTGCCGCATCGCGCGTTAAAATCTCCGCACGCGTCTGCATGGCTAATACTTCATCCCGAAGGATTTCCAGGATGTTTAGCCGAGCTTCCGACGCTTTCACGTTGCCGGCACCTAAAGGCTTCTGTACACAAGGCGCTGTGTCCACAAAACGGACGTGCTTAAGAAGACGAGTGGTCCCCTCGAAGAACCAATACCCGGAGGTGGGGGTCGGGGATCCAAGGGGGGCCCATCAAAATTTCAAAAACGTACGCGGGCCCCTTTCGCGTCGAGGATAAAAGGCAGCCCCGAGATTCTTCCGGGCAGTGCCGATACGATCGTCGTTGCCGTTGGAGGGAAAAAAATTCGCCGAGGATAGCGCGACAGTGACCCTGAAGAGAAGCCGAAGACCCCTTTTCGCTTCCACTTCGACCAATCTCGACATGTTGAAATTCGTGGCGGTGTTGATAGCCTTCGTGGCGGTGGCCAGAAGTGCCCCTGCTCTTCAGGGTCCTGAGAGCACTTCCTTGTTCGAGGACGCTCTTCAAGTTTACTCTTCTTGCTCCGAAGAAGAGGACCTCACGGTGTGCCTGAAAGTCAGAGCTCTTCGTTTCTTCGACAGAGCTGCGAGGTCTGCAGACATCGGGCTTGCCGATGGCGTTAGGATCATCATGACCGATGATGCTAAGGCCAAAGACGGGTAAGTCGGTGATCAGAGGATCTTCAGGGTCCCTGAATATCGAAAGTGCATCGATGCACCAGTGCACCAGTGCCGACAGTGCCGACAGTGCTCGACGTGACAAGGTGTCTTCAGGGTTGTGACGCCTCATGCCGAAAAGTTCTCTCCATTTTGACATCCACTGCACTTTTCGATTTTTCCTTCCTTAAGTGAGAAAACGACACAATTAAAATCAGAAAGTGATACCCCGAGAAAAAACTTTCATTGAACCTGAGAAATATGTCTTTGACCAGTACAAGAGATATACTTCATAAATTCAGAGAATAATTATTTGACTAAACTAAACTCGATTCTTCGGAAATATGAACATTTATTTCAGTTTATTCTTTGATCTAATAAAATATTTCTTTGGTTCAATAATTTTTTTTCACAGTGTAAAAGTTGGCCTTATCAGTGATAATCATTCCCAATCGACGCGGTCAGCTTTAAAGCTCATTAGGGTCTAACTTCTTCCATCGATGCCTGTTTCAGTCGAGCAAATGGCGGCAGATCGTTAAACGAGATAGAAGCTACCTTACCAAAGGAACCGGAAGCTAGGGAAGCTGCGGTAGATGAAGCTCTTCTGGACCGTGCCGGTAGATTCTTATCAACGCACACCGTAGAGCTCAGCGTCCCTGAAGAGGTGTCACGAGGCTTCGAAGAGGGTTAGTCCAGCAATAAAACACCTTTCCCATTAAAAAAAAATCTAGGTTTACATATTGATGTCAATTAGCGTTAACCTGGAATTGACATGGACGTTCGCTTTCAGCTCGAAAGAAGAAGAAGATCGTGAAGTCCTTGTTGCCGATCTTGTTGTTGCTGAAGCTGAAGGCAGCAGCGTTGATTCCCATCGCCCTGGGAGCATTGGCCTTGATCGCCTTCAAGGCTCTCATCGTCGGCAAGATCGCATTGATCATCAGCTTGATCATCGGCCTGCAGAAGCTGCTTGGATCCAAGCACCAGAGTTACGAGGTGGTGGCCCATCCTGTTCACGGATACGGCCATGAAGAGCACCACGAGCACTCAGGGTGGGCCAGGTCTTCAGGGTCGGACCTCGCGTACAGCGCCTACAAGCCCGTGAATTAAAATTTCAAAACGCGTCTAAGTCTTCAATCTTCGCGGAGGACTCGAGGAATCGGGCAGCCAACATGGCGGGCCATCGGGAAGTCAAGAGCGCCGAAGAGCGAACTTCCTCTTCGTCCCGGAAATCCCTGACTCGCCATTTCTCGTTGGGTCCTTCGATTCGACTCGATCAAGGGCAGTCCAAGGAACCATCCTGAGGAATGTCACGATCGAGGAAGAGCACCAAACGTTACCAAAATCGCTGTAGTCGGGACCAGGAAGCGTCGCTGGGACCAAAATGCCGGACGGGATGATCGATGGACCCTGAAGAGTCGTCGAATTTTCATGGACCCAATGATCCCGAAGAGCCATTACTGTCCCAGCGAGAGGGGCCTAATTTATGCCGATCTTACGATCGGAACCGCCATGTAACTTATGTTATTTATTAATAAAACATTCTCCATTAACCTGCGTCCCTTCACCTTCATCTTGAAAATGCCGTCCAGGTTCTCCAGAATTTTTAATCAAATTCGTTTTTCCTGTTCGGATTTTTTTTCTTACCTTTGACTAGGGTCTTACTTCATTACCGATGAGTCCGAATTTCCGTCCGGGCGAAAACGAAGATGGAGAAGTCCGATACGGTTCTAGCTAACCGGAAGTTCGGACTCTTCTCTTGTGCATCCGGTGTATCGCACTTATCAGCCGGTGGGCCATTGTACTAACAGGAGGAATATACTTTCGCTCTTTCATGGAGCCCCGAAGTGAAACCGATTGTTTCCTCTCGTGTGAGAACCCTCAGGTTATAAATATGGGTGGCGGTACCGAATCGACAGTGTTCTCCAGTGTTCTCCGGTGTTCTCCAGTATTCCCAAGTATTCTCCACTATTTTCCAGTATTCTCTAGAAATTTTTCAACGTCATCATCCCCCATTTCCGAGATGAGATTTGGTCCCCGTCTTCTCTACCTCTTTCCTCTCTTCAGCATCGGAGTATCAGTGATCCTGGACCAAAGGTCAGGGTCAGACTTCGCTGAAGAAGATCCCAGAACCTTTAGTGAAGCTTTTGGCACCTGCTTGTCGAAAAAGTCCTATGGGACCATCGAGTGTGCAAATCGAGGAGCTCTCAGTGTCCTGCAGACGATGAACGAGAAGGCTGAGCTGGATTTCGGGGAGATTAGGTTGTCCAGGTCTTCAGGGCAGGCCAGGGATCTTCTAGACTTCGATTATGATCCCAAGGACTTTGGAAATGTCGTCAAAGCCGCCGCAAGGTTAATGGAAGGACGGAGCTTGAAGTGGGACCTTGATGGGATTTATCCAGGCTTGAAGATGCAAGTTGGACCAACGCTTGACAGAAATGGAGTGCTGGAATTTGTCGTCAATGACAGGGGTCCTGCTTTTGCTGATCGTGGAGCTGGAAACGGTGAGAAAAAATTATTTTCGCACGTACGATAATTTTATTTCATTTTATTTAATTTTGGAATATTATTCAAAATTATCAGAGTCTGAATTTAGCGTGCCTCTATTTATAGAGATGTATGATAATTCGCGTTTCGCTTCGAGAAAGTCTTTGTAAGACCAGTAGTCTATCTTTAAGGGTTACTTTAGACTCCAACCGTAAAAGAGATGGTTCCCGTCCAGGCTAAGCGCGACTCTCGCGAAGAGTTTCAGCTCTTTGCTGGCAGGTGGCGATGCAGCCGGCGACCTTGAAATCTTCAGACCCTGAAAGTCCTTTCAAATGGTAGCGAGCTCTTGTGCAGATCCTTCTAGATATTTGTAGATTTTTCCGTATAAATAGGTGGCAAAATGAAGGATTCGCAAACAAAACGTATGATTTTAATCTCCTCAAAGTCCACTGCGCGCAAAATGGTGGCGGCACAGCCATAAAACTTAGACAACGCATTCGCGACTCCACTTCTGGATGGAAGTCGGCAATTAAAGCAAGTATCTCGGGAGATATCTAGAAACGCGAGGCGCTTCCCAAGATGGAGGCAAGTAGAGCAAAAAAGAGGGTCCGAGGAACGAAAGGCGGACTCCAGATTTGAGCGGATTTTCGCAAGGAGCATCAGATAAATCCGCCATTTTCTAGGTCGTTTGCTGACGAGGAACCTGATCCTGCCACTTCTTCTGGGCGTGAAATTCAGCCTGGCGTCCTTGGTGCCCTTGATTTTCGGCCTGCTCCTGGTGGTCTCCAAGAAAGCGTTGATCCTGGCGAAGGTCGCCATTTTGTTGAGCGGTTTCCTCGGCTGGAGCTCGTTTTTCACGGGCTCGCAAGATCAGCACCAGCCGCAGACTTTCCCAGGACATCCTGGGTATCCAGGATTCGGATTCGGGTCCAATATTCCCGAGACTTCGTATGCAGATCATGGATTTAATTATCGACCCTTCAGGGAGGTTCAACCTTCCGACTTCGCGCCGTACGATCAGCACGTGATAAGGGACGTCGTCAACGTTTATGGCGCGGATCACGAGGATTCCAGAAATGCAGAAAGAGGGAAGAACTTCGCATGGCAGAGTGCCGATCCCTCCGAGTAGGATTTCGAGTGATTTTCTGCCTTCCATTCAAGAATAACTCCCATTCATGGCGACGAGAACTGCCGTTCGCTGTTCTCGAGACTGGTTCCGTGGGAGCAGGAAAGAAAAAAGTACGAAATGGCCGCCTCCACTCTTCGGTTCATCCTCACTATCGGTTTCAAGAGATCCTCCCTCCTGGAGATCCTTCCACGACGTCTCGTGGATTTCATTTCAATAATTTGGAAACATGTATCGAAGTTATAATTTTTTTATTACTCTACAAACGTGTGACAAAAATACATCCTTTACTCTACGATTCATACGTTGCCTTTTATCTTATCGATACCCACCGCAAATGTGTCCGGATGAATACATTTAATTTATAAAAAGGAGGTGAGAAATCTTGGGAGCAGATTTGATGATTTCGCGGGAAACGGTGGCACGCTTCGTGGATTTGCGCCCCAGTTTCGTGGCCGCGTTTAACGAGCACACATTCTGGCTAATTGCACGACGGATGCAATTAAGCCGAGTTACCTTTTCAGTTTGACAGTTCTTATCAAATGCACCGTTGATCGGTATACCCCTAAAAAGATATGGAATTAATTTTAATCAGGAAATTTCGTGTAAGAGACGCGTTGTTCCGGTGTGACGCGTTTAGAAAACCTATTTGGCGTTACACGCGTAACATCTCTTACGCTCTTCGTTGGACAAGCAAGGTACACCCGACTCGGTCATTTGCATATGTAATGGCCTTTCCAGGAAGGTTCCACTTCTTACCTCTGTTTAGCTTCCCTTTAAGGGGCGGCGCGTGCAAATTGAAACGGCGCCCAGTAACCTCAAAATGAGTAATGGCGCCGGATAATAATGGAAAATCGGAACTGGCAAAAGATGTTGTAAAATTGAAGTGGCCTTTTAACAGGACGAGTTAACTTTTTCCTCATCTTCGAGGTCCGGTCATCGGCGGCAACGGTTCCGGGAAAGAAGAGCCTCCGTGCAATTTCGCCGAGCATTTTAGGTGGAAGAACTCGCCGGAGGTTCTTGCAGCTGACCGAGGCCCCTGACCCGTCGAATCGGACTTCAAGGCGTGCTTCAAGGCTCGTTTCCCAAACGGGTCAGAAGGCTACTTCCTCTGCAGGCTGCGACATTGTTTTGGTTGAAGTGCCTCCCAGCGAGGCGCTAAACAGCGCGTGCATCGTGGAGTATCCGTATAACCATCGCTGGGAATGGAAGGAGAGCTCTTCGGGAACGAAGCACCCCGAATGTATATAAGAGCGAAGCCAGCGGGAGGAACTGTTAGTTAGAAGGATTCGCCAGTCCCGGCTAGATTAGAGGTTAGGATAGCTGGAGGTCGGAGCGGGGAGGAGCAAACTCGTTGAAATCTCCACCGAAGAAGAGCCTCCAAGATGTTGGGCGACTTCGGGAAGCTGCTGGTCCTGGGTCAGCTGGTCTGTCTTTTGGGACCAGCTCTCGGTCGCATGGACTACATCAAGATTTTCGAGAGGTGCACCGAGGAAAAGAACACGTTCGATTGTCTGAAACAGCGGGCCGTGGATGTGCTGGATTCTGCCATCAAGGACGACTCCGTGTACGTGATAAACGACTTCGTGGCCATCGGTCGAGACCCTAATTCGCTGCTGAAGCCCCTTGCCGAGGATCCCGACAACGCCACCGGAAGAAGCATCGACGAGGAGCTGGACCGGAAGTTCCACGAGTACCTGGCCTCCAGGAGCATCCGCTTGACGATCCCTGGAGATACCTTCGAAGGTAATAGCCCTTTACGATATGTACCCCAGTGGTTTCGTTTCGTCACGCTAAACGTCCTTTTTTTACCCGAACAGGCCGCAAGAAGAAGGACAAGGGCATGGGCGGCGCGCTGATGATGGGCGGCCTCGCGCTGGCGGGTAAGTCTCCCACCTCGCGATTTCACGACCGGATTTCTCGAAAACCACTCGATATTTTGCATCGGTCTCACGTTTTCTTTAATCCTCAGGCATGATGGCGCAGCTTGCCTTTGGCAAAATCGCGCTTCTGGCCGGCACGGCGCTGGTGACGGCGAAAATAGCGTTGGTGATCAGCGCCATTATCGGACTGAAGAAGCTTGTGCACGGTGGTGGAGGTGGTCACGAGGTTATCTACGCCACTGCATCGGAGCATCATGGCGGAGGTTATGGAGGAGGAGGAGGAGGCTGGCAGAGGTCATTAGACGCCGTTCCGACGACCTGAGCTGATTATTTTCAAGATTATTTATTGAGAACAACCGTCGATCGCGTCGCACCATGCTTTGTACCTGTGTAATAAAAGTAGCACGTCGCACGTGTCGTTTGTTGTATGTCAGTTTGTTGTACTTTTTCGCCCTCGAGAGGTGACTGCCGTTAGTGACCATTTTGTTTTTTATGGGTTATGAGTTTTTACCGGGAATTACCATTTTACCATTCGTCTCGCAAGATCATGGAGCTTCGTCCTTCGCTCTGCACGTCCTACATCATTCTTGGCCTCTTTACCGACATCGCAGCCGCCATTATTGCGTGACGACCCAGTCGCGGAATTATGAAGCACCGTAAATCTCTGGATACGTGCGAGTTGCAAACTAGCCTTTCACGATGGAAATTCACGACGCCATTGTTTTTTATGGTGCCGCGAATACGGTATCACCCTTAACGGAATCATTACTTCAAGACGAGGAATTGAAATTTGACGTTATGGAATATAAATCGCCACACTTATTAAAACAGTACTTTATTTCCTCATGACATTCATTTATCAAGAATATTAAACGCCTTATTTTCTTAATTATCAGTGATTAACCTGATATCTCGTAAATAATATTATATCAGTCATTCGTAAAATTAAGATATACATAGGCTTATTAATATAAAATATGAGGCGGGTTATCTGATTCATGGTCAATAACGTAGGTTTCTATGGGTGTGTAGCTTATATTGGCTTAATGAGAACTTATAATGGCGTCAGGATTAATTTCGATGGTATCGATAGAATAAATTAAGATGCTGATAATAATTGTCTAGTTCTATCTTCTGGTTCGTCGACGTCTTCTGCGATGTCCGCTTTCTTCAAACCCATGGTCATGGTGGTCGTAATCCACACTGGAGCTGTGCGTTTGGATGAAGCTGTGATGAGGATGCTTAATGATCTCGTACGATGTCTTTTCCTCGTGAGCTGGAAATATTGACATAAAGTCACGTACAAAAATTGTTAAAAATGTCAGGTGCTTTTTAAAATGAATTTTTACCCAGAGCTTTCTTCAGGACGATCGCGGTGGCGATCGCAAGGGCGACTTTGGCGACGACGAGAGCTTTTCCAGCAATGGCGGCGAGAACGTGTAAACCGAAATACATGAGAGTGGCTTTAGACGCCGCAGCCATTAAAAATATCAGTTTCCCTCCTCCTCCCTTGTCCTTCTTCCGCCCTGAAAAATCAGCCA
The DNA here is from genome assembly GCF_000612105.2 of Orussus abietinus. Taxonomy (NCBI): domain Eukaryota; kingdom Metazoa; phylum Arthropoda; class Insecta; order Hymenoptera; family Orussidae; genus Orussus; species Orussus abietinus. The sequence continues at coordinate 764,515 of NW_019395989.1, forward strand.
TTAATTTCAACGTACGAATATCGCCCACATCCTTGAAAAATATTATTTCCAAAGTTCGTAAGGAATAGTTCGGTTGCGAGTACCTTCTTCAAGAAGTTCTTCGTCGGCCGCCATTTTGGTATCCCAGTCGCCCTTCCAATTTCTTTCGTTCTCCACGTTTTCCACATTTTTGCCCAACATTTCCAAACCAGGGACTCTGAATTTCGATCGGTTCTTCGCTAATCGATCGCAAAGGGATGGATCGATTCGACTTTTTATGCAATTCACTTCGAAATCGTTTAATCCCACCCCTGTCCTCGCGTAGACCGCGGAGAGAGTTCCGGAAAGCAAAGAAAACACGAAAAGTCGTCCCTGCATGTTTCGCGAGGCCTGGCTAACTGGCGGCTTCGCCATTTTTATCACGCTTTTATAAGCCACCATTTGCAATTAAAGCATCGCACCCGACTACACAAATTATGGCACATACAGAGCGTGAATGCGCATATGTGTGCGTTGGGGGATTAATTATTGCCGCGGCTTGATTCCGCCGTTGTCGATTTTAAGACGCCAGACGCGCCGCCATCTTGGATTTATTTCTTCGCGCCATGTTCCTATGTATATGGCCGAATTAGAATGCTTTACACTGCAGTTATGGCCACGTTCCGCCTTGTAATCCCTGTAATTTAGTTCCTGATTTATGCTGCCTTTTGTAATTCCTTTTTCTGTTCATGACGCAACGCCGGCGATCCGAATTATTAGCGCCGACACATCACTGAACTGGAGACGCAATTTTAAATGCGTCCCATGCTTTGAAATGATTTTAATGAATGGTAGAAAATTCGTTATTCTAAAAATGTGTGGTTAATAAAATTATATGATGAATACTAGGCTTTTGTTGTCTAATTAATTTGTGGTTGAGTGCCGGTGAAAATGCGGCGTTCCTGGATATTCGCGAGGCATGTTTCTTCGCGGTCTCGGAGGAATCTCCAACCTCCCACGACCCTTTACGCGACGAGGCCGGAAAGTAGAAAACCGGGTCTAAAAAGCGTAATCTTTCCTTCGACAGACATCTGTACGTGTTTTGTGTGCCACTGGGCCGCGTTCATCCTCCATACGGCGCAATAACGAACCGCGTCTGCGCAGCTCTAAGCGGGACCAAAATGGCCGCCTAACCTCACTTTCGATCTACTCTGTAATTTCATTGCAATGATTTAAAAATATTTCATAATTATGGCGATGTCATAACCAAAAAGAGCACGCCGATGGGTATCACCCTTCTTACGATGAAGTGTAATTCCCCGGGTGAATGGGACTTTCTGTGTGTACGACTTTGACGCTTGTTAAGTAATTACTACTTAATGGCCATGGGATACGGAAGAAAAGGAGGCCTTCGCCATCAGGCACGAAGACTATCTTGAAAGCACGCGCATCGGTAATGAATTTCACGATCACCAAATCATACACAGAAAAAAAAAATTTCATTGAACCAAAGATACATTTCCTTACATCAAAGATTAATTATTTCACTCAATATTTCTTTGGCTGAATGAATTTTTTCCTGAGTGTAGTTACCGAGTAACGAGAAGATTTAAGAGTATATGAACACTTTGTAGAAAATTTCAATCGCTTTTAGAATTATTCTGGCGTGATCCAAGATGGCCGCCGTGGTAGCGCGTGGCTACTGGGTTCCTGGAGGCACCTAGAGGGAAGATTTAATCGCGAATTCCAATGCAGTTCCGCCTGTAATTATGAATAACTACGTAGCTCGCTAATGGGCAGGTGAATCTTCGTTTTCCGAGTCGGCGATCCCACGGTCCGAGTCCGCTCGAACTCGCACGAGTTCTCCATAACTCTGCTCGCCTCGATCGGGACACGCGATAAATCTACGCGGGTGCTGGTCTCGTTCAGGATTGGTACCCCTGTGACCTGGTGACCCGGCCGCGGGAATCGGCAACAGCATCGAGCGTGGCGCTGCCGTCCTTCGCATGGCCGTCCCCTGTAACACCATTTCTACTATCAGGCCTATTAAACCGCAAATCCCACCTCAAAACGAGAAAACGTTACACTGTTAGTTAAATTCACTTATCCAGAACCTATAGTCAAACAATTGGATCTGAACAACCGCCTGTAGCGATTTTAGATCCAAGTGAAATTGCGAGGTGGGACCGTCGAGGGGCGGCACAAAGCACGTGGGCGATCCCTCCGACGGCATTTCCACTTAAATGCCGCCTTAATACGAGAAAACCTGGCGATTTTTACTTCAATCTCTTGCTTAGAGTTTACAACCCAGTTAATTGACACATTGGACTGTCTAGGGGTGGCAGAATCCCGCGCTCGATCGAGGTTAGCGTATTTCTAATGCAACCACGCTAATGTTGCCGTTGCTACTTAACGATCGTGTCCGTTCGCGGCCTTTACGGTATATACACATATAAACGTATAACGCCGACAAGGTCCGTGCCACATAAATCGGGCTTAAAGCGAGTTCCTCAGATTTCGCTACTCTCGTGCAATTCGCGACCGGCTTTCGATCGACGATGAATCTACAATGGTGGCGCATCCTCGAGGCCTCGGTACGAAATTGTCCCAATTCCGTACCTGAATAAACCTTACCTCCATCCTGAGAAAAAAGAAAATAGTTGACCGACATAGATTCTTGCCCGAAACATTTGGAATTATTTTACGATGATTTAAATGTTGGATTTACAGGACGTGGAGGTTATGTCAGAAATTGGAGCTGCTACGTCGAGTTTGCAGTTAACTCCAGAGTGCTGCAGATGACTCTCTTATTTGCACGAGGCAAATAAACTGCTTTCGCGAATGCTAACAAGCGCTAATTTCCGGAAAGTGTTTCGATTTCAGGGAAGGTAGTTTGTGTCGCTCTCTTTGGACTGTTTAACTACTTCCTCCCTGGCGTTCGATTTCAATTTAGTTCGACCGAACGAAGCTGAGTGCACGTTTTATTACCCCTGTGTTTTAATTTATCTTCTCCTATTTAAATCACTTAAAAATCAGGAATCATCCCGCTCCATCCGCAAATTATTTCAAAAGATAGCGGCACCTCTAATTAAGGTGTTAATTAAACTTTTCTACAAACTGGATGTACCGAATCGTTTGAGGTTTAACCATCTTAGGACGAAGGCCTTAAAAAAATGCCGAGGAAATTTTGATGCCCTGATTCATCACTCTCGACCTGCGAATGGTAGCAGAAGGTGGCGTCGCCTCTCATTAAGCGCAAAACCTGGAAAGAGGACCGCGACAAGATCATCGGCACCCAATCTAAATCATCCCAGGAAGTTAAAGTCACCAAGAGCTCATCTTCTTCTCTCATTCCAGTTATCCTCCGTCCTGATTAATCACTCTCGACCTGCAAATGGTCGCAGAAGGTGGCGTCGCCTCTCATTAAGCGCAAAATCTGGCGGAATGAGTGCCGCGACAAGATCATTCGGCGCTGACCCCAACCCATAACCCAGCGCCGGTAGGCACTCCTCTACGGGGTCTTAGCCCACATCCGGCGCGTTCTCCCGGGATTCTTTATCCAGCGTGAAATAAAGGCTTCGTGGCCGTGCCGATCTCACCGAGTGGGTCTGTGTGTCAGTGGGGTCACAAGGTCGGTCGCCAGTAGCACGAGCGCACGCGGAGCTCATCCCATCGCAGCTGTCCTACAGTCTCGCTGTCAGCAGACCTCTTTACCGAGCACCACCATCACCACCTCCTCTATGTACACGTCCACGACCGACGTGGGAGCATAGTTGTTCACCCTGTTTATCCAACCACTGGCACTGAAAGCCGTCGGTATATATCCAGAGGAGTCCAGGACCTGACGCCAGTCTAGCGTGGAAATCCAGGGTTCCCGGTGCGCTCCGGGTCTCTTCGTGTCGGGTAAGGGTCACCTGGAAGCTGCGATCGGACATCACGTCCCAAACGCAAAGATACGGTTCCCCACAAAGTTCCAAGTTTGTACCTGGAAGATGCTGCCAAGGATGAAGTGCGTGGTCCTCCTGGTCCTGGGGATGCTGGGGGTCCAGCACTGCAACGCTGATGACGGGGTGACTCTCTTCGACCGTGGGTACCGCACGCTCTTCAGGGTGTACGAAGAGTGCCAGCTGCGCAACTCGGCGGTGTCGCCGTGTCTGAAGAAAAAGGCTATCGCGTTCTTTGAGAGGCTGGGCAGGATCGAGGTGCTGCCCATCTCGGAGAACATGGAGCTGGTCAGGGTGGAGGCGCCTGGGGATGCTGGGGTCCCCAAAATGGCAGATTTGGAGGTCTTGGGCAGGACCGGGGGCGCCTCCAGGGACGATCTTCTCAACGAGGTCCTCTTCGACAGGGTCGCGTCCCTCCTGAATGGCTTCAACGTTCAGATCAGCTTGCCCAAGATGACTTCTGGGGAGCTGAAGCGCAGCGTTGAGGAGGGCCGGGGCAAGATGAAGAAGATGATGGGCATGATGATGATGGGGATCGCCATGAAGATGGCCGCGATGATCCCCATCGCTATTGGCGTGCTGTTCTTGCTGGCTGGGAAGGCGCTTATCATCAGCAAGATCGCTCTGGTGCTGTCGCTCATCATCGGCCTGAAGAAGCTGCTCAGCCAGAAGCAGAGTGGCCATGATTCCCATCATGGCTGGCAGCAGAGTAGTGGAGGATGGGACAGGAGCTTCAAGAAGTCCCTGGACTCTTCTCTTCCTGGGATGGCCACCCAGGATAATCAGGAGTACGCCCAAAACCTCGCGTACAGCGCAAGAAGCGCCGAACTGAGACAACAGCAACAATAGCTCCTAACCTAGTGATAACACTGGCTGATAACATGGTCCTACTCACGGGTAGTGATGAGCAAAATCGGTCTTGCGCTTGCAAATAGTGCAGTGCATCTCTTCCCAGGTCCTGATTATATTTACATAATCTGAAAGAAGACCTGACCAGGCAGGACCAAGACCAACGCCGATTTTGGTCATCGCTATTCTTGGATTTTGGAAACTACCAAATTTCCTTGATGAAGGCAATCGCTTACCGATAGCATTTTCATTTTATTTTCCAGTTTACTTTATTACAATGGTGGTCAAAATTAAATGAAAATTGATATCACTGAGCGATCGTCCTCATTGTTGGAGTTTCAAGACCTTTCTTTACGACCGTCTCTTCTAGACGTTGTCGAGGATGACATCCTGACCGTTTATCTCTTGATTTTTTGTTCTGAAATATTCACTGGGTCACTTTCACGGCAACAGTAACGTCGTAATAATGCATTACTGTTGCAACTCTTCTGCGTGCAACTAAGTAGAGGTTAGGCTAGAAATTCTCAGCAACAGCTGCGAAGCAGCAGGCTTACCATATGCTCCTTGCGATCGATGAAGTTGCGAAATTGTTTCTAGTACCGTGTCAATGGATTGAAGAGAGAAGGAAATTTTTCTCTTCGGCGAAAAAAAAAATTGCAGTCAGACGAGACGAGACTGAATGCATATTAACCTGTTTTTAATGACGTCAGGTGTTGGTCCTCGATGACGCCTCCGGGGACTACGTCAGGTCGACTAAAGCGACGTCTTGTACTTACAATTAATTTATTTACTAACAACTAGCGAATAACGTTTCAATAGTATCACCGTTCGTCAAACAGCGGGACCAGATAAACGTTTACCTGTAATTTAACAATTGAATAAGACCAGCGTTCCCAAAAACTCGAGACGAGTCGAACAAGAAATTTCAATTCCATCCGCAATCTTCCTTCACAGCACGTTGTCTTGAATAAACAAATATTTATATCACGTTTACAAACTAATTTGTTGTCCATTCACCTCGAACGAGTCTTTTGATGCACCGAAATGAAGAAAATAAAAAGTATTTAGTTTAAACCTCCGATTTATCGAAAATCGGGAGTCGAGGAACCACTTCTTTGAGGCCACCGTGTTCTCCAGAGAATCCAAAATGGCGGCTCGAGTCAGTGAACCTTCAGTCCGAGAACGGCGGCGAAAAGGGCAAAGAAAAATCCTGCAAGCGTGGTCGTCGAAATTAGGAGGATGAATCCAAAAATCAGAGTCGGGATCAGAGCGACGAATTTCAGCTTGTAGGCCATCAACAACGGCATGGCCATCTTGTGCATCCGGTCCCTCTTCCACCTCGACAGTCCTGCATTCACAGGGTTAATTACCGGATTTAATTTAATTAGATAACTATGACCAGGTAAACCAGACATTTCTTAAAAAGCGGCTTGAAAAAAGAAATCACTTTACCTCTCGACCAGGGGTAGTTCCCCGACCCCTTGTCACAGGATGGTCCAGTCAGCATCCTCGAGGTCTCTCGAACCTGAAGAGCGTTGATTTTTCCTTTTTTCGAGTCGGAATTTTTCAGGATCCAATTCCCCTCGAAAGTCCTGTCGCGACTCAGGAGTCTTTTATGGAAATCGGGTGTCCTGGCGATGAAATGTCCAGTTCCCGAAAAACCAGGAACCACATCAGGACGCCTTGCAGCAGGCAGCTCCACCATGCACCAGAGGAATAGAAAAGATACGACTAGATTCACTCTCGGCCTCATCTTTCCCCTGAAGAGGACTCCTCCTTTCGACTCCTCGAGGCGTTCACCAGGGACAGCGTCGAGCAAGATCTACGCCGACCTCCGACAGGACGAAGACCCAGGTAGGACTCATCTTCTGGTTGTCCAGGTAGTCTCTTTTCGATATCCGTGAAATCGGCCTCCGAAGACCTGGTCCAGGTCCTTTTGATGTCCTGGGGATCTTTCGGGGCCCTGATGAAGACCCCGGTACCCGAAGAAGCGCGATGTGGATGGCTGCCGGTTTCTAACTGATCCGGTTCTTGGACTACCATACGCGACCGATCCTAGCAGGAATATCCCCTGCGGTACCAGGACACGCTTCAGTTGCCGGGAAGATCGACAGTCCGTGAAAAATTGGTTCTATGGGGTATGTGCGTGTCGTGCGAGTACCGTCATGATGTACAGTGCTCGCCAAGAGTACTTAGATCGGGACTGAACACGAAGAGGTCCCTGAAGATGTGGTCGACGTGGTACCGGGTTCCACGCTTCGAGGACATTTGGGCCGATGGTCCTTATTTCGATGAATGGCGGGTTTTCTCCTGGACTCTTCGTTCTTGGCATTATTTTTTATCAGGAAACAAGGACGAGGATACGCTCGAATTGTGCTCGACTGACCGGGAAAGTGCGATGTGTGGGATGCTTCACTTGAGTTTCGACTTCTTCTGGCATCGATTCGAATATACCCTAGAAGCGCAACATGTTTCTGCTATATTTTCTATATATTTAACGAATATCCTACATTTTGTAGACTGTGCAATGAAGTATGATACGAAGTTCCAGAGCAATTGCGGTCGATTAGCTGGCTCTTTCGCGTGTTAAGTCCGACAACCCAGGTGACCAACAATTGAATTCAGGCGCTGCAGTGTTGGTGCCCTTAAAAGTTGCAGCCAATTTCGCTGCTTCCTCTTCTGCAGGACGATTAGTGCCGACAGTAGGAAGAAGTGAAGATAAGTTTAACCCAGAAATGGTTGACTCGTTCCTTCTTCGTTACGGTTTTCGCCGCCGATACCGTATCGTGTTTCGGCGTTCCTCTGTTCACCGCTAGAATAATGGCCATCCTTTTTGATGATAGATGCCAAGTAATGACAACTCTGCAAAAATGGCCTCGATGAGCTCCTCGATACGCAGAGACAAAAAACTGGATCATGGAGCGATACATCATGATCGACCGCACGTATTGTTAATAAAAAACAATTAAACAAGATATGGCGAAAGAGCGAACGAACCATTGGACTTCCCGTTGAAAATGACATGCTGTCTGTTCGATAATCTTCCTCACGCTATCCAGGTTTCCCATGGTAACTGGTTGCGAAGATTGAGAAAAATTGCTGTCAGGATCACGCGACAGAGAAGCGGGTAAATATTAAAATAATTAATATTTCGTGGGGTTGATAAAATGTTTGAATTCGGTCGGGGATTTATGGGGGGTCCATTTTCAAAGACGGTCATTTTAGAGACTAGGAGGATTTCTGCTCCTCGATGTGCCGATATGCGTCGCCATCGGAGAAACCGAACCAACCATGAAGTCAACAATTTAGTCGACCGAGCTAACAATGAGTTTGCGCCTGGCTGGACTTTAATTTCCCGAAATTTCTGCCGGGACGCCAAGATGGCGTCTTCCAATGGGAGGGAAGATGTACCGGAAGAACGGGGATGATGGCTCGTCATGCCCCGGTACCAAAACCGCTAGAACTCCTTCTTCAAGGTCTATATAAACTAATCATCGAGAAGGAACAATGCCAGTTTACATCCGGTCTGCAGATGGACGGCTTCGCCACGTGGGACCTTGAAGAGGAAGAGTACCGAGACTTTTATCAGAAAAAATAGATTCGAAGGTAAAGTTTCCCTCTCCATGATAAATTGCAATTTTTCAAGACCTTAAATTTCAGTGCAATAGGAAAATTGATTAAAAAATGTAACATTTTCCTCGCTGTCATAAACACTAATTTTTTAATACCTTCAGCCATTGCCATGGGTGAGCTATGATTTACTGATCAACTTCCGGAAGCTGGACAGGTCCTGTTGATCCTTGAAAAGAGGGACGTTCGAATTCAAAGGCACTGACAAAGGACCTTCCGTTTCAAGAAGAAAGGATCCAGGGAACATCCATCTTCTCGAAGATGATCCTGATTTACGTGACGTGTCTCGGCATCTTGGCGCCAGTTATCGCGGCCTCTGATAAGAACTCGAACTCGAAGGCCAACGTCCACTTCGAAGACAAAGGATTCAAGGACTCGAGTCAATTTAGGGATGTGGTCCTCGCAGGTTTGGATTATCTCAGGTCTTCCGTGGAAACCTCCATCCCCGTGGAAGGTGAGTTCTAAAAAATTGTTCCTTCAATTTTGGCAATTTTTTCTTACATCTCCCAGCCTGACATTTCATTTCAAAGATGCAAGTCGAGATGGCGATCAGCACCCAAATGAAATGTCACGCGGAGAAATAATCAGTGTACAGAATTTTTTTTTTTTACGTCTCCATCTTTGATCACCTGGCTCGAGGATGGATAATTAAATGTGTGGTACTCTTCAGGTCGGAAAAAGAAGAAGGGCAAGTACAACAAGTACGTACTACCGCTGATAGTCGGTTTCCTGCTGATCAAGTCCATCTTGTTGCCGATCGCTCTGAAAGCCTTGGCAGTCTTGAGCGGCAAAGCTGTCGTCTTGAGTCTGATGAGTCTGATCCTGGCAGCAATCGTAGGTCTGAAAAAAGTTGCTCAAAGCTCCTCTTCCGGTTCTAATTACGATGTCGTAAATGTGCCCATTGGCAAGTACCGAAGACAGGACTCCTTTGGCTCCAAGGATGAACTCGGAGACGACAGGCCTTACAATTTTTACAGAGACCGGCGTAGACGGAAATAAATAATAAAAAAACTGGATAAACTATGCACGACCTGAGAAATTATTTAACCCACTTCCTCTTGTTCTATCATACGTATGAAGAAAAATATTGAATATTCTCTAGCGGATAAGTTTCCGTTTGAACGCAAAATCAGAATTTTTACTTGATTAAATTATTGATCGGTGGTTTTAAAAAATCACAAAATCTCGATGAATAATGCATTCACCACGTCGGTTCAAAAAAAGGAATTGGAATTAGCTTTTCAATGGACTTGGGTCCGGTTTGTAATGTGCGTTTCATTGACTCGTTGCTTACGTAAGAACCAACTCTGGGATGACGCGGAAACTTTCTCCCATGTGAAGATGGAGAGAATAAAAAGGAATCTCTTTATCCGGGTTTATCGGGTAACTATAAATTTAACCCCGAAGGGAAAATATAATAAATATGGGTACTGTCAATTGTCTCACTCGTGGGAAAAAGGCGAGGGACGTAGAGGGGAAAACTCGTCTCGAGAGTCGAAGAGGGAGAGATAAACCCGAGATAGGAAGAACCTGAAGACCATGAAAAGGTCGTCGACCCTACCTTCGAGGTATTAAGGTCAGGACTCGAAATACCTCGGGAAAAGGTCCCTGAAGACTGCATTATCTTGTTAATAATTTAAAAAGTGGACAGCGAAAATTCCTGGGAGATTTAATAATAATTTATGGAAGACATTGAATGTACCCATCTCCGTCAACTCGACGTTTATAAAAGTATTGTCTAAAAATACGTGACAGTCTTCAGGAAAACCTTTCGAGGTACACTTTTCCAGGAATTTATTGCACTTTTTCCCAGGAATGTAATGCTTTCCTTTACAGGAATTCTCTTAACTCGAGAAATAAATTCGAAGTGATTTCGTTCTCTTTATCTAACTTGTACTTCTCTTCCGAGAGTTTCTCCTCTTTACTCACGGATTTCTCCCTCGACAAACAAACGCGACATTTTCGGGACACTTTCCACGTCGTCTGGTTAAAGGCGCACGTCGCCATAATACCACGGATGTTCCTCTTCCGTAAGACGGTCGCCGGATTTTTCGACTTCCGGCAGAGAAAAAAGAAGAAAGGAAAACGTCTCTTTGGAAATCGTACCGTTACTGTCATCCCTGGTAAATATTTAAAACACATCCGACCGTGGAATACAATGGGACCGAAGAAGTTGCACCTTGAAATGGCTGCTCGAAAATCGGTCGCGTGCTTTAAATCGCGACTGACCCCGATGACGAATCGCCATTTTGCATCCGGGAAACCAATGCAGATGACATGCCAATGACGCTCGAGTCATCCGGAAGTGGGACACAAAAAAGGGAAAATCTGTCAGAGGTGTCCAAAATTATTGACAAATTTTCTCTTCGGCGACAAATCAGAAACATTTTTTAATATTCTTCCTAATGGGTTCATCAATTAAAACGTTTCCCTGATTTTAAAGCGAGGGATCAAAAAGTGCCCGAGGGAATTCCTCATGAACGTTATCGAATTTCACTTTTTAAAGTAACATTTTTAGGTAGCAAAAAATCAGTAGGAATTTACAAGAGACTCGTTTAAAAAGTCTGTAAATAAAGGCAGAGTGGAATTTATGGTAATATGAGTACGTCACATCTTTTTGATATTTTTTATAACGAGAAAAAGGACGTGGGGAAAAATCCGAGGAAACACGTGGACGTTCGTCCCGCGTGGAAACGCAGCCACGTGGTTACGTAAAGAAACCTGTTCACCGATGTAATGCGGAGGTTAATGCGTTACCGGTTGCGTTCTCTGGGTCAAGGCAAACGGCCCGATGCACTCCACTCCCTGCAGCCGAAATTTACTCCAAATAGACACGAAGAATTCCATCTGGAAGCATTCCACATCTCAACCCCTCCGACCTAAAAAGATGACCCGCGACTTGCAGGACTCGCGCATGAAAAATCAAATCCACGCGACATAACCTCAATATTATCCCAAAGTGGCCTAAAATTCGGGAAAAAAAAAATTCCGCGGAATTTGGAGCAAGGGGCGGACATTTCGAGCGGGTTATTAGCTGGGGGGTTAACAGATAACTCCTTCGTCATAGTTTCATCTCGACGGCCAGAAATCACTTCGACGACCGCAACAGGTGCGGTCGGAGATGGCCGCGAGCTAAAATGCACTTTTCCACCTGAGAATACGTGAAACTGCAGCCGTCGTGCGGGACTGCCACACAATTCATACACCAGCTCGACGTGACGTTCCCCGTCGAGCAGGATGCAGAAATCTGTCTTCAGGGTCGAAAAGATCTTCGGAGGCAGACAGAGAATGTGGAATATGGAAACGATGGAATCCATGCTTCTAATTACTCCAAAATGAGGGAGAAAGTAAAGCTAGCGAATGCGAGCAGGAACGACTTCCGACTTCGCTGGTTGAACGACGTAAAGAACCCTGCAACAGGGAGTTTGCGTTCCGCGCCAAATAAAATGCTGAAAAAAATTTGTTTATATAAATTTTAGAATCTACGCGCATAAATAGTTATCCCTCCTCTGATATCGAATCGTTTTACCTGTCTTCATGGGACTCGTGGTCATTGGCACCAACTCCCGAAGAATGCTCCTGGAGCCCTGGATGACCCAAATCGAGTCTCGTCTGGTCCCTGGCGTGTCCTCTGCGTCCACGTGTCCAGGAGGGGGCGTCGCTCTAGGCTCGTGGTTTGTTTAAAAAATTACCGAGGAAAGTTCCCCGGGGAGGTGCCGTCCTCTGGCATCTCCGACACATCCGGAGGTGTGGCGAGTGTCGGGGCTGGAGGGGGTTGCGAGTCTCCTATAAAGATTGAAGCAAAGCAGGGTCAACTCGCACTTACCTCCGAAAATTTAACCCGCGCTTAGTCCACTTCCTAGTCTTCGTCCTCGAGGATCCCATCTCGACTTCTTCGTGGTCCAGCCCAGTGAAACTTTCGAGATGTTCCGACTCGCCGTTTTCGGGATGCTGCTCGCGTCCGCGCTTGCCGTCCCTGCTCCCGAAGGATCTTCCATGGAACCTGGGAAATTGGACTGCCTGGAACAGGAGAATTCGATATTCAGCTGCATCGCCGTGAAAACTGCAGTCGTCCTGGACAGGGCGTCCAGGTCGAAGGACATCCAGATCCTCGATGGCGTCACTTTCGTCAGGGAAGCACCTCGTGAGTCTCCGCATTTTTCCGTGCCTGGAAATATTTCCTTCGAATTTTTTTCTCTACTTTAAAAATTGTGCGACCTGAAATTTTCAAGGATTCACCTTCTGGCATTAAATAAACGGTGCAAATTGGTGGTAGCCGCATTAAATTCTGCTGGACGAATCCAATGACTTAAAAAATTTATAATTTATACTTTTCAGTGGAGCGCAACGGGAAGTCCCTGAAGACGGAAACGGAAGTGATGAACGAGCTGCCTCGGGATGCTTCCGATAGGACCTTGAAATTGGCTTCCATGATCTACGAATCTGCCCTGGCGTTCTTGAAGAGCCACAGTCTTAAACTGAACGTCCCCGAAGGTTCCATTTCCAGAGCCCTTGTCGAGGGTGAGTCCGACGCCTGATTTTTTCTGATATCTAAATATTAAAGCGCGGATATGAAATTAAAAAATATTATATCGCTTGGAATATCTTTAGAAATGATTTGCCAGGGAAATTGCAGGACATTTTTTTATTTATAAAATCGCAGCGCGACATTTTTCAAGTTTTCAAGTGAAATTAACCAATTGCGTAACTTTGTTCTCCAAGTCCACGCGTTAGCACATCTCGAGTTGCCTTTCACCTTTCACCCGAGTTGAATCACGCCCAGATTAAGCAGGATCTGCAGCAGGATTTCGCTTTCTCCGCGAGGAGGTTCCTCGGGATTAGCATAGTCACTCTAGCGAGGCAAAAAGTGAAATTAACAGTACCGCTGATATATTTAATTCCCCCGAAAATGTGAGCAGAGGGGTAAATGTATTTTTCAATTAAAAATCTAAGCGAGCATAATATGCTTTCGAAAATTTCAACCCGTAGAATGATACCAGTGAATTATATACGAAGTTATAAATTTTAGGAAGCGAATGAAAAATACCCTTTGCAAAATTCCAGGACGCGGAAAGATCAAGAAGATGATCCTGCCCCTGGTCGCAGCAGCCGGCGTGAAGATATTCGCCCTGGTGCCGATCGTCCTGGGAGGACTGGCTCTTCTGACCCTGAAGGCCCTCTTCGTGGGCAAGATCGCCCTCCTCATCGCCGGGATCCTGGCCTTCCAGAAGCTCTTCGGAAGTGGTGCAGCCGCATCCGGGGGTGCCATTTTCGGGAAACCCGCTCAACCCGTTGGTTCCTGGATCGAGTCTCCTGCTGGTCAAGGATGGGCAGCCAACTCTGCGTCTCCCCAGTCTTCGGGATACTACAGGAGAAGCTTCGACGATGCCGACATCAAGGCCCACGCACAATCCCTGGCCTACAATGCGCAGATTCCCCCAGGAAGCGAGGCAAATTGACGCGGCTCTTCGGCCTCGAAGAGCCGAGGTCCAGAACAATTGACGAACGGAAGCGGACCTTGAGGAGGACCTCTTCCGGCAAAACGACTGCTAGAATAGGCCTTATTTATACCTTTGTACTTATTTATAATCTATAATATGTAATAAATTATTTGCTCACGATTTCGTGATCGTCTCCAATTGTCACGGGAAAACGCTGGAGAAAGTCAGTACGGGAAATGTACTTGGCGCGGAACTCGGTCGAATTTTTTGACGCGCCTAAAAAAAAACATTTATGTACATTTCGAGATCAGAAACTTTTCCTAGCGATTTCGGGAATTAATTTCGAGCATATCGCAAAGACATCGACTGGATCCGAGTTATTGTCATGACGCAAGATCCACTTCCGGTAGAAACTTCCTTTCGATGGATTCCCGGTTTTCTCCGTGATTTCATCCTCGCGTAACCGGCGATCCGTTTTCTGGAAATAAAACCTGCAAACATCCAGATCGGCGTCATTTTATGACGGCAAAACAGCCGGTTGTAAAGTTCCCTCCCCAGCCGGTGTTTCTATACTGAAGAGATACAGTCGACTAAACTAGACGGATTAATTAATGTAGAAGGATTAAAAGTATTTTAGGTGGATTGTTTTTAACAATTTCACCAGACGGGAGACTTTGATGGCCACGAAGACGACCGCAATAATAATGGCGACCGAAATGGGACCTCATAAACGATTCCACCTGAACGTGTGCCTACTTACGTATGCCCATGTATGCGCCCATGTACGTACATACGTGCGTACTCGAAATATATGCAGATATTCAGGCGCGAAGGTACGTGCGTACACAATCGCGGTTTACGTACACGCGTTTTCCGTCTTTGTTGCACTCTCGTCACCCTCGATACTCGAGAGATTCGGGCCACAAGAGTTTTGCATTCCATACCGTGTCGCGACATACGCGGAAAACTAATTCCCGGACGGAACGCAACAAAGTGGCGAGAAAAGTTTGAGGAAAAATTCACGGAAAAGCGATATTAATTATGATACCTTGATACTTATTCGATGAAAAAAATTCTTATTGATTTTCACCATAATTCCTTACTTGGACGGTTAGATTTTCCGATTATTTAAGACGTTTCACGTGATTTTCCACGCCAGCCAGATACGTCTAGGAAAATAAAGATGGCGGATGCATCGACGAGATCCACGACTCGTCGTCGTTAAATCCATGACGAACGGTTAGAAACCGCGAAAGTAGTCCGTCGCAGATATCGGTTTGACAAGTTAAATTTACTCGAGGTCGTCAACGGCGTCCCAGGTCCTCTTCTTCCGATCCTGCGAAAGCTGCGGAAGAAAATTCCCCATTATGCCTCTGTCACGTAAAGAAACTCGTAAATCTCAAATCTGATGTATTTCCGGGAGAAATTTTTCTTGCACTGTTAATATATCTCGTTACGATGTACGCCGTGAAGAATAATAATTTTAGGGAGGTGCAAACGAGAAATTAGAGTACGTTTCGCAGGATCCAAAATGGCGGCGCCCACGTGGTGCATCGCGACCTGCACCGAAGTCGGGGAACGGCGGAAATCAAAATTCATGGCGTCGCCCATGGCACGTTGTCCGTGCCAAATGGTTCATCCGGACCCCCACCATTGACATGTCAAGACCGATATAAAAGAAAAAATTCCGCCGCGGGCAAAAGCAGTCAAAAACCGTCACTCTTGGGCAAGTTTGTTGCCTGGATCCAGGAGAGCCATGACTTGGACCGTGTTCACCTTCGCCCTGGCCATAACCTTGGTCAAGGCAGGTTCAGTGACCCCCCTGACCCCGCAAGAAGATGCTCTGGCAAGGTTCGAAAGTCAACTGGCGAGATCGCTGGAGGAGGTCAATGCCAAAGACTCCATCGGCATTTTCGGCGACATGGTCACTTTGGAGAAGGTTCCTGTCAAGAGTGACGGGGAAATTGCTGATCCTGAAAAGGATCCTTTGATCAGAAAGGTCGAGGACTTCTTCAGGAGTCGCAGGATTCGAGTCAGTCTTCCCGATGATGGGTCCTCTGCCGATCTCTTAGGCAGGGCCCTCGGAGAAAAGGACTTCGAGGTCGAACTCGGAGGACTCGCGAGAGGCGCTTCTGAAGGTGAGAGAATATCGAGAAAAATTCAATTAACCATGTTTAAAAAAAAATCCAACCGAATTTAAAAAATTAACATACCCACGTTTACGGATAAACATTCGCAGAAAAAATTTATAGAAAGAAGTCTAATTTTTCGGAGTACTTTTGCTCTTACAGGCATCTTACTTTTAGTGTCAAAAGACGTTCTTTAATCATTTATATGCTTAAGCATAAATAAAAATTGTTGAAAGTACAAGAAGGGGGAATTAGTGGAGAAAAAAATGTTGGATCCGACTTCTGAAACGCATCTCAAATTTCGAGACGCATCCATCAGCCTCCTGGCCGTGCTCTTCAGCGTCTGGACCTCGAACGTGAAGAGCACGTCCGGTAGATCATCTTATAACGATATTCCCTTCTAATTTCTCAACCAATGACAGCAAAGTGTGTCACGAATGTGACCGGCCATTGGCCAGAAAGTGTGTCTCGTTTTATGGGGCCTCCCCATTACCCTCGTTTTCCCCTGGAGCCGCCACTCCTCCCAGATCCACCATAAAGCGATTTCTAAATTCCCCGGCGATGAAACTGTAACGAAATTAATTGCCCCGTCTCATACTTTATCGACAATGCTTAAACAAAAATTCGGAAACGATGGTTAAGGGTAGGACGACATGCCCTAGAAATGAATTTCGGATGGGGTCTTTGGGTTGCTCATGGAAAATCGCTGGAAGGGGACCATAGGAATCGGACCATGGTCGATGGACGTCTACGGGGGTAAGTGGTGGATTCCAAAGGTTCCGGGTTTCTAGGACACCAGGCTGGGGGAAAGGACCTTGAAGAGAGTGCCTTCGCTCGAAGAAAGTAGGCTTTCCAAGAGCGGCTTAAAACACACGTAGACGGTTGTTAAGAAAAATCATTCACCACGACATATCGCTGTTAAACATATTCACAAAATGCATGCACTTCCGCCGAACGTTTTTCCCAAATTTCAAGATGAATCCACGATTTTGTACCCTCAGAAAAAATCAGGGTATAAAAAAAATGACAAATGTGATTTTTGAAGGGTCAATAAATATAGGTAAATAAATGTGATCTTTTTTATGCATTTCTGGACTTTCGTTCGGTTTCAGCTCGCACCAAGCTGAAGAGAATTATTCTGCCGGTGCTGTTGGCCCTGAAGTTGAAGGCATTGATCGTTTTGCCTATAGTGATCACCCTGATTGGTCTTATCGGTATCAAAGGACTCGGAGCAGGGCTTACGGCTCTTCTTCTCTCAGGAGCAGTGGCCCTAAAAGCTCTCCTTACACCTCCACCTTCATACCCAGCGAGAGTCAGTTATGGAATCGTAAAACCACATGATATCCATCACGACCATTGGCACAGATCCCAAGAAGAAGTGAATCAGCCCTACAGAGGCTGGCCCGAGTATCCTGATCAATATCCTTACCAGGATATCCCTTAAAAATCCTACCCGTCACCGCGCTATATTTATTTATTTATGAGGTAGAACTATTAAGTTTAATAAAGTTGTTCTGTTTTTTAAACCGTCGTTTTATTTCATTAGATAAGCAGTAAAAACCATACCATATAACGAAGTCGCTGATTTTTAGATTATGTAAGTCCATTAGGTATTTAGGGTTTTAGTATAGTAAGAGTAAAACCAGAGGTATAGTTAGAAAGTCTCCCTCTGGCCCTTGGGAATTCATGAAAAAGCGGATCGTCGACCCAGTTGGCTGGATTTCCGCTCGAAGACTTCCCAAGAAGCCGGCTGGCTCGATTGGAGAGGTGGAACTGGTGGAGGGAACTAGATGGGAGGCGGAGGTTGCAGGAAAGTGGGGAGGAGGAATGAAGGTCAGTAGGTCGCGCCGTTCGCGTTCTTCGACGGTCAAGGTAGGGGGAGTGCAACGACTCCTGATTGGCCTTCCGCGTTCCCCTGGCGGTCGAGCACCCCGAAGAAGGTTAGTAGGTCGTCAACCCGCGTGGGGCGCCACTCCGGGTGGAGGGAAAAGTAGCGGGATCGGTTGTGACGGCAGCCTATCAGGCGCGAGTCGGGGCCTATAAAAGCCCGAGCGGCCGCGGCGCCTCCATTGCACTGCCGTCCGCCGAAGCGCACGGAACTTGAGTTCTAAGTGAAACTCAGAGTTTCGAGGTACAAGTACTTTCTGTAATATATATCACAACTTGTACACGCTTCAGTATTAGGTTATCTAACAACGACCAGGAGACCAAAAATATGCACGAACCGACATGGCTTATGTTTTAGAAGACGACTCTTCCAGGTTATCGTTAGTACCCGTCTAAGTATTTAAAGATGTTCTGCGAAATGTAGAACTGTAAAGATAGTAAATTTAGGGTTTTCTTAATTTTCTGGTAGGGACGATCGTACGTGGATTAATCGACGATGTCAATCATGCGAAGGTATTGTTTAACCTATTTAGTGCCGGCCGAAGTCGTTAGCATTTGTGAAACGACGGTATATCGCGTCCGGCATTAAACGGGTTAAGCTTAATCTAATTATTAAATACTCTGCGGAGGTTAGCTCGCAGTTTACTTAACTGGGCGATTTCGAGACGAATGATCGCAAGCAGACTGAAAATATACAATTTTGTAACCAAATATTGTATATCCTCTGTTAAAAATATTCTAAAATTCCATTACAAAATTTAAACTTTGCTTTACTTTTAATTCTCGAATCGTAGTTGGCGAAAGTGGCGCCATCTGTCGGCGCCGCACGGAACTTCCAAGCCAAGGTAAGAATTTATCTCGAATTACCTTCCAGGAAACTGTTATCCGAGGGACGATGGCGGTCACTGCCGTGATACACTCGTGGCACACGCACCACTCACGCACGGTTGTTCAATCAAAGGGAAGGAATAGGCAGAAGAATACAAAATAAACGCGAGAGTGAACTACAAAAAAATACTGAATATTGGAAGGATTATTAATAATTAGAAACCGATGACAAAACAGGATAATGCTACTCTACGTCGCGAGGGTGATGTTCGCGGTTCTAGGGTACACCCTAGGACGCCATTGAAGGTCAAGGTTTTCGGAAGCAAGCAAACATCAAGATGAATTATTTAATTAAGAGAAAATAGAGTACGAAAAATATATAAACCTGTATTAAATCATTAAAATACCTGAGAAATAAATAGAACGCGTAATGCCCTGGTTTTGCAATTCCAGTCCAGTTTCCCCTTCAATGAGCATTCCAACAATAAGTATTACGACTAATGTATGCACGCGTGTGCACGCCTACAAGCTATTATTAAAGTTGCACGGTCACGGGCATGAATGCCGGATGCGCAATCCGGAATTCATTACCAGGTCTCTGTACCCAGAGCAGTCATTTACCCGAGATGAGAGCAGGAAGATCTCTTGCCTCTTGCAGTCTGGCGGGTGTACGATGACGTTACGCATGGTGCATTAATAATGCATGCGTGCAAGCAATGCGTGAGATTCTCACACCGATGGTCCCGATCTCTTGGTTCTCTTCGTTCCCGGTCAGTAATTTCGGGCACTTTCGTTGCCGACCGCTCTCACGATTCCAGTTTAGGTCATTGCACGTAACAGCTCACTTTTACTCTATCCCGTTTTACAGAAAGACTGCAGCATCCGATTTAATCGTTCCATTCTGAACCATCAAGATAGGGTGTAGTCTAATCGAGGTCTAAACACTATAGTACTAAAATACCATTTTGACCAATGCGTAAACTTTTAATCAACCACCAGAGATAAGTTGAGTATCACCTGTTGCATCTCGCACATCGAGGTGTACCACTCTTCCCATTCTCTGGTTCCAGCTCGGCGAGAATAGGTGCAATTCGAGCCTCGTTCGCGAAGCCTTCTTGGTCGGCTAGCAGTTCGGAATAGGTCTTAGACACCGGCCCAGTTTGCGGTGCAAAAGAAGACCGCGATGATCCTTCGCTTCACTTGGCTCGACTTCACCTGCCGGTACCGTACCTGCCCCTCGTCCACCTGGGCGCTACCGGAGATGGAAAAAAGGGGTACGAGGCCTCGTATACGAGGCAGCTCTCCTCGATTATTCAGGAAAGGCATGCAAAGGAGTAAACCGCTCGTAGGAGATAGAAAAAGAGAGAACGAGGCATCAAATGGGTCATTCCCTAGAAAGGAAACCAGGCGACGCTTCTTGCCCGTCTCTTTGATAGACTCCTTTGTTTATGCACGAATCCTCCGAAGCTACCATCTCCTTCGCCCCTTGAACATAAACCATTAGCGCGTTGTAAACTTAAAATCAGCGAGGGAATTATCAAGGATGTGCTCTCGGGACTAGATTCGGAAAAGTCGTAAGATCTAGGACCCCTAAAGTGGAGGCGATTTCAATGCATGGCGTTGTACCTCATTACGCTACTTCATGCGTGCAGCGATATTTGAAACGGATATGCGACGCTTTCTGCCAATAATCCGGCACCACCTTTCCCAGGAGTATATTGTCAGTGGGACAATGGATCTTGGCGTGCACCACGAAAATTGGCCACACACTTTCACGAGCCAGCTCGAGCGTGGCGCGCGAAAATCCGATACACCTTGAAAAGTGGGTCGATTTAACGTGCAGATCCATCTGGACCAGTCAGCAGAGATCCTTGATCTCGGGAAAAACGGCATTTCTCTATCCTGATTTCCGCTACTGACGAGATGCGGATGAAAGTGATCGAAGAAGAGAGCCAGGGGTCGAGGACGGGAGACGAAAAGAAGAAGTTACCCGGGAAAAAGGTGATCTTCTCGCCGAGGTCGGGAAGATCAGCTGCATTTCATCCTGCTCGCGAAATCACTGGTTCAGATTTCACTGGTCACGAATCGGCAGTTTCTGCAGACTGGAATGGTGACTGGGATCTCACACCAGGGGAAGTTCTGTCCTCCGTTTTTTCCTAGGGTCCAGCGGATGGTGGACGAGCTTCAAGGTCACGGTGCCTGGTGCAGCATTTCTGGAATTGAGTCTCTGCAAATTGTGGCAATCAGTGGACGATGATGAATCAATTTATCCGGCGATTTGCGGAGAGCGCATCTTGAAGAGGTTAGCTTAGAGAAGACCAGATAAGTGTTGATCCCGCTTTCAGACTTTGGTGGATGGTGGTCCACTTGCTGGGACACTTATTAGTGTGCACAATTTTTGGAGCCCACCGAGGGATCATGCCAGGAGACTCCGGCAAAGTTGATCGAGAGGGATCCTAACTTATTAAAGAATTGCTACTTCTGGTTGTTCGGGCCTTCTACCGAATTTTAATGATAGATTTCGAACGCGAACAATGATGGTTGATCATTCGTTGGTCCTTCTTCAAGGTCGAGAAATCCGCCTTGAGCGTCCACCCATTCGCTGATCGGCATCGTGGAAGTCTCCCATGGATGCTGGACAATACCAGAGCATCCTCCCTCCTCTCGGTCCGAGTTTTTCTAAATTTGACAGAGATTCGAGTTCTCCGCTCTATTTGACGCCCGTCACCTCCCGCGCCTCCAGCTAGAGCGGCGAACGAAGGCGTGAAGAGAAGCCCTCCTCTCGGACCCGGACTCTCCGGAGAATGTATGATCGTCGAAAGGAAAAAAAGGAAAAAGGACTCCACTGTTCCTCGGTATATATACTGGAACTATCTCAGGACAGGTCCAGTTCCCAGCCCGCGTCCGGTCGCCGTCGTCGTCCTCAAGGTACCCAGCAACGACCTCCAGGAGGCAGAGGCTGGGCGAGGTTGCCGTCAGAAGGAAAACTATCCCAAGGATCCAGGATGAAGGGGTTCCGGAGTGCCGTGCTCCCGGCCTTGTTGCTGGCTCTTCAAATTCTGGTCTCCAGGGCGGAGATCGAGGCGAGGGACGTGGGTCAATCCCTGGAGGACACCCCGGAAACTGTGCCACCACCTATCAACAAGGACTGCACCAAGTCCTACAGTGCCACCTGCCTGAAGCTGGACGTGGTGTCCTTCCTGGACAAGCTGTCGGAGACGGAGAACCTGGGGATCCTGCCAGGAGTTTCCGTGGTCAAGGAAAATGGCTCCAAGGACCTGTCCGCTTCGGAGGTTGTCGCCAATCTGGCCAGGGACTTCCCGAACGACGTGGACAAGAGGTTGGACGCCTACATCGTCCACAAGGTCGGCAGGTACCTCAACAGTCATGCCATTTCTATCAAGCTGTTTGACCCCAGGACCTTCGAGGCTGCCAGGACCTTCAACGAGGAAGCTCTTGCCCAGCTGGGATTCGGCGGTGCCCAAAATCTCGAGACTGGTGAGATGATCTTGTCATTAATGGGGTAAATGATCCGAGGCTCGCGATAAGAACCATCTTATTATTTGGGATCTTTGATGATCTCTCATTAGGGGTCGTGATCTTAGCTTTTGATAGGTCATGACTCACCGTCAACAGGGTGCTCGTCGCCAACGGGACTGAATTTTAGCTGCAACAGTTTCCCTCCCTCCGGCTGGTTGTATGATCCTTCAATTATAACAGTAACCGCAATCTCCGGAGTGATAACGAGAACTATTATGGTGTAATGGGCGGTTGCTGCTGCGGCTCTAGATTGCCGTGCCACGGACCCTGCAACTAGGTTTATGGGAACTAGTGACCACGAAATGCATCAACATTCGAGCATCAGTAGTGGTCTTCGTTTCCGTTGCATTTTGCCCCCTGATATCACTTTCCCTGATAATGATAAATTAATGGGAACTCATCACGTTCCCCGTATGGAACCATCAACTAGGTCGAGGGGGTTATTTTCGATCTTGTATTTTTTTTTTTGTTGACGGGGTTCAATTGGGATTTTCCTTTTTCAGGTCGTAAGAAAGACAAGGGCGGCATGGGGACCATGATGGCGGGTCTGATGATGATGAAGGGGACCCTCGGTGCACTTGGTTTTGGAGCTTTGGCTCTTCTAGCCGGAAAAGCCTTGATGACTGGTCTGATGGCGTTGATGCTGTCCGCCATTGTTGGTCTCAAATCTTTGGCCGGTGGTCAGGAGAAGAAAACCACTTACGAGATCGTCAGCAAGCCCGTCTACTCCACTTCGCACACTCACAGTTCCGAAGAGCACCATGGACACGGATATGGACATTCTGGATATGGAAGGTCCTTCGACGCCGTCCAGGACACTCTTCAGCAGGCGACGATGAAGTACGGCAACGTCAGGGATCGCCGATCGCTTCGGATGCACTGAGACCCTTCGAACCCCAAAACCTACATTTACAAGATGGAAGAACCTTCCTATAAGAAGGAAGTCCACCTACTGACTGCCAAAATTCCCCGTGACCTCAAGGTGTTACGCACCCCCTTGACATATCCCATTGTCGCGTCTTCATCCCTTCATCGTCCAGAAATTCTAATCTCTAACTCCCTTGTACATGGCTTATCATCCCTTCATCCCTCTCCCCGTATTTATACCTTCGACCTTCATCTGCATCCCTGATCCTCTTCTTCTCCTCTCTTCCCAGAAGATGTCCAACCTGATGCAGCATCGAGACACACCTTGAAGCACTGCGGACCGACGTATTATTTTTTATTTATTTTATTATGCGCTCCAATAAACGATATTTTTTTACGAGTTTGTATTAGACAGTTTTGGGTGTTGTTTGTGTTTTTATACCCATTTCCTGGGAGGAAGGGAGGATCCGATATCTTGGGGAATCCAGGCCGTACTGTTCGACAATTCTCGCGGTTAAGCTAACTCTTCAGCTTGTCATTATCCCGACCCGAGACAAGAGTCAATAACAATCGTGACAGCGACTTTAAAAATCCCGAATTATCCCGCGGTGACATAAATCGACGGGATATAAAAGCGAAGTTATGTTCGCTTCGCAGCAGTAGATGTGCCAATCTTCTCCGGAACTTCGGCCGGAGAAAAATCCAAGATGGCCGCGAAGGTCTCCGCGATTTTCCTTCTGGCGAGTGTCGCGTCGGTGGCTGCATCTGGAAACGATATTAAGGTGATATAAAAGTGTCGTCAAAAGAATCCCCCTGATAAAAAACTTTTCTCCGAACGTTTGAAGCTTCACCACGTAAATATGGCGGTCTTAAGGAATATCCCTACACCCGTGAAATTCCGATGTTAAAAAATTGGTTTGCGGTCATATTTGCGATATTTCATAAAAAAATTAATTTCATTAGTGTAGGGACCTTCTTGGGGAAAGGTTTAATCTCAAATACCACTTTCATATCACCTTAAGGACTACGAGACGGATATCGAACCTTACGAGGAGCAGGGCAGGACCGAGAGGCCGATCTTCGGCTACAAGAAAAACGGAGTCCACGTCGACGTCAGGGTGGTACCTGCCGAGAACTACTCGAATGACGATTCCAGAAGCGAGCATTACCCAACTTTTCCCACCAGCGACATCGGAAGATGCATTATGGGCCTTTCTCTGACGTGCGTGCAGAAGAACGTTGCGGCGTACCTGAACGACGTCGTGCATCTAGATGAAATCAGGATCCTAGGGGGAAGAGTGAAGCTGGTGAGGACGAAGTCGCTGGACCACTCCTCGACGAACCGGAAACTGGACTCCGAGTCATTCGCAGAGCTGATCGAGACCAGTATCGATGACTTCTTCGACTCGTTCGCCTTGAGGATCACCTTGCCGAAACTCAATGGAAGGCAGAACAACAGGATCGACATCACCTACGATGAAAGCCAAATCGAAGGTGAGTTCAACTGGGTGCAAATTATCCCAAGAAAATTTATATAAGCAGTCGCTTTATCGAATTTCATGCCCTTCTTCAGGAAGAACGAAGAAAGGTGGAGGCGGCGGCGGCGGCAAGTGCAAGAAGATGATGATGATGATGCTGATGATGGGCAAGGCGAAATTGATGGGTAGGACTCCTACCTTTAAAGTTATTCGAGTTTTGCTGGTTGTAGGTCAGTTTATAATTTTTTTCCCCATTTCAGTGGTCGTCCTGCTGG
Source organism: Orussus abietinus (assembly GCF_000612105.2). Classification (NCBI taxonomy): domain Eukaryota; kingdom Metazoa; phylum Arthropoda; class Insecta; order Hymenoptera; family Orussidae; genus Orussus; species Orussus abietinus. The sequence continues at coordinate 789,341 of NW_019395989.1, forward strand.
TGGCCATGAAGAGCATGATGATGTCGGGGATGTCGATCGCGATGGCCATGGCGTCGGTGTTCAGCAAGGGCAAAGGAGGAGGTGGAGGAGGTGGAGGAGGTCCTTGGCAAGGTGGAGGTGGAGGTGGACCATGGCAAGGTGGAGGTGGAGGTGGAGGAGGCGGGGGTGGGTCTTGGAGATAAGCAGATTCTAAGTGAAGGATTATGGAGAACATTTTTCATTTTTTTTCTTTTTCTAACGTCTCTCGGTTGTAGTCAAAGACGTCGAGTACACTTTCGACTGTTTTCAGTTCCATTGAAGGAGATCGTCCTGGTGACGAAGGCTGCCGGAGGTGGTGGAGGTGGAGGTGGAGGTGGTGGAGGAGGAGGAGGTTGCTGTCCACCTTCAGATAGCTACGGGGCACCTCCACCGAGTAGTTACGGACCTCCTTCAGGAGGTGGTGGTTACGACAGTGGTGGAGGTTGGGGTCGCAGTTTCCACAAACTTCCGTCGCCCTCGAGCTCACCTCAGTTTGGAATTAGCTACCCTGGAACTGCTACTCGGAACTTTCTCGACCAAAACAAGATGGCGACTTCCGGAAGAACGGCGTGGATCTCAAATCTCACGTCGTTCAACAGCAGCCGAGACTTTAGAATTTCCAGACTCCCTGCCAACTTCAGCGAAAACGAGCCTGGGGCTATTTTGAACCTTCCGGGATATCCGCGAGTTGACGAGAGCTCGCTTTTCGAGAACTACGTATCCACCGATAACGCATCGATCTCCGGAAATTCTGCGACACTTCCGGTTAATGTCAGCGCGGTTGATCGAGATACACTGACCGAAACGAGCGTTTTGCAACCTCTTTATGATATTCGCCCGAAAAACGAGCAGAGGAACCGAAATCTGGCGAAAAGTCTCGCCGAAGACCTGGGATCCAAGATGGCGGCACCCTTTCCCCAGCTCATAAATCTTAAGAATATTTCTCTTTACGGAGTTTGAACACCAACCGCCCAGTATTTCTAGGAAATAAAATACCAAATGTACCAAGTCTAATGTGTTCTCTAGCATGCGAATAATTAGCGACGGAAATAACTAGAAACTCGGTACATCCTGAAGAGTAACGGGGCAACGGCTAACTTTCCGCAAATCATTCCATCAGCGTGGCAACGTACATACATACGTCCGCGACTGATTACGGATTTATTGAAATTCCATTTCCTGATCGTCCGTTTCTGAGCTGCCTGAAATAGGTCACGCGGCGCCATCTTGCAGACAATACTTGGACTATCCGATGGGTATCGCGATCTACAATTCTATACGATGTACTTAGCCGGTAAAACCATGAAAGCGAATGGATTTGCTAGTTCCCCGGAAGATGGCACCGCGAGTTCCTTCCCTGAGCGGGAAGGGGAACCAGTACCACCGGGGTACAGGACGGAGGGAGGGAAACAGGGGTAGGTACCATTACAGGAGGGAGGGAAAGATTATCATTCACGTGCAGAAAAAAAATCCTTTTTTTACAAAATCCAATTTTTATCACAAATCGAGTGCTATCATTTCTAGATAAAACAGGACGCGATTACCGGTCGTGGCGCTAGTGTCGCTAGAGGAGAAGCGCCACCTGGAAATTAATGTCTTATAATCACGACACTCATCGTTACGCGCATCCACCCTTATCCCTCCGAGGAATTACCGCCAAAGGGAGAATATACCAAGTCATGCATATTTATCATGGAAAATGGGAAAGCGTTTTTCTCACCTCGAAGCCGGAAGTACCGTCTCGTTAACGTCATGTCGTCCCGCTAGGTGGTGTCACGCCAAAAAGAGATCCGGCAGGAGCGCGAATTCGCGGTAAGTAACGGTTCCGACTACGCACTCGCATCTTAATTTACGATAAAATCCCAATGCACCTTCACCGGCACATGCACATACCCTGGTCGACCCAGATGCAGCCCGGACGTGCAGTACCGCGGATCGATCGCGTTATCAGAAGATCGATCATCGCGGATAAAGCCTGCAAAAAATCGTCTACATATTTAAGGTGATACGAAGGGGTCGTTCTATGTATAAATATATAAAACGTGAAAATATTAATAAAACTTCTCCCCAAACCTCGAAATATGATTATGGAGGTCCTATGGAAGAACGCGATCATCCCGACCCACATCGTAGTTCCGGCGTGCGCGCGCAGGTAGCGATTCGCGTCGACCAATCGGTGCTCGGGAGTTTTTTCGCGGCCGCGCTTTGTCGGGCGTCGACCGTTAGTCAACCCAGAGATCGGCCAATCGGCGATCGGAAAACCGGGGAAAGTCTCGAGCGAAAAAAAAGCGCCCGGCGCTCCAGAAAGATCGATATTCCGGAAGCGGTTCACTTTCCTCGGTCGCGTCCGTTAGGCCACGGCTCGCGGATTTCCGCGGTTTATCCTTCCCCGGTCTCAGCGAAGGAATTATGAGAAAAAATAATCCCAGGTTTCCGGACTTTTTTACACCTGCCAACGAATAATCAGGAACCGTCCTTAAGGTGATATGAAAGGTATTGGTAGATTTTCTAATTTTTAGGTTATCCAACTTACGTTTTTCTACGTAGGAGTTCAGTTGAAAGGTGTGTCGGGAGGTATGTAGGTTTCCGTGGATTTTTATCGGTGCACCCTGCATCGTTAAGATTTTGGTATTGGAGTGGGCTTTTCTTTTTTCTAGACCCCTGTTCACGGGAAATTCGAGGCGGACGATAACCCGTTTATAATTCGGCGGCGATCCGGTCACGCCTCAACCTACCAACCTACAACTTCTAGGTCAATGGAATTCAGGCTCGCGCCTCTTCGTTGACCGGTTGGCCCGGCGGACCAGTTCCGTTCATTCGAGAAGAAGGGATCTATCGAAATAAAAAAGCAGATTAAAAGAGACGTAGGCCTAATCTTTTCCCCTAGTCCCTTCGCTCCTCTGTTGAGTCAGGTCGAGACCTATGGAGTCCTACTCGCGGCGAGATGAAATTTTTCCTGCAAGCTCGAAAATATGTTTCATGACCTGCGATCAGGAGTCCAATGGCCTAGTCGACGAAATATCGCCCCACTTTCTCCGGAATGCCTTTGGCGCCTTGGTGCATTGTTTTCTTTTTCATTTTTTACCCCACCGTTCATATGATTTGGGCCACCGTCTCTTTACAAGATGGCGCTAAGACGTTCCGCTGCATTTTCATTCATTTCCTAATATACCAATTTATTAATTGTGCGCGATCGGCGCAACGACCGTTAATTCCACCTTTTCGTTTTTTACGAAATTTAGAAATTTCGCAGAATGTCCCAGAATAAATGAGCAGGACGGTACGTGATGTGGCTACTTTTTCGAAACGGGGATGGGAGTAAAAAGGGGCCTCGTTTTGTTCGGATAATCCTTCCATTCCCATAATTGAACAAACAGGCGGTTAACCGGTGATCTAATCCGATTAACTAAACGCCGGTTACCTGCGAGATCGGTTAAGAACCGTAATATAGGTCATGGTTCATCATCACCTCGACCATGCGGTTCCTGTCATAGATACATCTCATAACATGCATCATAACATTCCAGCAGATTCCTCACCCGTGTTACACTACAAACAAAACGCGTGCTTTCTCTTATTACATCCTGCAACGATAAATCCAGTCAAAGAGGAGTCCACAACAGCCTGGAGGAACCCGACGTCCACTCTGAAGCGAAGAGACTTTTCGACTCTTTATGACAAAGCCAGGAACGATCATGCATCATCTTCACCTGACATGACTGACCGGTTACAAATTATCACTTAACATAATCCAAACTCGTGTTTCGTTCCGGATCCATTCCCTAAGAAAGAGATGTCCTCGGACCAGAAAAATATTTTTTGGAATAGCACCAAAGGAATATATTTTTCATTCATAGAATGATTATTGGAGTGAAATAGACATTCTCCGGATGGAAGAAAATATTTCTTTGGTTGAAAGACATTTTTATCATGGATAGCCAATTTTGGGTCCATTTCGATCTTCCGACTGCACATACGCAAAATGGCGGCGTTCTAGAATCCGGGAGAACGTCTGGAAAGGAGGTAAAAAGTGAGGTTAGGTGAAAAGCCCACGTGTTTGGGCAGCCCGTTCACGTAACGTGGGGCCGACGCCGACGTCTGGGGTAGGGAAGAAGATAATGACCTTCCTCGGAGCGGCGCCAGGAGTAGGAGGGCCTTTGACACACTTGACGCTCAGGTGAATCTAGACTTCTGGCGAGGAAGACGAGAGCGAGAGGCGGCCAGGTAGTGTCAGGCCGGAGATCGCCAGGTGAGGATCGAGCGCAGGAGCCGTCGCCGGTGGAGCGTCGCGACGCCGACAAGAGACGCCGCCAGCAGGTGGAGGATGATGAGGAGACCTTCGAGGTCGAGAAGAGACCTCGAGACCGAGAAGGGAGGGGATACGAGTCTAGAGAACGGGACGAGGTAGAACGAGAGGAAGGAGAAGCCGATAAAAGGGCCAAAGAGGATCCCGAAGAGTCTGAGGAAATCGAGAAGTCGGCGAGGACCCCGAAGAGCGGGAGAGAAATTAAAAGAGGAAGCGGAAGCGGAAGAACCAAACTGGGGTTGAAGGAGGACGAAGAGGACGCCGAAGAGGGGCTAAAGAAAGGGGAGAAATCTAGGCGATATAAAGGGAGGACAGAAAGCAGAAAAGGGAGCCGAAGTACGTCGACCTCTTCCTTGAAGATATCGGAGGTCAGGAGAGAAGAAATAAAGGAACATCGGTGGAAGAGGCAAAAAAAGAAACGAGGGGACGTGACTAGGATAGGCAAACGTGGAAAAGTGGGTTGATGTATGTATGTACTGGATGGTTCGAAAAACGAAGGAGCTAGTGGACGAATACCAGGGAAGGGGAAGAGAGCTATGAGGAGGGCGAAAAGAATACAAAGCGAATTGGAGAACGGGACTCGGCATCGCAAATGAATATTTAGCCGCGGAAGGAGCCGAAGAGGTCGAAGAGCAAGACTCGAAGAAACGAGGTCGGGTAAACGGATTGGGAGGAACTAAGCCGGGAATAAATTGGCGGGGAAAGTGGAGTGTACCGAGGGAAGTAAACGGTGAAAAAAAAAAATAGTGGATGTGGGGTCAGCAAGAGATATCCACAAAAGGCGGAGAGGCGTTAAAACTGGATCCTAAATTAAACGGAACGGTAAAGAGCTGGAAGCCGTTGGTCGCGTCCTTTTGAAGGCACTCATCAGCGTTAGCGACGCTCAAAGCTTGTTTAGCGGCTAAGGCGAATGTTTCGTGAGGATTGCAGCTAAACAGGTGCGGAAGGTCCCCGAAGCTGCTCGTAAAGATGCCGCAGTGGGCGAGGGTGCTTCTTCTGGGTCTCCTCGTCGGCCTGACGAGGTCCAAGATGGCCGGCTTGGAGAAATTGGAGTCCTACGCCAGGTTCTTCCACGTTGGCGACTTTTTCGGCAACGTCTCCACCGGGAACGAGCTCTGGCAGGGCCTGATGAGGGACTGCTCGAAGAAGACGACCTTCTCCTGCATCCAGAAGAACGCGTATTCCTATCTTGACGACACCTTCTCCGAGCGCGACAACATCACCGTCTTCGATGGCCTCGTCCTGACCAGGAACAACCTGGATTATGCGTCCTGTGGGAAGAAGAAGGACGTCAAGGACTCGGAGAACGTGGACGAGAACCTCGTGGAGTATGCTACCGAGGATGGTCGGGAGAAAAAGTCGAGGAACCTTGAAAAGGATCCCGAAGAGTCCGGATGGGACCCCGAAGAACCGGCGACTCCTCTCGAAGAGATCACCACGGCTCTTCGAGAGAAAACCGTGAAATTTCTGGCGACTCGAGATTACGAACTTCAGCTTCCAGAGTTCTTCTTCGAGGGCGCTACTGTTAAGGTCAGCCCTAGAGAGGTCGACGAAAACGGAGCCCTCCTCAGGGTCGATTTTGGACAGCGGGGCATGGAGAGGCAGGGAAGGATTCTGTTCAAGAAAATAAGTACGTCAAGGGTACCCTTTTCAGAGTCTCGATATTCAAGAATTTTTGTATTCCTCAACCTAATATAATTCTTGCCTTTTCTTTCAGGGAAGTTCATCCAGAATAAGTTGCTGATGAGCTTCCTGTCCCTGCTGCTAGTCATCAAGCTGATCAAGCTCAAGTTCATGTTCGTCATTCCGTTCCTCTTCGGGATCGGCACCGCGAAGAAGCTCTTCCTGAAGCTCCTGCTCTTCTTGGTGCCGGCTTTCGCCCACGTCTTCAAACTCTGCTCCAGTTACCACAGCTCGCAAGGCGCCAAACTCCATCACCACCACCACCAGGTACGTTCTCTTAAAGATCCGGTAAGGAATATGTCAAAATCCTGTAAATGAAATCGACGGTAGAAGTAAAATCGCAACATGTACGAAATCTGCATAAATTTCCAGATCGCTCATCATCATCACCACGTGCCGGTTCCGGTCCCGGTTCCAGCATACTACGATCATCACCACCACCATAAGGAAGAGGAGTTCGAAGGATACGACTACGCCCATCCTCACATCCAGTACCGCAAAGACATGGAGGAGCTGAAGGAATGGGGTATCGAGCCTTACGAGGACCCCCCGGAAGAGCCGGATCGTCGACCGGCGCCATATCCCGCGACTCCACCAGGAGTTTCAGGAGTTTCCTATCCGGGACCTTATGGTCTGCCCCAGTACGCAGTCCACGCGAGACCAGTGGTCTCGGTGTACCCAGAGAAGTCTTCTTCGGGTCCTCCTTTGGGACCCCACACCCAGAACGTGTACCCAGGCTACGCGGAGAACGGTCCCCTGAGTCGCAGGACCTCAGGTCCACACCCCACGGCTCCGTTAGCCATGGATTTACCATTGAAAAGCACCCTGAAGAGTCCCTACGCGGCTTCGCCGCAGCTCCAGAGGCCCATGGCCGCCCAGGTTCCCCAACCTGCTGCCATCTTGAAGAAGACCTTCGATGACGACTTCTACGGGCCCATCATGGCCAGGCTCGAAGAGATCTTCACCCAGCTGAGGTTCGTCGACGAGTCCTGCAGGGAACGGCTGGTCTGCAGCATGTACAAGAACCCTGCGCTCTACTCGCCGCACAGCAATCTCGTCTCCAACGAGTTGTCCAGGTAGGGAGCTGACCACCAGGCCGGAGAAAGGTGGACGACGACCTCCTTTGGCGTCCGATCCGGGTCAGGTTGGCCCCAGTCGTTAGCGACTTCCCCGACAGAGCTTCCTCTGTTCTGGTCTGAATTGTCGCACCTCCGCCATGGTAGTACTTAGAGCACTTACTTCGGGCCCGGTTTCTTCCTCCTTTTTTTCCGGATGTCGCAGGGTTCCCAACGTTACTTCCGGGGGGTAGGGGAAAGGTAGAACGGTCACCTTCGTCATTGATTAATTGGGGAGAAGGTAAGCCAGGTACCTCTTGGTGTAAGGACCTTCGAGTAATCTCCTCTCGTTACCCCTTAATTCAGCCTGAATTGGGAACCGCCGGGATCCTAACGGAATCTGCAACAGGTCCGACCAGAGTTTCAGTTCGACTTCAATTTGAGACGGAATTCGCGTAACCGGTCCTTACCGATCCCACCTCCAGCCGCAGCGGGTGCAATTTGACGTTGAGAAATTAATGCCTCTTATACGTTTTCAGCGAACCGTAATTCCAGGATTATTAAACCGTTGCTGATAATTACCAATCATCACGTGCGAATTATTCCACTTGGGGATGCAAATGGGTTAATATTGCCAAATTTCCATAGTGGGAGGTGATGGTACCCGAGTCCACTACCGTGCGACGCTGCGGTAGAATAAGGTTATCCTGTTTGAAAATCCCGATCGTTGCACCCTGTGACGGTTTCGAGGGTGCAAGAATGCCTTTGCTGTGCTCGAATCTCTAGTTTGAATCGTTCCAGCCTTGATCGGGCTTTTCATGCCCCGCAAAGCGTGAAGATTCGGAGGAGGCGACCACTAACGGCCATCTTGTTTCGTTCCAGGGATCCGCAAGAATTGAAGCGTGGCGTGGCCGGGAGCGCGTCCAGTCACCGGTTTCATCGGTACCTAGGTGCAGCACGATTGGGTCAAGATGGCGGCGACTGTCTGCGATCGTATCCATGTCACATTAACACAGAGTGAGGGCCTCCACTTCCCGAAGACATTCCCCGAAGAGAATGGAGCACACCGGCCGCCGGTCACGTGGGCGCTGTCATGTTGGACGCCCAGGAGACGAAGAGTCGGATTCTTCCGCTCTTCCTGGCTTTTCATGGTCACGTGGCTATTAGTCTGTAAATTAATTAAGCAATTAAGTTCCGTCAAAGAGCTCCTTAGAGCCCGTTAGAGCTGCTAAGTTAACCAGGGTATCGTAGAACTGTAAAAATGTAGATTTCAGAAAGCTCAAGATGGCGGCCGAGGGTCGAACGCGCCCTCGATTGTCCTCGGCTCTAGGTTGCCGCAAAACTAATGTTGGACTTCTTTATTACTTATGTTAAGACACTTGTAAACAGTACTTTTGCGCAACCTGATGTTTAGATAAGCCTAGAGAATTGGGAGGGAGGGGATATTTATTAAAATGAGATGAGACCTTTATAATCTCTTCGTTCAAAGACCGCGATTAACGATGATTAGGTTTACTCGGTTACGCGATTGGTCATGAATATTCATTTTCAGATACTAACGTACTTATTAGGCCTCCGGGTGCCATACCCAAGACTCGTTCCTTCCTCGAGAGGATGAGGATTTTTTATGACCAGCAACAATTGCCGGAAAAAACGGAAGCAGTTTTCCGACCCTTTCCGCGGAGTTCTGGCAGTCTTATTTTGTTATGTCCTGTAAAATAAAGTGGTTAGAAGAATTATTGCCTTTATTATCCTCCATTACCATCGTGTGCTAATTTTACAGCCATGAAGACATCGAGGTGACCGTCATTTTTTTTTTCAGCACAATTTATAGACAAGGTAAGTATTATTTTTGACTCATGAAAATTAATGTATACTCAATGAAAAGTCATGATGAATTGCGTTGATAATTAGTACATCGTCATAAATGGCTCCATACCTAGAATTGACCTGAACATAGTCACGATCGAGGCCAATTAGCATCTTCCATGTTCAACTTCGAACTTTTAATCACGTCGTCAAATAAAGAGAGAAATCGAATTACTGTGCACTTCGGCTACAAGTTCAAAGCGGAAGAAATTTGTCTGATCCTCTATGCGGATGTGTACTTAAAGAATAATCAAAATCATCGGTGCAATTTATCATTCGGTAGAAAATCTTCTTACTTTCTAGTAATTGCGATTCCAATTAGCCACAGCTTCCACCCTTGGCGGCCAGCGGAGCAGAAATATGTTACGGTTATGACTCGCAAAAAAATTACGCGCGTCTTGTACAACGTGTACTTAGCATTCCTGGGTTAGTAGAACTTAAGACACATGGCGCGATATCGCGGTCACCCGCGCTGTAAAAAGTCTCTTTAATATCCCAGCCCGAAAACTGGCGCCGCCATCTTTCTTTTCCCGCGACGCATCTTCTCCCTGAAATGAAATGACTTATTTCAACAAATAATTCTGCAAGAAAATATTCCGACCGTCTACGTAGATATATTACATTTAATCCGATGAATCCGGGATTAAACCTTCGCTTTCCAGGGTTTGCTCCCAGAGAAAGTTCCTTGGAAAATGTCGGGAATGAAATTTCGGCGATCGAAAACGAAACCCGGCGAGCAAGCGCGCGTCCACCCTAGAAAAAGCGTGCTTTCTTCTTCCACGAGTCCGCACGTCGCCGATTGAAATTCAAGAGACGTCCAGGCTTCGATCGCCTATAAAACCGCCGAGGTTTGTTCGTGGGTTTCATTCGGTGTTTGTCCTCGTGATCGATAGATCGATTTTCCTCCGACCCGCCATGAGGGCTCTCGCGGTGATTTCGATGGCCCTGATGGTCAGCCTGGCGCGTTCGCAGAGCATCGGCACGACCGCCGAATTCCTGCAGAACGTGTACTACAGGTAACCTAAAAAGACACAAATCATCTTTATAATTAAAAATTCCAATTACTGCGATAACGTTTTATAATTATTTTCAATTTTTTTCTTTAATCGTGTAATAATTTTTTTCCAGATGCGCGGATAGCCAGTCGATGTTATCCTGCGTGAAGCCCAAGGTGCTTTCCTACCTAAGCGACGCCGTTAAGCAGGACAAAGTGTCCTTGACGGAGGACCTGACCCTGGTGAGGTCTCGAGAGATGCCCGAGGACACCCCCGAAGAGTACAATTCCCAGTACGAATTCGCCGACCCATCTCGAAGAGAGTTGCTGCGGTCACTGATGCTGGAAAAACTAGACGCCTACCTGTGCAGTCATCGTCTGGAAGCCAAACTTCCGGACGCCATTTTGGGGTCCAACGTGGTACCACGAGCCTTGGTCGAATCGGTACCACAAAGCCTGAGTGTGCCCCTGGCTGACCCCAGTAGTGGTCAAGGTAAATACCCCGAAACGATACGACCTTTTTTTATTCCAATGGACTGGTCGCGAGGGTTTCGCCCCACCTTAATAAATAATATAAATTGTAGAAAGGGAGTGTATTACCTGCAGGTGAATTATCCTTATTCCAGGTCGCGGGTTCGTGAAGAAGGTGATGATCCCCTTCCTGCTGGGCCTCAAGTTCAAGGCCACGGCCTTGGTGCCGCTGGCGCTGGCCTTGATCGCCCTGAAGACGTGGAAAGCATTGACCCTGGGACTGCTCTCGATGGTCCTCAGCGGTGCGATGATGATCTTCAAGCTGACAAAACCAAAGGTGGCCTACGAGGTGGTCCACTACGGGCACCCACCTGTGGAACACCCCCCTCACTGGGACACCGCCCCTCAGGGTCCTTACCGGGCTTACCGGAAGTGAACCCGAAGACCTCCACTCATCATCCCACACTTCCGGACTCCACTTTTCTATTTATTTACCCAATCGCCATTCCCTTCGCTAATTTATGCGCAATAAAGACTCTTCGTTTCTTACACACCTGGATTTAATACCTTCCGATAAGTGCAAGCCTTCGAGACGATGAAGAAGCTGCTCCTCTTCTTGTCGCGTGCCGAAGAGCGGCCATTAAATGCGATTCGAATCAAACTCGGAGAACCGCGTCACTTTCTTCGGGTAATCACTTCGAAAAAAAAATAGATCGTTGCCTGAATCATATACAATTACAAGAAACAAGTATCCCGTCGAGAAGAAAAATTGTATCGTTGACATAAACGAATTTTGCTTACTCTTCGTGACATTTTTTGGACGTATTCGACCGCAGGATTTTCTTGTCCCAGTTGTTGATTTTTCAACTTCGAGATGAAATTTTTTCAGAATGACATTTCGAGAAATTGGTCGAAGGGGCCATATTTGTTTCCGCGAAGAAATCAGCTAATTTTCAGGTTGATCTTCGATCGTAGACTTCCAAGATGGCGTCCTCTTCTTGTCGCGTGCCGAAGCAGGGCCGCCATTAAATATTGCGTGAAAGGCTTCGAACCATGACGCTTTCTTTGGACCCATGAAGATGACCATGACCTACCCCGGAACCTCGGTTTTTCATCGACTCGAAAATGGACGTCTCGCCTTCACTTTCGCCTGGTGTCTCTCGAAGTCATCGCGATTCTTGTCAAATGTTCCTTCGAAGACTAAACAAAAACCTCTGACGAGGCCCCTAACTCTTGAACAGCTTCGTCTTCAAAAATAAAAATCAAGGTGTACCACGTTCAACCCCCTATAAATAAAAAGTGCAAAAAAATGATTATTTAGAAAAGTTAATTAAAATGAATACGATATTAATTTTATGAAGGCATCTCTTGAAGGGAACGAAGAGGAAGTCAAAGGCGCGTTCTCACGCACTAGGCCGGGCCAAACGCATATGCAAATGAGCGACCCCGAAATCCAAATTGTTGCGCCCATTGTCGGAGGATCTTCAAGATGGCGACCCCACCCTGGTGGGGAAATTACCCCCAAGCCGCATATTTTCACCTCGAGCGAGAAACTCGTACGTGGGCTCCTTTTGAAGACTGCTGAAGAATACCAACGAGACTATTCGAGGCGAGACTAGGTCTGTTGCCTCTTTGGCGGTGTCGATGATCGGATTCTCGAAGAGGTGCCCGAAGAAGGGGGTGAAATTAACCCAGACTCGCGTTAATACTAAAGGAAAGCCGCATACGTGGACTGTATAATTAATCCTCGCCAAAGGCACGATTTCAGGGTGTCCACGAAAGTGGCCACGTAAAAATAGACGAGGACTTTAAATAATTCAGGAAAGAAAGTTAAAAATCGAATCTTGTCTCCAGCGAACGCTAGACATGCGCTTTGGCCATTACAACTCGGCGAATAATTAAATTCATACGCAGGGAAATTAATTACATTAATTATCGAAATGCTCAGGGGTGGATAACGAAGAGTCGTCTCCGGTAGATGAAACGAAACTCTGGCTTGGAAAAAAAGTTTCAACCCTCTCGCGTTAACTAGAATTTTTACGCCCATTCCGGATGGTACTAGAGAGTGCATTGCAAAAATTATGACAATTCATGTCGGCACGGAGCAGCGGAAAATTAATCCCGAAGAGCGAAAATGGGACGGGGCGTGAGAGTATGGAAAGTCTCGTACGTGAAGAGTATGCCGAGTACAGAGAGAACGTTTTGCAAGCTACGCGAGGGATCGATTTTTTTTTTTCTTCGATTTCGGTACCGCGTAAATTCAAGCGATTTAAATATTATTCCACCGACGTGGGAGTTGAAAATCGGATAATCGTATCGGGAGATATTAATTCACAAAGGGGATATTAACGGGGATAACGTCACGTGACCGTCGCGGGAAGTCGTGCACGTGAACCGGGTATAAATTCACCGGAAGCTCCACATCAAAGTCAGCTAACACCTCCAATTATACCGTAGATAATTATTCGAACCATATTGAAGAAATTTTAATTTTAGGTATCAAATATCTCACAGCCGACCGACTATCGATTCGGCGCTCATAATGGCGGCCGGAGTCGGAATTAACCCAGAAGCGTGTATTAACGGGCGACTTACGAGTATGGAAAGTCTCGGTCGTGTCATGAATGAAGTATCGAATCGAGGACAATGTCACTATGCCGCGGAGACATAGTATCGTTTTCCATTTACTCGATAAAGAAAACGCTACTTACGCCGCGTCTCGTCGAGCGGCGGCCATCTTGAAAAAGCTGCATCATCCCTTCCGCGTCCTGCACTGGGAAAATAAATATTATTTAACCAAAGAAATATTATATTGGAGTATTTTGTACATAGAATGACCCTATCGTATCACCTTAAGGGCATTGATCTTCATTTAATTAATTATTACAATGCATGTCGATTTCAGGTCCGGTGTTCTCGTAAATCCACATAGGCTGCTCTTCGGGCTCATCATTGAATCTTGGCACGCGTTTCGCCGGCGAGGCCTCGATAATCGAAGACCATACTGAACGAAAAGAAAATCCAAAGCCCGTGGTGGGGTATCGACCAAGGGGGACATTGATTCAAACGAGGGTACCGTATAAATAGGAGCATGCACGGCGGAGTGTCATCAGTCGAGCGGACGTGTCAACCGTGGTCTTCTTCGAGGGGAAAGAGCAAGGTCGCCGATAATTCAGCACGAAGACCATGAAAATCATGAAGTCGCTAGTCCTGTGTTGCGCCCTTCTGGGTCTAGCTATAGCCCAGCCAGCCAAGAACGAATTCTGGAGGGGAACCAGCATGGACGCCATGGTGGACCAGACGAAGGTGGATTGCACCCAGAAGAACGACGAGATATCCTGCATGAAGTTCAAGGTCCTCAACCTGCTGGACCAGATCTTCCGCAAGGACAACTTCAAGGTAGGCCGAATTCACCCCCTTCATCTTAAAGAAAAAAATGAATTGACAAAACGTTTCCTTGGTTCAATTAATTTGTTTTCCTACGAACTGGGGAACCGGATCCCAGGAACCGTCTCAGCTTCTGAAAAATCGGATGTATTTATTAAACCTCAATTTGAAGGTCTCGGAGACGGTGGAGATCACCAGGAACTCGTACCCCGCTGAGGAGTCATCGGGTCGTGGCGAAGTCTCCTTCTTGGAGAACATCCGCTCGTACTTGACGACCCACGACGTCACCTTCAAGCTGCCCTTCTCCTCCTCGGTGAAGGTGAGCTCGCGCAACCTCGAGGACGACGAGCTGAACTTCGACGTGAAGTTCGGAGAGGGTCGCGCCGTGGAGGAGGCCCGGAAGTCGAAGCTGAAGAAGGTCATCATCCCCATCCTGGTCTTCGTGCTGCTGAAGGCCATGACTCTGATCCCATTGGCAATTGGCGTGCTCGGTTTGAAGGCCTGGAACGCCCTTCAGCTCTCCTTCTTCAGCTTCGTCGTCTCCGTGGGTCTGGCGATTTTCCAGCTCTGCAAGAAGATCGCTGCCGACAGCCATGCTGCTCCTCTTGCTGCCCATGGTCCATGGGAGTACCAGGCTGCCCAATATAGGTCCTTGAACGACCAGCAATCTGCCGAATCCGCTCAGGATCTGGCCTACTCTGCCTACGTCCAACCTTGAACTCACCAAAGCCCCAAAACGCAGAAACAACTTTTGTAAAATACCTTCCCACCTTTGTACACTATTTAATAAATTATTCCTGCATCTTTAATCACTTGTTGTTAAGCCTTGCCCAATTACGAGCCATCTGAAATTCCGGATATGCTAAGCAACGCTCCCCTTGTTCACCATCGTTCAATTGTTGCTGATAGACGTTTTTTTTTGCTGCACAGTCATGCTGAATTAATTAATGCCGAGGCTCTAATTGCCATTCATGCCATTCATGCCGCTTTGTGTAAACCTTGGAAACACCCCAGAAGCTTAATAAAGACCCTTAGAAAACGATATTTCTTGATTAGCAGTTCAGTAATCGATCATCCATTCCATGCCAGGAATCGAACGGATCATCATCGCGCGTGAACGCGAAACGACGTTCACGAGCAGCGATTCTGATGACATGTAATTTTCCAGCCCGTAATTTCTTCTTAACAAGTGCCTAGAGCCGACTCTACGTGCACTTAGTATCTCCAGAAGATGAGAATGTTAAGATTGATCTCGAAGACAAAAAGATCGACGGTGATACCTACTGTAACATCGTGATCGATATCATCGACCTGCATCGGCATATCGCACGACCTGGATACGCCCAATCTACATAAATCCGATAAATACAAATGTAATTGGACAAGATATATGTTATATATGTTAAATTCAAAATGGCGGAATGGACGAAATGGACTGCTCAAGAAATTGTCACGCGTCCGCATGTACATATGTGAAACCGCCGTGAACATTCTGACACGGGCCACGCGACAGGTGTGAATACAAATTATTTGCATTAGCATCCACGCGAAAGCATAATTTCTATCGTGAAGTACCAGCTGGAGGTAACAGTAATTGTTTCCCTCGACAGGGGGAAACGGGGAGAGAGATTGCTGCGGTCAAAATGGCGGCGTCAACGTCGGTGCATGAGTCCACGAAAATGTGTCTTGGGGTGATTATGGACCAAGCCGTTGGTAACGGTAATTGTTCGTTGACAATATTCTAATGTCGCTTAATAATAGTCGCCGAGTGACACCCAGGAACTCAATTTGTGCGCAACGGTTACGCGATCTGAAATCATTATGGTGGGCGAAATGGTACGGTTATGTCCCCGACGCCATGATGGTTTATGGTCTTGGGATTAATTACTTCCGGCAGGAATACACTGTTAAAAAAGAATATTATAATTTTATAAAATACTTGTAACAAATTTGTAAAATGTGGAAGCGTACGCATTTTTCTACAAAATCTCATAGAATTCTAATACGACGTTACAAAATTGCAAATTTATTTCCAAGATTATCATTAATGTATAGTAAGTCACTTTGAGGACATGAAAGCTATTATTTTACTACAGCCTTACGTACAAAAGGTGTATGCATTTTATGAACATTTTTAACTGGGTAGAAGGGAGGAGGAGATTCAGGATTAGCTAATAAAAACGCGAAAATAATCCGTTTAGGAGTCACCGAAGCAAATCAGGATCTTATCTCCCCGAAGAGTGCCTAAATTCGCTTCCATGGCACGCGTCGCTCTACTTCCCAAATGTATCGATATCGATCTATCGACGTTCCTTCTCCGTGCAGAAAGTTTGCCACGAGTAAAAGCTTCGTTTCTACAACAACAAGAAAAAATAGATCCGAAAGTCCAGCGAGCATTTTAAACCCGATTTAACATTACATTCGTTAAACATTCTCCAATTATCATTTCTTCCCATCTTCTGGCAGGTCGATTTAAGCGCGGAATTATCCGTAAGAAAAAATTCGTTGCAAAGAAAAAATTTCTTCGGGAACTTCCGAAGCGAGAAATTATTTTCTCTGTTAGTCCTTTCAATTTTCCCCGCACGTACGCGCGTAGAACCGGGTTAAAAAGGGCACCGCGCCGCCATTCCTCGCATTATGCATCACCTCTCAGAATGCCTATTCTCCGCGTAATAAAGTTTAAATTTTAATCCCACGCGATCCTGGGGACAAATTCAGGCACATCCTGGAAAAGGAATCTGCTCGGAAGCGTGCCACTGTTGTCTCGGTTCCGCTTCCCATGCCAGGGCGCGCGACTCGTCCCTCGGAATCTAAATAATTTCCCTGCGATCACCCATTCGCCTCATGTCCGACCGGATAACACACATTCGCGGGGGGCAAATTAAATAAAAGGGGCTGGCCACTCCTCCGTCACTCGCAGTTCGATCGCCGATCGCGTGTGTCATCGATCGACCGATCGATCGCTAAGCGAATCCTCGGTACATTGTCGAGGACGAAACGGAAATCGGGAGACCGGAAGTCGCGAAGAAGTAAGGAAAAGGACCCTGACCCCCGAGGAACCCCCGTAAACAAAGGATGAGATCCTCCATAGTGCTGCTCCTGTCGATCCTGGCGATGGCAACGGCCAGCCAGGACCTTCTGACGAGGTCCTTGAACCACTGCTTCGGGGCCGAGTCCTGGACGTCGTGTCTGAAGCAGGAGGTCCTGGGGTACCTGGACGAGAGACTGGGCACGTCCACCGAGGCCAGGTCCTTGGACACCGTCGACGAGGCCCTCATTTCCAGGACGGTTAAGTACCTGAAGAGCTTCGACTACAGCCTGGATCTTCCGCTCGTGGAGGCGAGCTTGAAGTATAGACCTAGCAGGAGCCTCCTGGGCCTGGACCTGGAGTTCAAGGACGACGTCGCCACCAGCCAGGCCAGGGGCTTGCTGAAGAAGAAGCTCCTCCTGCCGTTCCTCCTGCTCCTCAAGTTGAAGCTGAAAGCCCTGATGCCCATCTTCGTCGCCATAATCGGCATCAAGGCCTTGAAGGCTCTCGTGCTCTCCAAATTGGCGATCCTCATCGTCGTCGGCTTCATCGCGGTGCAGTTCTTCAAGAAGGGCGGCATGATGCCTCCCATGGGTGAGATTATATAAATAATGGATGATTATTAATAATTGACTTCATTTACAAGGTTAAGTAGGTGCTACTCGGAGTAATGGCGACAGTTTGCGCGACGGTAATGGCAGAACGTGCGGTACCATAATGGCGTCCTCTTCCAGGAATGTCAATGGAGGCCGCGTCTTCTGCGTACGGGGCTCCACCATTGTCGACGACTTCGAGTTACGACCCGGCCAACACGTGGGATGGAAATGGGCCTTATTCTCGGGTCTGGACCCCGTCCAATGGCGCCGATGCCCAAAACTTGGCGTACAGCTACTACTCCGGCAGCAACTCCAACTCGTACAGCAACCCGTCTTCGTCTTCTTCGTCCTCTTCGTCCGCAGGCTCCTCTAGCTCGACGAACTATTAAACCGGATGTCCTTGGATCGACGTATCGCTGGTTCCGGATTGGAAGTTAAGTCGGTTCAGCTGGAGATCGTCGGCCATCTTCTTCGAGGCCTCGCCCAAAGACGCGCACCAAATAACCCCGCTACACCTGCAGGACCTCCGCAAGAAGAGAACCCGACTTCCGGCCGGAAGTTAGATCCTGGTTTCGAGTCCTCGAAGGCTCTTGGACTGCGACATGGCGGACGGTGGAAGCCGCCTCCTTTGATTATTTATACTCAGCCATTGTCCTTAATTTATTGTCGTTTTCCCGTATCTTGTTAATAAAAGCATTTCCACGAAACTTAATTTACTCGCTTGTATTCCTGGCGTCACGTGACGTCCTCGAGAAAGTGTATTCCGTGGACGAAGACAAGCGACGCCATCTTTGAATCGAAGAGGCAAAATGTAGCCCGACTTTCTTCAGGGTTGGAATGCACATTTTCGGGGAAAACATTTTTACCCATATTCCAGGATCGTTTGAAAAGATTTATCGGTGAGTCCTACTTTTTAATTGCAGGTGCATCAAAGTAAAATGCGGCGTTTTCATGTCACGCTATCTAGCGAGAAATAAGACGCGTCGATAATTGCGGAGCTTGGAAGTCTCGAGCGGCGCCATCGGGCGGAGAAACCTCTAACTGAATTTGAAAGTAACGTCTGCAGGTACAACCTTCGGAATTACGCCTATGGAGGAAAGATCTACATAACCTACAACTGCACCTCAAAGCAACGTCTGTGCGTAGTTTCAGCCGGGACTTAAAAGATAACGTCACAGTCGCCGTTATCTCCGCTTGACTGGAACGAAAGGGAGCTGATACCATTAATAAATACCTCCGCGATGATTAAACGGCATTGAAATTCCAACGAGCAATAACTCTGGACAACGTTTTTTCCATCGAGAAATGGAAACTTAGATGCAATCGCGTCTAGGAATTTTCAGACATCTTTATTGTTTTAGAGAACCGCTCTTTTAATCTAAAAGAAAATCCCGGTTTACGTGGGGATTAAGATATCGGGGTTATTAGTTAACGAATTAAACAATGGTGGTAGGAAACGTTTAATCGAACGGAATTCGTTATTAAGATTAACGGTGCCAATTGAGTTTCGATCGGGTTTAGTCGAAGAAACGGCATTTTTCCCTCCCCATGGAGTGGGAACCGAGTCCGCATCTCTCGCTACCGGGACGGAAGCTGCAACCGCTAAAGTACCGGAGAGACCACCGAGTGGTTCCTCCTTGGGACCCTTAATCGGCGAGTTTTCGACAAAAAGGGTTTTAAACGGAAAGTTAAGTCGTGCGGTAGCTGCAGGGCTCTTTAGTCTTTACTGGAACCGTCACCATCCGAATGGTCCCTCTTGCCATTAAATAAAAAATCCAAGAAAAAATCTTCCTCCATTCCAAAACGAGCTCGACTACCCCTTACGCAATCTTATCAAGAAACCTAGAAAATTATTGAAACCCGATAAAAATGAGATTCGGTTAAAATTCAATCCGACTGGGATTTGAACCCTCGCCCTCCACGCTCCGTTAGAACAAAAGGAGAATAAAAAAATGATTCTACTTTGAGAGATATAATAAAATCCTGACGCGATTCGGGTTCACTTTCTCCTGGATTTTCGATTTCAGGACCGAAGCCGCGAGCGGTAAATTCTCTCGAAGACCACCGGGAGTTTCGTCCCAGGAGGAGAATCGTTAAAAAGGGCGTCGGCTGGGCAAGACAAGGACGAGAAGAGGGGTCCTTGTCCACGTGGCCCTTTCCTTCGGCGCGGCGACGAAAGCCCCGAAAAAACCGCACTGACCAGAAAGCAGCAGTAAAAGTTTATGGCGCAAGGGGACTGTAATCTCGGCCGGCAACGGAGTGCGGAAAAGGGTTCACAGAGAGGGTAGCGCCCTGCGCCCGACTAAGGCCATGGTCAATGGCCAAAAGTGCCCCCGACCACCGGCCAATGGTCAAATCTCCGGTAATCCGCTTACGGAGGGAGCCGGACCTTCTCGGCGGCCGACCACAGGATTTCCATCCGCCAACCCTTTGACTGATCCTTCGAGGAACTCTCCTGGCTACCTTGCTTACCCGAAAATCGAGTTTCCGGCTGGGAACCGACGACGTCACGCGAGGACCCCGAAATCTGGGGTCGTTTCGCTGATGATCGGCATCCCGAAGACCGCGAGTCCTCTCCGAGGAGTTCCCAGAGAGGTCCTTTCGGGATCCTTCGAGAGACTAGCCCCCCAACGAGGTTCGAGCGAATCGGGCCGACGTCCTGGGATCATCGAAGAAAATGGATGATGGGGATGCTGGACAATGGGGATTATATTTCGAGGGGCCATCCCGTGCCTTGCTCCTGGCGAATAATAGGTCCTGACGGTGACTAATTGCGGCCGAGGGCCGAAGTTGCACCCTTTTGATACCCTATCGAAAATGGATCCTTTTTTCCCTGGATCCCTGCCACTCGCATCCGGTACACTTCGGTCAACGGAATGGTCCCAGGACACTTGTTCCCCTTTATCCTGGCACGTGGTACCCTTCGGGATGCTCCCCCTTGTCACCAGCACCTGTCTGCAAGGTTATCAATGACGTTCCAAATTGTACTTCCTGGTCCCCCTATCGAGGATGCAGTCAATATGGGTCCAACACTTTCGCTGCACCCTGTTGCAGGATCCCACCTGCTGCACCTGGACCCACCCTGCTGCAGGTCGCATTTGTGGTCGTAATCCCAAAATTTGGCCTCATCCCTCCGAGAGGGACTTCCTCTCATTTTCTCCCATTAATAGCCGGGTTCTCACGGTCAGTTCGGACTGTCTTCTCTTGGCTCTCCCAAGTTGTTAAAAAGGTATTCCAATTTTCTAACATTTCTCTTGGATGTTTTATTCAAGCATGGGATGCCAATTTCATAAGTCCTTATGATTAATATCAGTCTGTATCTCGGAATTGTCCCACATTTCTCGTGGTCATCCAAACGTGGTTTTATCAGGATTTTAATCACTCGGAAGTACCAAAACGTCTCCGTCATGTAGGTACGGAGGTGCGTTTCTCGAACATGCCGATGGCGGGTCTTTCGAAGCGCAGGGGGTGGAAAGGTACGACACTCTGTGGGAAAGTTCCGTCTTCATTGTCGTGGTTCGTCATTAAATCCAGGAGTAATTAACTTTAACTCGAGTACTCGGTAGGATCCTTCCGGTTTACGGCCCACTTAGGGCACGGCTTAACTCCTTCCTTACTCAGCTTCGAGTACTGCACGAGGCTGCCGCCTTCTCGGCCGCTTCAGGAAATGTCCACCTTCGGCCGCCATCTTGGAACGGCCGACATCCTTAAAGCGTTCACCGGGAGCGATCTCGATTTTTTATGCGTTTCTATCTCGACGTCCTGGAATTTTCTCGAAAGGGAGCTCGAAGCCTCTCGCAGGAAATTAGAAACGAGGGAGGAGAAAAAAGGACAAATAATCGTGGAACTCGGCCACGTGCTCGAGGACCAAAAGGGCGGTTAGGACAGGAAGCTAGGCTTCCTGCGCGGCGATCTGCCTCGATAGAATTATACAAAAACCGCGCCGGTTGTCCATCGACAAGCTGCGGCGGTTTTTATGCCGCCCATTACTCCGGGGGAGAGAAAAAAAAAGCAACCGGGAACCCGCACGACGAAACCTTTCCGAAAAGTGGGAACCTTTTGTCGGGCCTGCCGGCGCGTCCGACGTGGGCCATTGGAGAGACAGAGAGGTCACCATGCGGCGAGCCGCGAGTGCGAGCGAGAGGACGCGAGGAGATCGGACCAGGCGCCTCTTATGCAACCGGAAGCGAGCACGCGGGGCTGAAGAGATCGCTTTTTTACTTTCATTGCGTGATTCCGATACTCCCCGATTTTCCACTTATCGCCGAGCCAGAGAATAATTCCCTGGAAATTGCCTCTAAATGAATTAATTTTAATTAATCAGATTAAACCGAGAAAGTGGATTTCTAACCTCCCGCCTCCCTCTCCTGTATAAAGTTATCTCCAGAAAATCGGTTTAAAATTATTTTTTTCCACCCCCATTGTCACGGGGAGATCGGAGATACTCAAAAAAAGGACGCAAAGGAGACCGAAATGGAGACGTTTCCGATCCTTCGTCCTGGCAGACCCTGAAGAGAAGGGACTTTCTCTTGTACTCGTCTTTTAAATTTTCTTCAGGTTGCTTCCAGGGGGGCGGAGGCCT
Source organism: Orussus abietinus (assembly GCF_000612105.2). Taxonomy (NCBI): domain Eukaryota; kingdom Metazoa; phylum Arthropoda; class Insecta; order Hymenoptera; family Orussidae; genus Orussus; species Orussus abietinus. The sequence goes on from NW_019395989.1 coordinate 811,330, forward strand.
TCGAAGAGTCGTCAATCGCATCGACGGTCAAATTTATGTTTTCTCTCGATGCCAATCGGGTCCTGAAAGGTCCTGCGACCGAACCAGGAAGGACAATGAGAATCTCGTTAGCACTCGTGCGATTCTTCAGGGTCTTGCTACTTCCCGATCGCGTCGGCGCATCGCCTCTCTCTCTTTTTTTTCTCTCTTCCCCCTTTTTTTAACAGAGATTCCCCAAGATAGCAGGAGGTGCTTTCTTCTTCGGGGAAGCTCCCGTCTTCGGGGTGGACACTTTACGAGCAACCCTTCGACGAAGACTTGCCCGCAAAATAGAATGCCGACAGAATGGAGTCGTTAGCGCCAACTTTGACCTGTCGCGTTTCCAGGTGTCCCTTACCTGCGAAATGACGCACCTCTTCGGGATCAGCCATTGTCTTCTTTCTCCAACCCCTCGTTTATTGCCGAGGCCTTTCTCCAGGGTGGACCCTGCGACTTCCCCCGAAATCCGTGAAAACTCTAAAACTCCCTTAATGACGCCTTCCGCCGTAAACGTCCCGCCTTTTCGGAAACAAAAGGACGAATTTCCCTAACACGTTTTGCTACCATGATCAAACAGCCGAACGAAAATTTTTTTATACCAAATGGAGCGTCCGATAATAATCGTATAGTAAACGATGCATTTTTATCATAAATTAAAATATATACTTTCGATACATGTTTCTTAATTCTTTGATTCCAGGACGACTCCAAGCTCGTCCTTCGCGATCCGGTAACAAAGGACCAAGTTTGATGCCCACGTCCATTCCGGTGAACTTTGAAAGGCCTCGACTCGACCCGAGTCACGGTTGTATAATCGTCCCGAAGTGTCACCGGCTACATTCGAGGAGACTATCGCCGGATCCTTGCAATCCGCACAAAATATCCGACCTCGTCGGCTCGCTTCCTGGTCCCGTGTAAACGCGCGTGCACCTACACGGACTCGCGTGGCGTGTACGCGCCGCGATAAATCCTTGAATTTCAGGATTACGCGGCAAGGATCGAGCGAGGAAGTAACGATGCAGGACATTATGCGGAAAGAAAAACCGCCATTCTCCCTTCCCGATAGGATCCCCCTGCAACCCCGTGGACTCACTTCCGGTTGCATAAGCGCATGCTGACTAATGCAGTCTTGGGCTCCTTCGCGTCCTTTCCAGCAATTTTTCATCGCTTTCATTGACATCGAATACCCGTTCACGTCTTTTTTTTTAAATTTTTTCCCATTTATTCTACAATTTTGATAAATATAATTTTTTAGTAACGTTAAACACTCCTTCGCAATTTTTCTATCGCTCTTATCAAGATCCAGGCCTTTTCCACAATTTGTCGAAACATTTATGTAAACGAGTTTTCGGAAGAATCACTAATTTTTTTATTTCTTCGTCACGCGTCCGGAAAGAAGAATGGCTGTTTTCGGCTTTTTAGCGGGTGCCTTAAATGTCTCTCTGGATAGGAAAGATAGCCGCGGAAGTGCTCCTATTTCCTTTTCCCGCCCGGGGACGTGTCTCTCCTGTTTCGATTTACGGGGTAAACAGGGTTTTCCCCGAGGAATGCTCGCATTCCCGCTGGTTAAACTCGTTACACAGTCGGGAGCCGGAAAAGGGAAGCAAGATGGCCGAATTCGGGCGCGCCGGAAACAAGATTCTGCATAAACAAGTCGGGGAACGCTCCAGGCCAATGGCGGGGGAGAAACTTCCGTTTAATATCATCCGGTCCTTCTCGAGAATGCACCGACTCCCCTTAAGGTCCCGCGAGTTTCCGAGCAGGAAACTCTTCTCGTCCTGCACCCACTTGCAAGCCCTCCTAACCTAACTTAACACCGGCCCTTCTCGTTTGTACCTACAGAAGTGTCGTAAGGAGTGCTACCCGCCCTGGCAATCGGCAATCTTCACGAGATTCGCAATTCCTGGAATATAATTTCAGATACTGCCCAACGACCCTAACCTAGCCGTATAGAGGGACGAAAGTGTCATAAGGAACGTTACGAGTCCTGAAAATGGACATTTTTCACAAGGAAATATGACGTACCATTTCATAATGGCAAAGATTCAAAGAATAGCGATCCAGGAATCGAGCACCTGCATAACACCCTCTCACGAAAATACCATGCAAAATTCCTGGAATTCACGGTTCTAACCTAAAACCTGAACATCTCGTTTCCGGGGAAGGCTTTGCAAGGGATGTTTAAAATGTCAATGTACAAGTCTTGGAATTTGTATAATAGCATCGAATTCAGGAATTTAACGAAGATAATTCCTGGCACGGTTGTGCAGTGGGGAAGATAGGAAGCCGAGGTCGATTCAGGCGCGCCAGGAATTCGCTCCGATTGGCGAGAGCCGATGGGACCACCAGATAGAACCATGCTATTGGTGGTCCCAAGGGAACCAGTCCGATTGGCGAACACGCCGTCCATTGATCGGGTTCAAGGGCGAATCGCGCTGCAGCTGATCGCCCGTGTCCGCCGCGTCTAGACGGCGCGATTAGTCGAACCTACTATCGATGGTCTCGCTAATGGCGACGCCATCGAGCCTCGTCCCTGCGCGACTTACGCACGCGATCAGCACGCGTGTGGGTGGCTTCCGAGTCAAGAACCGCCAACCTAACCTAACCTAACCTAACCTTTCTTCGAGAAGGAATTCCTGAAGTCGTTAGAAAAAGGGCGCCGATTAATCCGACGCCCCGAAATCCAACATCCGCTCCTCGACGCGAACCATCCGCTGACATCACGTCAGGGTTAAAAAAAAACAAGTTTACTTGATATTATAATTTTTGGTTTATTCGGGAATCGTTAAAAATGGAGGCGATGAGTATTGAAAATCCGTTGGGTTTCCTCGCTTTTTTTCGAGCTGTTTATCGGGGGTTCAGCGATCGATCGATCGACGATGTTTCCAGGTCTCGATCCATCGAGTGTAGCAACCTTTAAGCCGCGCTCGTCCTCGCGCAGGATTCGAAAGGACATTCCTGAGAGGTGTCGTCAGGGATTTCGCGGATTTTTGCTGCGTTCCCGGGAGGCTTCCTTAAAATCGAAAGTGACGCGCCGGGATGTCTCGCGCTATCGAAACGCGCCCAAACTAAACGATCGATTCGACGCGTCGGGTGAAATCGAGCCGCGCCGCCATCTTGGGATCGTCTGCATCTCCGCGTGCTCCTCTCTTTTTACGCATATTTCTCATCCTCTCCTAACAACGGGAAGCGGACTCGAACAGGAAGCGTTCCCAAGCCCCGCGTTCTCCGGAATTGCTTTCGTGCGATTAAAGCAGATACGCCCCAAGATGGCGCAGGGGGTTGCACGGTTTCCGAGAAGAAAAAATCGGGGAAAAAAGGGGAGGAATAAAAAAAGAAGAGGGAGACGCAGAATCGGTGCCGGATGGATCTGGCTAGAAAGGTACTTTGAAAAAACGAGGCCTGGTATGCGGAAGGGTTGATGGTACCCCGGAATAGATTTTTCCCCCTTTCTTGCCCCGCTACCCCCGCGGCGATTTCGGCCCATTTTTTCTCCCAGGCGGGTTCAAAGGTCCCGTTAGGTCGCTCATCGGCAAGCTGCCCTTCTTTCGGCGGACCTTCTGTCCTTTTTTCATCTTTTTATCCCCCGACTCGCCCCCGCCTAGACTGTTCATCCCTAACCTAACTGTCCCGATCCGAGCGGCGTCTGCTTCCGCGTTCGCCATGGAACCCGACACTCATGCACCGTTTTTTTACGGGGCCTCTTCGTGCACGTAACCCCCCGAACAAATGCGACCTCCCTGATACGGAAGTACCGCACCTTCCATAAATATTCACTGCTCCGAAAATTAATATCACATAAATTAACTCGGATCGCTGTTGTACATTTTTTAATCACATCAATGCCAATGTCTTCGTCTTCTTGTCGAATTAATTTTGGAAACGTTTGTTAACATTTTCCGCGGCAACGCGTTTCAACGTTGCGACGAAACGCTCCGCCGCGCTCGCGGTGGAGTTTATGCCTCTCGTATTTATATTCTCGCGGGTTTATCGGGGATGCGTGCGTGGTGGTTTATGCGTTTCCACGGGAGCCTCGTGCGATAATATTGCACGCGTTTCCACGGCAGGATCACGGCATCGCTTCGACGCTCCTCGACGCTCCACGACGCCGAGACCGGGAATAATGACCGAGGCCGTGGGATGCATCTGTCGCGGAATAATGCATAGCAACCTGAAAATCCACGTTGCGTTACATCTCGAGGATTGATCGCAACGATACTTCCCACCGAAAATTCGACGTTGAAAAGGGGAAAAAACGCACCGCCAGCTCGAAGAACGCCTCGACAAGAACGACTCACCCGCTCGCTTCACCAGCAACCCTGTCTTTCGCTAAAAGTGCAAATGCCTCTTTTTACCGCGGCTTGCGTAATTTGACGCGAAATATTTGTTTCTACATATCTCCGGTATGATTACACTTATTTATCCACGTCTACCTTGGTATGTACCGAGACTGCTTCCGCGTCCTTGCACCTCCGCGGCATCCATGCCTTTGTCTCCTTTCACCTTCTTCCGCACTCCTTTACCCGGGATTTTACCTTCGAGTCTTTCATCTCGCTCAACCTTTGCCGCTCTTACCTTTAAGCGTTTTCACCTTCGCCGCCTACTTTCTGCCCGGTATCGATATGAATCACGCGATAGGATCGAAATTACATAAATAAAGTCGATTTATTCTCCTCTTTTAGGGAAATGCAAATGGCGGCGCGTAAGGGATAGCGGACGAAGGTTCGGGAATTAATCGCGCGAAAAAGGATTCCGTGGTAATTTTATCCGACCACGGTGATCCACGGAAATTCTTTCCGGAGTACTGTTAGCGGGTTCCGCCTCCGCCACAAAAACCTCCGATTACTTCCGCGTTCCCCCTCCGGCATCTCATCTACTTCCATCTTCTTGACATCGTTTACCTCTCGATTGCCTCCCTCACCTTCAACCCGATTTAATCATCGGCCGCGAACTTTTGTTCCCGCGAGGCGTCATCGTCAATCTCGCTTCCGTTTCCGGACTTTCTTTCGATTTTCCCTTCTCCCATCATGGCGCATATTTTCCGGTCTTAAGCGCATTGAATGCGACGTTGTTACTTATTATTGCCACCTCGAGGCGCCTCGTTAGGAAAAAATCTTCCACGGCAGCGTTCGAGTTACAGCCTAGTTTTTTACTTTTTTCATTGCAGCTCGTAGTTGTAATTAAGTTTTGCGCGTTACTCGGTCTCGCAGCCGTTAACGCGTCTCTACGGATAGTTTGTCAATTGCGATTAATAATTCCCGGGATTTTTACGACTCGTTTGGATTATCCGAATTTCCAGAAATTCGGGACGCCCACGCACACACCCTTGCTCGAGAAACGCGTCGCGCCTATTTCGAACAATGGCATTGTCGAGGAACGTGCACAGCCTTGGCAATAACATGGAGCGCAATTATAAGCCTCCGTTTTGAATGATCCTCGTCGACGTCGATAAAAGGTTTGCAAAAAAGCGTCGTTCCGCCGTTGCCGTTCCCTGCGTACCTCCGGAACGCCGTTTGTCCCTGTGGAAGCGTCGGGCCTATTCCGGAGGTTAATTCGATTTCCACGTGAAATAATAACTCTTTGAATGTTTACAAAGTATTTATTTGGTGCAATTAATATACGATACAATGTCTTATATAATACAATTGTTTTTTTCCTCTCGGTGTCAAGTCTGCAGCAATGGCGTCGTTGGCGGCGTCCTCTTGGCAAGGTCGCTCCGCGGGGGGTCTCGCGACATTTCCTCGGGAAAGCCACCCCGCAAATCCTCCCAGGGGGGTAAAAAAGGAGAGGTCGCTTCGCGCCAAGGTCTCGCACCGTAATTTGCGTTCGCTAATTTATCGGCGACCTTTTTGTCGTCAAAAGCGGATTTATGAGTTTACGGCGCGCCTAGGCCGCCATCCTTCTTTCGCATCTGGCGCGCGACGCCCTGCGTCTCTCTCGCTTTTTTCCAGATTCTTCCTCCCCTGCATTCCTAACAACCGAAGGTCACGGAATCGTCACTAATCTCGACCTAACGGGGGATTTCTGCAAAAATTCTACTTTACCTGGCCCTTAGGACGCCTTGACAAGTGGGAGGTCGACGAGCAACGGAGGTGAGACACGAGAAAGAATAAACATGGCGGCCCGGATACAGGAGATCGCTTTTTCGCATCTTATCTCCCACTTTTATCTCAAGAACGAGATTTAGGGTCATTTTTACTTCTGATGGACGACCAATGATTTTTCTGCACCAAGGAAAAAAAAATTGGTTCCATGAAATTCTTTCTGGGAGAGGTATAAGGGATCCTTATGGTTCTATTCATGGTTTCAGGAATTTTGTACATCGTTTACATTAATAATTGTCGTATAATTTTGTAAAACGTTTAATTGATCCGAAGGTAGTTCAGAGAGACGAGTACCGTGCTCTCGACGAGACTTCCGAGTCATCTCTTAATCATAGCGGAGTGCGAATTGAAATCGAAATGGAGTCCTTAGGATTCCTCTGGTCGGCCTTGACAGAAATGATCGCCAGGAAGAACTTACAAGGACCTCGCTCGGGGGCAGGTCCAATGGTCCCCGAATAATTTGTCGAGTCTACAATGTCCTTTTGTCCGAAAACTGCATTCAACCTGCAGACAGGTTCCCATTGGCTCGTGCTCCGAAGCGACCTCGAGGGTCGGACATTCTTCCAGGATATTGTCAGATCATTTCCTTAAATCATCCTGCATACTCGCATTAAAAGGTCTCGCCTCTCTTATTTTAACACGCCTCGCTGCACCGGTGGACGGATCTCTAGCAGTCGCCATGACACTTTTATTGCGACGTCCAGAAATTAAGAGGAACCGAAAAGGACGGGAAGTTTCAAGGACCTCGTATTTTTTATTTCAATGTTAAAAATAGAAAAAGGAGCAACGGTGGGTTTCACGCTGTGTTCTCTGGCCAGGCAAAAATGTCCTTTGACACGAATTGGAGAAGACATTTTTATATCGCAGATCCTTGCACGACCTCGAGAATCATGAACGACGCACTCGGTACATGTCGACGCAAACGTCGCTAATGTCCATGAAGACATGGGCCTGCAAAAAAGGAGGCAAGAATTAAATAGTACGTCCTTCTCCCGTGAAAAAGCTTCCTCCGGCAGGAGCAGCTTCGAAGGAGCTCTAAACGTTGGGAAACCTCCGATAGAACGGGAAGAAATACTCATTGTTAGAAGTATTCGTTACGATAACTGCATACATACGTGTCGTGGACAAAAACGGAAATCGTGCAGAGTAACGATCCGCCGGCGATAATTATTTCCCTCACAATTTGTTCTTTCACTGCCCCGCTCTTTCCCGACACGAGTCGTTGAACAAATCTGGGCGATTTGTATTATTTGTCGAATTGCAAGTTTCACCCTAAGAAAAAAAAAAAAAAAACGATAGTTGACGGAAACAAATATATATATAGGAAAACGTTGGGCATAATTAAGGGCGGCAGAGGACGCGGAGGAAACTTCCCCGAAGAGACGCGTCGAAGATATAATCATCCCGCGGGACTTCCGGATCCTCGAGAAGAGGCGACATTTTTCTTCTCGCTCGTGGCGGGAATTTTAAGGAGCAGGTTCGGCCCGACTTCCTTTTCCTTTCGTTTCGAGGCGGTCTTAAAGGCGGAATCGCTCGCGTTTTATTTATAGTCCAGCTCGGCTTATTTATACATCAGAATGTCGGAAGACTGGACGAGTAGACAGGACTTGTCAGTGGAGTAATCTGCATAAATCGGCAGTATTGTTGCGGCATTGAGCTAATCGTAGAATTAATTTCAATAAATTAGCAGCACTGCAGTAAACCCTGCCACCGTTCACTCCACAAAAGTCGAGCTAACCTAACATTGCACCGAGTCCGAAACTTCCTCGTCGGCTCTTGAAATTCGGCCACCTTAAGGGGATACGAAAGTGGCATCCGAGACACGAATCGTTCACGAAACATTTCTCCAAACTGGATACACCGAACCGTTTCAAACATTACACCACGAACCCGGAGGCCATAGGGAAGATCCTGCCACCCTTGGAATTTATTTTGTTCTAAAGAATTTTTAAAATATCCATAAAAAAATTTGTAAGAAATCGAAATTTCACGGATGTCAGGACCTTCTGTGTACCCTCGATATTAATATTGTAAAGTGTGAATCGATTCGGTATACCCAGTTCGGAGAAAAGTTTGACGGACGAGACGAAAGACGCGACTTTTGCATCACCTTAAGGATAAGGCGTTGATCCTTCCCCAGGTGAGAAGGGAGTCGGCGAGGAAGGTGACGCAGGCGAGGGAGTGTTAGGATCGGAGGAGGAAGAGCTCGCGAGAGAAGGGAAAGGGGAGGTCCGAAGCACAGGAGGCGGAGAGGCAGAAGAGACGAGAACCCAGTAACCCAGTGCCGAGTCCGCTCCCCGAGGTCTGCAAAAACAAAAGAGAAGCGCGTGCCACGCGCCGATCGGCCGATCCGCGATCGTTCCACCGGCGCGCGTTGCGTCCGGCGGCCGAGTGGCGGCGCGGCGGTCGCGCGGGGGATTTTTAATCGGGGGCTGCGCGCGCACATGGAGTGGGGGAAGGTTGTCGAACGGCGGTAAAAGGAGCGTTACTTCTCCGAGCCTCTAGGAATCGCGGGGGACAGGGGTCGACCTTCGAGGGCGAGAAAAAGGTGCAGCTTGGTTCCCTTTTTTTTTTTTTTCTTTCCTTCGTAACTTACGATTTATTATACAAAATGGAGAACCTTAACGCTCGAGAACGAGAGAAACAATAATTTAAGTATACGGATTACGAAGTAGGGAGTGACTACACCACCGGCCTTAGTCGGGGTGACGTTCAGACGTGGCGACCCAGGTGGCGCGCACTTCCGAGCGTGACCTCAAGTAACGATCTTCGACCTTAAACACCTAGGGGGGATTCCTTTTCTAGGAGGTCGCAGGAGCGATTCGACCATTCCTACGGAGACGACGCGACTCGGGTTCCACAGGGTTGGGTAAGCATGATACGCCGGGTGATATGCGTATTTTCTACGTATATATTACAACATACAATACGTTCCTAATTTTCAACGCAAGCGCGAAGTACATTTTTAAATAGAAAGTATTAAAACCCCTTGGAAATTTGACATTAAACAGGGTTAAGTCGAAGGAACTTCGAACGCAAATTGTTCCTTAAAATTGTTGTAAACTATTACTTGGTTTATGCAATATACGTGAAAAACCGCGAAATTACCTAACCCTGGCGCGCTCGCTAACTTCACGCCGGGCCCCGGCCTGCTACGTGATACATATATATTATCGGTAAAAAAATATATGCATATGCTCGTGCGTATGCTATATATACTATTTATATATATATATAAATATATATAAATCTGGAGGCTTCTCTCTAGCTCTTTGACACCTACAGGATCGGGGACGCCGTGGAGCTCGCGTGCGCTCATCGAACACTTCGGAGTGATCATTGAGATTAACTAAATCTGCGATTAACTAAGGTCGAACCTGCATCCCGAACCCCCGAAATTAGCAGCACTTTTCGCGAGACATAGTCATGGCTGCCTGGCTAGTGATTTTGGCGCTGGTTTCGAAAGAAAAAAAAAACTAAACGCGACCTCCCCCGGTCCCTCATTTCCTGCGGTTCCTCCGAAATCAGACATTTCTGGATAGTCACTAAATATTCACGGTGAAAATCCACGAACCACTCAAATGATTTTCGGGAAGTAAGTCAAGGAATACCGCAGGTAAATCGAGGGACCGGGTACTCCCGATCGCGTCTCAAGTCGACCCTACGTATACTCGGAATACTCCGATACATGTTCTTCTTTTTTTCACGCTTTTCTTCATTACTATAAAAAGAAAAAAAAAAGGATCTAAAAATAATCGCACGCGTTTTAACACATTTAAACAGTGATCAACGGTGTCGGATTAGCGTTGGCTTTCGGAGGGGAAGAATCCGCTTCCAAAATGGCGGCCAAAACCGACGCCGTCTTGGAAGCGAACCGTCCAATTTTGGGACAAAAAGTGGTTCCAAACGCGTGGACATAAATTATAATTAACAGCGGGGTATTTCGGTAACTCGTGTGCGTGCGTGCATGCAGGTGTTACGCGAGATCGAGGATGATAATCGGCGATTAGCGATTTCGAAAAGTCGAGCACCCACGCGGAGGCACGCACGCGTGTACTACGGAGCTTGGCTTTAGGCTCGGGGCCTTGAAGCATTGTTGCTACAGGATTTAGCGGAAATAGTTGCTCAGCCAACTACCGCTCGGAATTCGATGTCGGAATATTCAACAACGTGTTAATTGCACGCCGACGAGTATGGCGCGCAACTACTGGTTACACCGTTAGCAGTAGTAATGGTAATAGGACACTATGCATAGTGGGAGCAATTGCGAGTATCGATATGGTAGCACAAGAATGGCCGCCCGAGTGACAGTGGCAGCCCAATAACCACAAAGTAGTGAAATTCACGTTTTACCCCATTTCAAAGCGTGCATTCCAAGATTTTGCGTTTGTTGGGAATAGACGGCATACGAAGTACAGTGGAATTCTTTACCGGTACCGAACAGTCGAAGGGTAATAGTACGTCCATGTAACGACCGGAAATGCCGGATACATTGACCAATTCTCCCGTAACTATGCGAACTCACGCGAGATAGTAGCGATAATAGTAACAAGTACAAGTAACACGGCGGCTTCAGCGCCAGTACCGAAATAAGCTAAAGTTTATATAGATATATACGGTCCCACCAGAAACTATCCGTGGAGTACCGCGATAAACTAGGAGTAATTTCGATCGAGAAAGTCGAGAAAGTCGAGAAACTCCGGCAACGGTCGCGTGGTACTCGAAGAGTACCGAGGAGAACCGCGAAGAGTAACGACCGGAAGTAGCGAGTACATGGGAGGATACGGAAGCAAAATCAATTCCGCCCACCAACTGGTGGCACGGTCTAGGGTGCAATAACAACTATACAAAGGGGTCTAGTTGTCGCCGAAGACGACCCTGAAGAGCAAGGGACTGACTCCAAGAAATCTCTCGATTAGGGCACCCACGGGTCTTAGGGTCCAGGGGTCGGAGAAGTACTCGAACTCGAAGGCTTTCCATCCGAATCCAGATGCAGCCTCGAGAACATCACGACCGAGTACTCCAACAATTCCAATTGGGGTGAATTAAAGCGATATGACCATTGGATTTCAGGTTTCCCTTCGTGTACTTAACCCTGGACACCTTGACCTGGGACAAACAGAGGACTTGGACCCCATGAGCCCTATCTTATCCTCTTCGGAGAGGATTAACGCAAAAGTCATGCTCCTCGAGGGCCCCCTGTACCCAGGGTCGGCAACTTTACCGCGACGCGGTAAATCGTCATGGTGATGGTCATGGAGACGGATCGTTGATGGCAGTATCAGCTACGGTGAAGAATCGCCAACATTTGGGAGTTCTTCGGGAGCGTCGAGATGGAGTTGCGGAGACGATGCCCAGGATGAAGAGAGGCGACTAGTGGGACTTGTATAGTGGTCCATGGCAGTGCTTGCTTCATCCCCAAATCTGGACAGCCCCTCTCCTCTCGTCCCACATTTTCCAAAGGACACGGACTCGCGGACGTCATCTTCCGGTATCTCCCTCTTCCTCCCTCGCTCTCGCCGTTCTTCGCTTAGCGGCAGTGACGGCGTTGCTGGTCGTGTCCTGGAAAAGAAAAAGAATTCCATTAGAACCCTCGTTTAAAAAAAAAAATTCACACACGATACAAGTGTCGCGTAAAGGCGATGACATTTCTACCGGTCCTAAGATGCCAATGAAAGGGTCATTCCATGGTATAAAAAAGTGTGGAGAAAAAGCCGGAGGAAATTTCGGCGACTCTCCGGGAAGGGGTCCAGGGCCTAGGCCTCACCTCCACCGGCCCCTCGGCTCGGAGTATCCTGATCCGAGCGAAGGCCGCCTGGTGCATTCTAGGTGGGCAAAAACTGCACTAGGAAACCACGCCCTGGCCGGCTCTCGCGTGTCCTCAGGGACATTTCACTGCTCGCTCGAGCCCCCACCCCCGCGGGACCTAACCTAAACTGCGCTTTAGACGGCCCGACTCGGATACGGCGGCACTATAGACTCTGGACGTGGACGTAGACGTGGACACTATAGTTGGCGCGCATAGATACGCCCGGCACGGAGCGCTCTATGCCAGAGGAACGCTCTCGCCGATCGTACGTGCGTACGACGTTCCAGCAACCTACCTACCTACCTACCTATCTACCTATCTACCTGTCTGCCTACCTGCCCGCCTTACGTATTCTGCCTACCTAGTTACGCGGCAAGACACGCGATTTGTCGCGAGTTCTTTGCCTATCGGCCCCGGCGAGTGCCCCAAGGACACTCGTCCAGGGCACGGGCGCCACGGTAATTGGGGCACCCGGGAAAGAACGGCCTGGACTGGGCTTGCACTCGTTACTCCACTATGTGCCTGACTATCCATCTGGCGTCCCGTCTGCCCGTCCGTCTGTCTGGGTACACGGCGAGCCGCGTGATTTGTTGCTGCCGGCTCGTCCCCCGGCGCCAGGGACTCCAAGACGCCGAGAGGGATGCCGATGGAAGGGCGAGCAGCGATTTTGCGTCACCGATTGTCAACATATGTCGATGATTGGTGGTACCAATCGAAACCGATCATCCGATCGTGGTCAATTGTAGGTTTTCATTGGGGCTTCTAGGGATCGTTATTATAAATCAGCTGATGATTGGTGCCGATGATCGAAACTAAACGTATTCCGTTGGGTTCCTTGGAACGTTCCGTAATGTTGGGTCTTCCGGGATACATTGGACAGTTTGGAGGAGCCGATACGTTGTGGTTCCTGGTTATGGTGGAGTTGCACCCCCGGGTTGCATTATTTCCGACGGTGGATGCGACCACAATAGGTGTCAAGCGCATATATACGCCCGGCACGGAGCGCGGAGCTGAAGGAACGCTTTCCCGGGTGTGCGACATGCGTATTAAATCCTGGCAACCTACCTACCAACCTATCTGTTCCTCTACCAATCCACCTTCCGATATGTGTGTTCCATCCACCTAGTTACGCGGTAGGACGCGCAAGTTGCGAAGTGCGGCCTGCGAGTTTGCGAACTCGCGAGAAGACGAGGGGATACCGGAACTCGACGCCTTCGAGACGTCATCCTAGCCCTTTACGTAACGCTTTCCGTTCCCAGGAGGGCCTTCCATTATCTTTTGCCGATGCAAATTTCGGTTTTGTCGCCGATGAGAATTTTTTGCCGAGTAAAGTGGGAGATGACTGGATTCTGGAGGAAGAAGCTAGGGTAACACCGGGAACTCCTGCGGGAGCCGAGTCACAAGGAGTCGTCCACTCGTGAATGGAGGCCTCACTCTCGGACTCTTTCTCTTTCTTTCTCCCGACCCGGCCGGGAGGGAGCACTTCCACTTTCTTTCCGCCGTTTCTGGGCCAAGTTCAGCCGAAACCCCGGAACTTTCTTCGCGCCGCTCTTCCGCTTTCTCCCGGCCGGCCGCGACCTTCCGTAGTCCGAGCCACAGGTGGAGAGGAGAAAGGGATGTCCCTATTTCGAGATCCGACCATAGCGTGACGTTGAGGTTAGGACCTCCAAGTTTTCCTCTAAAACCACCCAAACGAGCCCCCTAAACATTTTTTTTAAACCTGATATCTCATTGACTGGATTTTTAGTCAGGGTCGCTAAGTCGAATTCTCTTCTCCGGGGGAATCCTTTGGCGCACTCGGGGAGTCCGACCTGGGGCCTCCGAGTTGCTCCTGAACTTGGAACTCGCCCGGTTACCGGTGACCTACTTTACCGGTCTCCCTCTCTCTCCTTCCCCCATCGAATAAATATTGCGTTACAGAGAGGCGCCCCGCTGTCAGCCGCGGGCGACGCCTACGCGAGCATCCCCGAGGGATAATCTTCTTCCGTTTATGTCGAGCCTCTTTCTCCGCTCTTTACATTCCTCCTCTTTTATGGCCCTTCTCGCGCTTACGCCCTCTCCCGTTCTACTCCCTTCGAGACCTGCGACACCCGCCGTTGCGTGACACCTCACAATAATTTCCCTTCTATAAATGTTCCAAAACATTTTACGCATTTTTCAGGAAACTCGCCTATCCGTAAAAAAATCCCGATTAAGGTGTCATGAAAGTGTCATAGTCAAAAAGTAAAAAAATTTACAAAACTCCAAATTGGGCCCACCATATAATTTGAAACTTTGGCACGTTATTATGGAGGTCTTAAGGAAGGTCATGAAATTTCGCAAGTTTCGAGACTTTGTATGAATATAACATTTGAATTTTTTTTTTTGCATTTTTTCAAAAAGAGGAAACGTCGACCCCATACTTGTCGGGGGCCTCTTCTTGCAGGGGATGAAGTCCTTGCAGGGAGGACGGAACTTGAGTTTTTTAGATGCAGATGTCTAGGGGATGCGTCGGATCGTGAGAAAGACGTAAAAGAACAAAGATCGGCGAACGATCGACGGCCGTGCGGTATTTTTACGGTACAGTTAGCGATACCGTCGTCGGTGTTACCGACCACGGCCACGGCGTCCCGACGCTCGTTCGCTCCCGGAGTGCCGACCACCGCGGCCATTAGATTAGACACGGCCCGAGCAATGCACAGAGGACTGGATAATCATTAGTTTATATAACGAGTCATTTCCCGCGGCCACGTGATTTTCTCGTCAAGGCGATCCGCTCACCACCTCCGTGCACAAAGTGCAACGGCGGCGGTTAGCACCTCCTTGCATCCTGCATCCGTGGCCGACAGGTGCGCGCATGCGTGTCATGGGGTCTTTGTTTCCCTGAAAAAAACCCTCGAAAGAATGCCCATAATCGAGAAACAAGTATAAATGGGGTAAATGGTAACGAGAAAGTGGGAGTTGGGAGGGTGGTTATCAGGTGAAGGTCGATCAGCTGATGTCGCTTGGTCAGGACCATCGTGTTAGGGTAGGTTAGAGATTGCACATTTTCTGGAGATCGCATATGAATGCAGAATCTCGAAGAGAGTAGGGAATTCTCCAGAAACAAAATTCCTGACTTTTAACCGAAATCGGACGAGGTAAACCGAGCGACCCTAGAGCCCGACGCGGCTTAATGGACCGGAGATAAAAGTGGTCCAGCGAGCGGCATCCAATTAGATATGCATTTTCTCAGGGAAAAGAGTCGAAAGACCTATCTCAAGCCGACCTAAAACTCCACGAGTTTGAAAGGAAAATCGTTTTCGATAGGAGGGACGCTTGGGATGACTCTCGCCGTGACGGGGAGCCGAAGACGGTGGAGGCAAGAACGCCGACCACGAGGATGAATTATCTCGTAAAAGGTAATAAAAAAAAAAATATCTAACACCACAATTCCAGTAATCGAGGAGGTCGAAAGATTTATCTCGAGCTTTCGATTGCAGGGGAATCGGGATGACTCTCGCCTAGTAACTTGACGTCTGGATGATGGGGAGCCGATCGAAGTCGGCGAAGACAAAGGCGCCAATGAGGACCGACGGAGATGCGTCCTCGACACGGGGAATCCGCTACGAGGCTCGCTTAGAATGTGGGTAATGGACGTTAAAGAAGTTGCGAGTGGTGGCTCGAGTGTGTGTAGGCAAAGGTGGTCCCCACGGCTGGTAAATGCCACCGGTTGGCATTATGCCGCTCTACCGGTGTTAGACCTTCGAGATGCGCATCGGCCTACGATCCGAGAAGATTGCTTCTCTCCATGCCCCGAGATCGCGGACTTAAGGCCGTACCTAGATTCGATACCTTCGGAATGATCCACCCGACGAACGGCGACGATCCCTCCATCGGCATTCGTTCCCCGCCCAATGCAAAACCACCGAAAAAATTTCACGTCGATGGAATAAACGGACGAAGAGTGCTGGGAAAAATTCCAAGTTTCTAGGTGAAGCAGGGACGTGGATGTAAGTCGGTGATGAGAAGCGGTTTAAGCGGTCCTGGAGAAAAACTCTTCCTTGGGCACCGTCTGGAGGATCATGGCTATGAGGGTCAGGGGCATCAAGGAGACCGGCCGGAGAGCATCGGGACTGGTCGAAGGTGTAAGTGCAAGGGGAAGTGGGGGATTCGAGGAATGTCAAATTAAATTCTGGTCGGTCCGGTAGACATAGAAGGGGCAACACCGACCACCGTTTCCGTGGCTAGGAATAACTCCTCCGGCGTTCGGCCTTTATCGGACCCAACCTACGCGCCGGGAAGGAGGAATTGTTCGCCGCGAATCTATGACGGTGCATTCGGAATCCACCGGGGGATATTCCTCGCTTTGCCCGCCTATGACTGGTAATAATTTCCGACATTGCCGTTGAGCAACCTCCCCGGATTTTTAGGGTCCCACCGTGGTGGCATCGCGGACACGGAGGAGGGTATTCGGACCCCATAAGCCGCTCCAATCACATTTAGAGAGAGAAAACGGACTATCTCCCGGCAAGAAAGATAAGAACGCGAAGGTCTCCTCTCGTTCCTCGCCTCGTTTATTTTATCATCGCGGGAATATCAAGGAAGCGATCGTTGTGTGGTTTTTTTAATCACCGCAGGAATATCCAGGAAGGGACCGGGTGCGCGGGATTTCTGGCCAGGAGATCATCTTCGTCGGCCATGGGAGGTTGCAGACTCCGGGAGGGATCGTTAGCACGGAAACGATCGTTTACCTAGCCGGGGGGAAGAGTTAGCACGCCAAAGCTGGGACGCGGCGGAAGAGAGAAGATTTGGTTCGTCTGGGTGGACGAGGAACACGAGGATCAAGGCTGCGAGGGTCAGGGGCGTTAAGGAGTCTGGACAACGGTGCGTCGGGCCCGGCGAAGGTGTAAGTGCAGGCGGGGAGGGGGCTTCGAGGAATGTCAAATTAAAATCCGGCCAGTCCGGTGTACCAGGGGCAACGTCGGCCATCGTTCCCTCGGCTAGGAGCCGCTCGTCCACCTCGGCTGCTGGCGGGGATCCTAGGACTGGGCTAGGCCGAGCGCCGAGGTGAACGAACCTCCGAACCTCGTCGGGTTCCCGAGAGAAAAAAGGAGAGAGAGGGACCGGGAGGGAGACAGGAGCGCCGAAAAAAGGGAGGGAACCGCCGGAGAGCAAGAAACCCTGATGAAGAAGGACCGCGGAGGAACCGTCGACGCCGCGACGACCAGCGGTCGGAGGAAGCGCCGGGAGATGGAACGAGATGGAACGAGATGGAGCGCGATGGACGACGGAGAAAAACGGAGGAAGACCTCCCGAGAGGAGGGCGAGCTGCCCAGGGAGGGAAGAAGAACCTAATGCCTCTCGCGTCGGTGGAAGACGATCGGATCGCTCCTTCTCCGCTCGATCGGGTCGTTCCTGCTTTTCCATTTCTCGACCGGTCGCCTCCCCGAGGGTCCCTCCCGATCTGGTCTATCGGGGCCCTTCGGGGGAAGCGTCGTTCCCGAGATTCTTCCGACTTCTTCAAATCCCCGAAATCCTGCCCGACGCCTACTCGGACTCACGCCGAGTCCACTTGTCCCAGGAACGGCGAGGGACTAACCGGACCGACCACTCCACCGACGCCTCCGCCTACCCAAAGTTGGGTCAAAGACCATCATCGACACGATTTCCCCGCGGGTTGCGCCCTGACCATGGACGTCGGACGCACGAGCGATTTTCTCGAGGAACCCGCGTCGCCTTAACGGGAATGGATCAAAAGTGATCCCACGATCTGCTACCATCGCGACCGAAGTGGCGGGTCCACGTGGTCGTCCTGGCCTCGCGAGAAGCGCCAGACCACCCCCAAGACCCATTTCGCTGATCGTGATCCTCGCGTCCCAAGTCCATGGTCCAATCGACCTAAGCGTCCGATAGACCAACCCAGAGAAGAAAGGGAGGAAACCCTGCCCAAATAAAGTCGACTCAGTTTCCCGTGGGGCTCGGCACAAAGGCCCAGACGTGGCGATCCTCCTCGTCGCCGTGGTCGGTGATCGGCGTCGCCACCTCCGAATTCAAATCCGAAATCGCGATTGGTATGCGGCCCGGCGACCAATCGTCGGCCAAAACCTGTCGGTCGATAGCTCCTCGGGTCTAAAGTTAGTGGGGCCGCGGGTGTGCGTCAGCGGAACGTCGTGGCAGCGCTCGGCATAGCGCGAGGGCCTCCTCGTTGCGAGGGATAGACCGCCAAGGGGACGGCGAGGCCTCGCCAGAAGGAGAAAGAAAGAGAGAGAGGGAGCCGAGTCACTAGAGGAAGGGCGAGCTCAGAGGCGAAGGAGCAAGAGAGAGGATTGGCATGCAGGTCGCGCCACGAGTTGGCCTAGGTCACGCGTGATCCTCGCCGATCGGTCCCCGATTCGCGCGATCATCCCCGACCGCCATTTTGGAATTCCCCCCGTTTCCATCGCGAAGATTAAAAAAGTGCAACCGAGAACCTTCCATGTACATGTCGTTACCCTCAACAACAGGTTACGCTCATATATCGAAAAAACTAAAATTTCACGTTACCCACCGTCGTGTCATGAATTCCTGCCATTTTTTGTTTAATTAAAAAAAATTATTCCCATCGATTAATAATTTATTCCAGGTTTTTCACAAGTTTCTCGTAATGTTCGGGAGGTCTTGAGAAGGATGACAAAATCCCGTAGCGTGAAATCATCTTATCGGAGTAGTCTTGAAATTAAGGGAACTTTGTTCTAACTTGAAACGCGACATTTCCTCTCGAGGAATTCTTTCGGGAGGTTCCCGAGGAAAGGAGGGAGTCCGATTCGTGAAAATGTCAGGCCAAATCGAAAGGAAGGTGAATGGGAAAAGATTCGAAATGAATGAAGAGTCCGGCTTCGGGTGGAGTGGACTCGCTCGGCTCGCGGCTCGCGGAGTGCCGAGCCGAGCCGAGCGGAGCGTGCTCGAGCCGAGTCGGCCCACCAATCGGAGCGGCGCATGCGCGGGAGCGAGACGCCCGATGCCCAAAACTCTGCTAGTGTCAATGAACCCGGCCATGTGAGTTGAGGTTGAGGAGGCACTATCGGGGTCTTGTCTTTCCCATGGAACCGAGACTAATTTCGGAGCCTTTACGATGAGCGCGATATTAACCCACGGATCGGTAGATCGCCGTCGATCCCTAGGGCCTCGATAGGGTCGACCCGGACGATATATATCGATCCGACCCCGCGCCAAGATGGCGGCGACTCGTCGCGCTTACGAATTAACTCGTTTGCTTAAGAGGACAAGTGCAACTCCTCGCGGTCGCCCGGAAGCCATTTTCGATTCGGCCAATTTCGATTCGAGATCGGTCACGGGTTTAAATATAAACCGAGGATTCGTTTCTTCCTCCTCCTGGAAGTGCAACTTATTTTTGAATATTAATCCGGGGAACGGCCTCGGCTTTCGAAACTCACTTTCACCTTCGAAAAGGAACTTTTTAGGCGATCGGCGATCCGTCTCGAAATTACCGAATCGGTGAAATATGATTTTAGAAGATTTCTACCCTCAGAAGAAAAAAATCTATCGACCGCGGAAATATTTCGTTCGTTTACGGAATAATTGTTTCACTCGAATAAATTTTTTTTTTCTCAGGGTACTTTTCGGATTTTTACCGGGAATTAAGGTGGGCCCTTTGGATAAATTGTTATTTGTTGCTTTTACGCGCCGTCCTTTCTTGGAGCTATTTAACCCTTTCTTGTGAGTATTAAATGGGGAGTAAAGTACCCATAAAGACTGCTCTGCTCTTTATAGAAACGATAAATTCGTACCATATCCGAATTCCTTCCACTTAGGTGCATTCTTGGGTTTATCAACGGTCTTGACAACGAATCGACTACTTCCGAAAATATTTCTACGTAAATTTCACATGCGTTTTTGAAATCGGGGAAAATTAATTATTAACGTTGAATCAGCTGGAAATTCAGCCGCAATTATATCGAAAGGTGGAAGAACGTTAAATTATACATTCCACATAATAAGCAGATAACGATTGTACTGTTTCATGCCTTGAGAACTTTCACATCGATTATTTTCTCTGATTTACTTCCGACAAGCACGCAACAAGAAAATGAAATTAAAAATATCCATTCCGAGGTGAACTAAAAACCGGGAGCAATAAATTCAAAGCTAACAACGATCTCCTTGTATATTTAATTCACAACAAAACAAATCCCAGGACACGTCATCGTAATATCTTTTTGTAAAGATCGACCGTTATCATAAAGAGTAGAAGAAATAATGTTTCTTCAGTCAATGGAAACGTGATATGTAGAGGAATCCAATTTTCAAAAAAAGTGAGAAAAATCCGAAGAGGCCTTCGATTTTCAGGTCATCGTTCCTATCGATCGATCATCGATCAAGCAGCGCCGACATATCGATACGAGGACAAAAGCCGAAGAAGCCGGTAAATGTCATCGCCGTTACCGTCAAAAAAATCATTCCCCGCGAGACTTATCGTTAAAATCAGATAACCCAGGATAAAAAGAAGAGTACTCACCGAGGCATGTTGGCAGTGATCCATCGGTCCCAAGGGCCGGATCCTCCGGGTGCATTACCGAAGGGGTCCGTTGACGGTGGGGGTGCGTCTATCTCCAGGTCGGATCCAGCGATGTCTCCCCTTGCGGATATGTATGCTCCAGGGGCATCTCCTGAGATTGGACGAGGAGGTCTCCTCCCTGCCCCTGACGGGCCCCATCTCGGGGCCCAGGTCCCTCGTCGAGGGCCCTTCAGTACTGCCCCGTGGGGTCGAGTACTCCCCCGTTGATCATGACGTCCATCGAGCTGCGACTTCTCCCAAGAACCACGAGGAGACGATCGGCGGAGCGAGACAAGGCCCAGGGTCCTAGTACTGTCCGGTGGGGTCGAGTTCCGACATGATGGCGAATGGTTCGATTCCGACACGAGGAAGGTCAGGGTCGAGGTGGAATCACCCGGAGAAGAGGTTTTCCAGAGCGATCAGGGCGACCAGGGCGTCAATAGAGGCCAGTGGGGTCCAGATCTCCGCGTGCCATCTTGGAGGCCCAGGGGTCCGGCGGGTGGGAGAGGGCCTTAAGAGCCGATCGGCAAGAGGTAGAGACTCAGTAGAGACCGGTCGGGTCCAGCTGACTCGCCATCCTCGGTACGGCCGGTCCGGAGCTATTCACCTCCTAGTGGGCCCTACGTGGGGGTCCTCGTTCCGGTCTCGAAGGTACCTTATTCCTGGCTCGTCGTCTCGATGTGGACCTCGGACTCTTCTGGCCACTTCGGCGGACCAAGATCGGACGTCTTCCCCGGCGCGGTCGCACTCGTCGGGCGATGGGCCCGATGTGTATCCGGGGTGACTGGGTCTCACCGAGGATCGGTAACCTGGAGGCTACCGGAAACTAGCTGCCGTGCGTGACCGTGCCCCACAGAGCTCTGACAGCTCTGGCGAGTGGCCTCGGCTTAAGTCCCGGCTGGCCCCCACCTGGGCCCCAGCTTGGGGCTCTTTTCATTGGCGCGGAGACCACCGGCTCCAGGGGAATTGGCAGAGGGAGGTTTCGGAAAATTTTCACCCGGGGGGACCAACCCCTCCGCGGACCCCTCGGGCCCTTCGACCTCCCCCGCGCCGACGGGGAGGGGCACCCACGGGGAGAGTGGGAGGGGGCTGCCGCAGAGGGGGCAAGACCCCTGGAGGGGGCCGCGGATACAGGGGAAACGAACCAACGCCATTGGACGAACCGACAACGACACCGCCGCTCCTCGGACGGGTCTCTATTAATTGGAGAACTTCGGCCCACGGATCCTCCTTTTGGGCCTAGGACGAACGCGAGCCTGGAAAGGCGAGAAAAAAATCCAATCCGATTTTCTTCATAATTTCGGCTGATTTTATTTATACTCGTGCGCGATGACCCTCCTGAAAATATTCTTTCAGTGGAGAGTCTCGCTCAGGGCGTTGCTGGCAAATTTTAATTAAATGGAAATACCCATGGAAATATTTTTCGGGATGTGCGAATAAAGCCGTTG
Organism: Orussus abietinus; assembly: GCF_000612105.2. Taxonomy (NCBI): domain Eukaryota; kingdom Metazoa; phylum Arthropoda; class Insecta; order Hymenoptera; family Orussidae; genus Orussus; species Orussus abietinus. The sequence continues at coordinate 833,224 of NW_019395989.1, forward strand.
AAGTTTGCATTGTTTAGAAATATGTTCATGGGACACAATGAGCATTAAATTTCAGGGTACCCACAGCACCGGGCACCGTTTTCCGGTAATGGTCGGTAATTAGTGGAATACTCCCTGCGGTGGTAATAACAAGGGAACCCTAAACAGTCAATTAGTAGCCGCGGATGCATCACCCGAAACCTGCGATTTACCCGTTAAAGAGTTACGATACGGTCGAGTTATTCCGAACCGGGAGGAATTTACAACAGTGAATTTACAAGAAATTCCGGAAAAGCGGACAGGAGGTGCAATTCTCGTTTCGCTCCTGAGAGCCGACACCGCGTCGTGTGACCATTTTTGCGAGGTCGATCGATATCTGGTCGTACCGATCGACAAGACCTCTCACTAAAGATCGGCTAGTCGAAGGAGGTTAAAAGAAGGAAAGCCCGTCGACCTTCCTCTGGCACACGGCGTGACGGTGACCCGTTTATCCGAGGGTTAAAATAGGCAAATCGAGGGTGGGGCCTCATTTTGGGCCTCACCCTTGGGACAAATTTTTTCCATAACAGTGGCCTGTTTATACGGCGATTAAAACAGGCAAAAGGTGCACGTTGTCGTTACGACTTGTTTATACGTGGGGTAAAATAGGTAAAATAAGGGTGGGGCCTCAATTTCGGCCTTAGTTTGTCGGAAAAGCGAAGCATTTCCCGACGGCCATTTCTGCCCCAATAAACGCGTTTTACGGCTTCCCGGGCAAAAGCCGATACCTTTTTACGGGCTCGAACTTTCTTTCCCTTTCTCCCGAATTTTTTTTTCGGCCCGTTTCAGGCCCGAAGAAAGCGTCGCCATTTATTGCAGACCGACGACCGTCCAGGGGGGGCTGTTTCCGAAGTAGCGACCGATTGTCAAGGGAAAATTCTGAATAGACCATTAAGGAGAGAAGGGACTCATACTGCAGGATTAGGTGCACCCCTAATTATTGGCCGAGCCATTGCTTCGGAATTCTCATGGCTATTTATTGCCCACCGGATTATGGGCTCTCCTGGTCGCGTTAAACTCTTGTTAAACATGGACTCCAAGTTCATTGACAATTCAAGTACGCCCAATGACTGGAATCTTGCAAACCTTGCAAAATTCCCTAACCTCTCGATAAATATCGTGCACTTTGAAAATTATTTTGATTACCTCCAGGTATCGGAAATCAATTTTTCACGCCGTGGGAAATTTCAGGGATTTGTCGATCAGCTGTTCGAGTGCTCGCGCTCGTCTAACCTAGATTCTAAAAATTCTAGAAATTAAAAATTTCAGAAAAAAATTCAACGCGTCGCGTGAAAGGTTTCCAGCGATTTCCAGTGATTTTCAGCGATGATTTTGGGAATTTTCGGACGAAGGGCGAATTAATTACGATGTAACTCTCCGCGGAATGGAATTTTGGAAATTGGAGCGCGCGAGGGCGTAACGCCGATTACGCTTACTCGTAATTGGCGGGAAATGCTCGGCCGGGCGGAGAATTCCCGCAGGAATTTGAAAGTCGCTCGAAATATTTGTCATGACGACGAAATCGATGACGACGCAACGTTCCGGGGACGTTTCACCTACGAATACAAACGCGAGTCGACTTTATCGCCGGATCGTTGAAGCTTTCGTGTCTCGCTCGCTTCCTACTCGGTCGATAAGAAAACTCGTTAGCTAATCGATCTTCCGTCTTCCCCTTCCTCTCGTAGACGACATAAAAATACGCAACGGAATTGTACGATTACCCGTACCAAAATCGCCACCTCGAAAAATCTCAACGTGCCACCCACCCTGAGAATAACAATTTCACCGAACCAAAGATATATACGTTTCATTTAGAGAACACGTTTCTCTGGCACAATGACATTTTTTCCTCCGTGTCCCGCGTTTAGGTAATATTTTTTTTTAATATAATCGAAACGCGGGGAGAAATTCATATAATTATTTGCCGGAGGAATCGATGAGTCGCCGGATGAAAATGTTGTTAGAAAGCGTCATTAGCCGGCGATCCCGCCGGAGATGTGTCATTAGGTTGGCTGGAAAGGAAATCAACGATGCAAGAAGAAATATGAACCTTCCCAGGAAAGTTATTCGCGGAAAAATCGGAAGCCGATCGAAGAGAAATTTCCGTCGACCGATCAGCTGATCCGTCCAGGCGAGAGTCATTATAAGATTCGTCACGAATAAAGTCGCTCATAATTCCAAAATGTATTAAAATGAGCTATAATACAAAAATTCACGAGGAACCTCGGAGATCGAGAACGTCAGGAAAACTCGTAAGAAGTCGTAATAATTATAATAAGAAATTCATAGCCGCTTGGAATTTTCTTTCCCGGAGTTCTCGTTTATTAAGGTGGATATTTTAAAAGCAGTTCGAACCGATTCTCGGGCTTTCTCGGTCTCGGAGGATGTCGAAATTCCCCGGATCGTTTCGTAGGTGCATCTTGAGGAGGTCCTTGCTCCTTGCTCCGTAAAAGTCGCAACGATTACAGAGAAGTGGCCGGCAGCAGTTCGAAATCGAGCGGCTAAAAGAGCAGAAACCCGAGGCGGTTTTCCAGCTAACGAGTTCGGAACCGCTTCGGGAACAATCCGTGCCCAGCCCTCGTAAATCAGGCCCACAATTGTCGGATTTACTCGGATATCCAACGAAGGGACCCAAGAGGTTCAATGGCGATTACCGAGCACATCGCCCGGTGTTTTCGAAAACGGATTTTCCCTTAGGGGGAAATAATTCCGTAATGCCCGTACCCGAAAAACGTTAGGATCACAATAGAGGATAATTATTTCGGCGATTGGGATTCCCCGAGTAGGTGGACGTTACCTCTTTAGATCATTCCGAGGGGAGGGCGTAACCTCGAGAAAATTGGCTCGGCTCCCAGGGCAACAAGTTGGCCTCCGACCCTCGAAAATTTGAGCTCCACTGGCCCCGAGCCAGGACTCCGAGTCAAGTTAAACGAATCTGACAACTCTGTTACAGCGTTGCCAACTTCGCGATGTTTAATCGCGATTGGCCAGTTTTCCGTCATGAATATTCCCCCCAGCGATGCGACGGAACGGACAATTTCAAGGAGTACTTCTCCCCGACAGGGCGACGCCGCGATTAAAAAATCCTTCGACAATGGCTTCCGCCTCGTCACGCGGCGGGAATTCTCGAAATCGGCGGAGATTCGGTCGGGACGAGGAAAACCGAGCGAAATTTCGCCGGAAACCGCAAAGGGACCAGGAAAACCCTTCCCGAGCCGAGCCTCGTAAATCAAAGACCGTCATGTCGATCAGCGTCGAATCGCCGATAAATCGGCACGTACCATCGGCATCCGGGTCGATTCGGTTAATTTACGAGGTTCGACCTCCACCGGATAGCGAATTTCCGAGGACCTCATCCTGGAAGGTCCGACGCCATCCAATAGGTCTTTGGAAATTTCTGCCCCTCCCTTTTGGCGCAGGTCCCGGGACCCTCGCTTTTGTTTCCCGGATTATGTCGCACAAAAGTGTATAAAGTCGCTGTTAACGTTCCGCTGGGAAGTTCCGAGAACGAAATTTGAAATCATATGCAAATGACAAATCGTTTCAAACGGTACGATGTGAATATGGAGGCTATAAGGAAGGTCCTAACACCTATGAATTTTCAAATTTTCCAAAAATTGTTTAGGGACATTTTGAAATTTTTTTTCGAGGAAACGAAATTTCACGGATATCGAGCCCTTCCTTGTAGCCTCCGTGTTCGGCTCGTAAAGCTTGAAGCGATTCGGTACCCCCAGTTCGGAGAAAAGCGTGAGGATTTTTTGGCCGGCACTTTCGCATCCCCTTAAGGGGTCAGCGGTCGGAGAACCGAGTCCGCGGTTTGAGAGCCCCTGTGCATTAGCGAGCGTGCAACGACTCGTCGCCGTCGTCGTCGCGTCGACTCGGCTCTACCCGGAGAAGATGACGAAGTGAAGGCAGCAGCGGAGGAGGCCCCTCGAGGGGGCCATCTCGAACCGATAGAAATAAAGTAGCCACCTCTTGGGCCGGTCGGCGGTTCGCAGGCCGCGATTACGCGTGGTCGTGCCACCGCGCCGTGTTACTGGGATAAAAGGTGAACGACTTCCCCCCCGAGTCTTCCGAGTCTTCCGCGCGTTTTCCGCTCGCGGCCCCCTCAAGGCCTGAGCGAAAGGACTTCCGCATCTCTAGAATCCACGCCAATGTAAACACTCGCTCCTCGGCACGCGGAGTCGCACCGAGCGAGGGTCCCGGCTCGATAACGCAACGCAACGTCGGCCATATCGTCCGATCTACGCATATTATACATTCTTTTACATAGTAAACGCCGCGGTACATAAGAATTTCGTAACCACCATCCACGAGATCCCAAGGAGGTTAGGGACGCCTTCCTCGAGACCTCCGAAATCGAGACGACTTGCAGCGAGGATTCAATTATGACGCACGGTAACACCCATACCGATGAGAGTACCCGTTCATTTTTACCGATTACCATCCCCGTCCCAGTAGGGTACTCCAGTACCTTCTGGTTGTTTTTCACCTCGGTGCCTTTTTCCCGCTTTGGTCCCTTCGTCTTGGTACGCCTCTTCCCGTGGAACCACCTAGACTCGATGCCGTAACCCACCGCCGATTGTGCAACCTACGAACCACCTACCTTCCTACACCTACCTACACCTACTCGCGTATCGCCGTGCCCACCAACACCGGACCATTCAGCTACCTACCTCCCGAGGTTTACGCAATTCACGGGGGCCTCCACGCTGCGCCGGGATCCACCTGGTGGACGCGCCCGCCAACTTTGCGACACCCCGCGATCACGACCGCGCGCGAGGGTCGATCCACCGATCCAAAGCTGACCTTGCGTTTTGACACATACACGTGACACTTTCTTAACACCTTAAGATCCCCAAGTGAACGATTATCGAGCCAGGCAGATCTCCATACCGTTAAGGTTGACGATTGATATCGAAAGAGGCAGGGAGTTCCAGAATTGATCAGCGTTTAATGTGGAACACCGTGATCGACGGCTGCGCCCGATTAGATGGCCTTCTGGCTATTATTTACAGGTGCAATTAAGCACAATCCGGTAGTTAAATTAGAAATCTGATCGCGCGTACGCATGCCATTTTCCGGTGGAACCTGGAGATGCGGAGATACGAAGGCTCAATTACGCTTCAATTCGAGCTCCGGGCAATTACTCATCCCGATTATCTCCGATTTCTGCATCTAATTAATCGACACCCGTCCTAGAACGGACTGCAGGTTTTCTCTTTCGAGCCGAGTACGCCAGGTGAATCCTCTCTCTCGCGTCACCCGCGGCGAAGAAGTTATCCCACGGGTCGAGGTCGCCCGACTCGGCCCGACGCATCGGAAAACTCCGGCGCAACCTAACCCAGAAATACCATAACTCAATTAACAGCCGACATAATCCTTAACGACGTTTACTGTCCCCGCTAGTTCCCAACTTGAATCTTTTCACGTTATACAAGAATGCCCATAACGATTTCCCGAGGGACAAACCCCATCTTAACTCCATCGATTCCCCGCGCCTAATTCCTTCCATTAGTCGAAACCATTTCATGGAGACTTCAAGGAACTCCCTGGTATTTTCACTATCTCTGCCCAATCGATCGACATAGTCCTCCCTCTAATCAAAGTATTCTAAAAGAGTCACTCTACATATACATCAAAGCAAGAAAATATTTCTAAAACTTTTCTCCAACCTGGGTGCATCGAATTATTTAATTTTTCAAAACATTCTTTTTTATCTATCCCAGACATCATTTTGCAAATTGAAATTTAAAATTTTGAAATTAATCGGTGCATCCAGTTTGAAGAGAGAGTTATATTTTGACATTTTTATGCATATAAAATGACCTTTTTGTAACGTCTTAAGTAGTTCTTCACGTACCCCTAATGAATCGGGTGGCGGGTCTCCGTTTTAATTTTCCCGCGCGCGTCAGGTCGATCCTCGTCTCCCGAGGAGGCCGCGGGTCGAGGTCGCGCGCTGCGCCGCGATGCGTCGCGGGTACGAGGCGTGACGTCACGGGGACTCGCGCATCGAGCCGCGAATGCAAGGTTGCGTCGTGACGGGCCTCGCCAGCAAGGGCCGCGAGAAAACGAGCACAAAGTCTCATCCTAAGTCGACTCTTAGCGACGCGCGCTTCCCGACAGCGTGCGCGCGCATCCTCGCCATTTTTTACCCAACGCATAACTTATGGCACCACCGCGTGACGTAAGAAAAAAAGAAAAAGGCATAACCTAACGCGCAACCTTCGAAAGTAAAATAAACGGAACTCTCGTGCCCGCCGAAGTTTGCGGATCGGTCTTTCCCTGACCTAACGTCACTCGGAGCGGCGTTCTGCAGCGACTCGGGGCGCGCTTCGTTTTCGCAACGCCAGGCGGCGCGCGCGTCGCGTCGCGCGCTCTTGACGACGCGCCGACGCCGTGCAGCCTCTAGGTCGGTCGTTCACCCGATCCTCGATCAACGTCGGATCGACTTGGGCTACCTCGTAGGCGATCGAATTTTCTCCTTCCTCTTGCGACACGACCTCTCCACGTCGCCCCCGGCCATCTTGCATCCGCACTTACATCAAGTACCGGAATAAAATTAAAAAAAATAAATAAGAAAAAAATATCACTAAACGTATGCAGCATATATAAGGGTATATCTGGGGCGAAACATCTATCGAGTATCCTGACTGATTATTGGAATGAAAAAAAATCCTGCCCGATGAAATCCCTCCACTATCTATCCTCTGACCGTTTCCAGCGCTGAATCGAGGGGAAACCGGCGTAGCGAAATTCACGGGGGGCTTGAATCCCCCTTTCATCCGAGTTGGCAGCAGTTGAGGAAATCCGGGTATTCTTAATTGGATATACCCGGGGTTACTATTAGAGTAATTACTGTAACGTTCCAATTAATGGAGATTATAAAAGTCGGGATCTTTTAATGCCGGCCGGAAGTGCACCTGCACTCTCGCCGTGACCCGATTCTATCGTAAGCCGGCTCTCTTTCTCCGTTTTTCCCTCTTTCCTACTTCCGTTTCTTTCTTCCCCTCCGTCTTTCGCGAGCGGGGGTCGCGTCGCTTTCTCTACGTCGAGAAAAATCGAGGTTAGCGATCGCACCGCGGAAGTCGAGGAAAGGTGTCATGGCGGCGGGGCTTGGAAAAGTCAGGGCTTTGTATTCCACGGTTAACTCGAGATCGGCCGGTTAATTGCGAAAGCGGTGAGAATTAGATTTCGGATAATGGTATTCGAGTAGGAAAGTATCCACGGTGTGGACGCGAGTGTCTAGGAACTGAAAATGGTGGATAACCGATGGTAAGTAGGTGGGTAGTCGGATCGGCTGGTTAGCAAGATGGTTGGTCAGTCGGTTGGTTAAGTGCGTTGACCCGCCGGAAGAGCCGAGCAACCGACCAAGACAAGGACGCCAACCTGTCCGGACAATGAGGCGGAAAGAGACGGGACGAGATATCGAGGAGCGATCGTTAGCTCGAGCTCTGGAAACGGCGGATCCGCCGTCGAAGAAAAGAGAAATTAATGGGATGAAAACGAAAACTCGGTCGATCTTTTCTCTATCCCTCGTATGAATCTCATAGACCACCGTTGCCGTTGCGCGGCCAGGGAAAACTGGAAAGTGAAGTCGATTCACGCTAATCGGAAGTCAGCACCACTTCCGCCCCGACTTCCGTTTGGGGAAAAACGTCCGACCGACCGAACGGCGAGGCTAAGTCGATCCGCCGTAAACGGGGTTCCACTTTAAAGTGGAAATCGAGAAAATGGGAGCCGCGGTTGCTTCCTACTCTTTTATAGATCAATGTGGATTATGGGGTGTTAAGAGATCGTTAACGCACGTCCGAGGACGCCGGGTCGTAAGCTCGGCATATGTCGGTATTCTTCAAATCGACGGGGAAAAATCGATAATCTAGGCACGCAACTACGCGAGTCATACCGCCACTGGCGGCTATCTCCGCGCATCCGTAATGCGCCGACACGAGAGTGAAATCTCCCTTAATAACCGACGAAATAATTAATCCCGACTTACCCCCGGCCCCAGGACCCGATCGAGATCGATGATTAAGTGAAATGAAAATCCCCGCGCCGGTGGAGAATTTCTAAACCGTGGAAAAACCGGGGGAAAATCGGTAATCCGGTCACGCGACTACGCTAGTCGTGCGGTCGCCATTGGCTAGCCGCGCAATTTCGCGAGAGTGAAAGAGAGGAAAGTTTCGGTCGAAAGGTTCCAGCCGGGATCGGCAAAAACGCACGGCGAATTAATGCCATGCGGCTAACCGATCCGGTCGTGCAAAACTGGCACAGTGTCAAGGTGTCCCGAGTGGCACCGAGACAGAGAGGGAGACTAGAACGGTCTTCTCGCTCCCTCTCTCTCGCGCCGCCAAGTAGGCCTCTCCTCTCTCGCTAAATCCACGACGATCGGATCGCCGATTCCGGGACTTTCACGGGACTTTCTTCTTTCTCGCGATCCCGGATTCCGCTCGAGTGGCGCGATCTCGCGACCAGGAGAGAAACGAGCAAACCGCATCCGGGGTGAAAGGCAAAAGGAAGAGCACGTAGCATTTTTGCTAGAAGCGAAAACGATCCTATTCGGATCGGCGTCGGGATCTTTTTCCAGCCTAATCGAGCGAAAAGTCACCGCGAAACAAAAAATACCCCATCCGCTGTATTTTCTGCTTCGCGTAGAAGAAAAATACGGCAATTCCATTCGCGGATGGATTGGACCTTCTGCGTGCTGGATGGATGCTAATCATCGGCGATAATCTACGCGCGAAGCGGAATCATCGGCTCGCAGATTTTTCTCCCGGCGAGGACCTTCCGCCGGAGCGGATCTAGGAGTCATCTGTATATTATTAAAATTGGCATTGAGTGCACCGCCGTATGCGTTAAATAGTTACGCTTACATTATTACGGACGGCATTGGCTGGAATACCGCCTGCGGGCATTTATATCTTCTCGATGCGCCTCCTCGTGAGTCATACCGCCTCGTCGAGATTATTATATTCCCGATTTCGAATAATTCAAGTACCTTATTTATGACACACCTGACATTATCCGTAGTTGCAATCGCTATAACTCCTTTGGTCGGTTCTTGAAATTTCTTAACATTCAGAAATGTCATTTTATGAATTTTTATAAATATTCCAAAATGCACGATTGCCACTTAACATAGTATCGAGACCTGGAGGGCGCTTTTACAAATATTCCGCATTACTGGTAGAATCGATATTTTTATATACGTCTCCGACGCGCCACTCTAATTTCATCGGGGAAAAGTCTACACGCGTCGCGATCCACCTTCCCTCTTCTCTCTGCATCTTCCTCTCGCCGATCGCCCCTTTTTCTCTCTTTTGCTTTCCGCCTCCCTTTCGCGCAAGACGGCTGCCAGACGACGCCGCGAGCGACTCCAGGACCGAGGTGGGTACTTAAAGGTCCGCTCGTAGGTGAAGGTCCTACGGCACCTTCTAGGTTAACTCGTGACTGAGTGCACGCGACTGCGAGTGCTCCGTATACTTCGGTTTCACCGGTACTCAAGAGTTAATTAATAACCCCTCGCCCCGTTGCAATTGCCAATCTACCCTGGACGTTATTATTCGCAACGAGACAAACGGCGCATTAATTAATAACGTACCTCGACCGGGGTCTTCGCTCGAAACTCTGGCTCGACCCCTTTTCGTCAGCCGGAAATTTGGTATAACCATGAAATGATCTGTAAAGAAAATTCTTTGTAAAAAATTTTTTCTAACATATAGAGCGGTCCGATATAAACGGTTTGGGAACGTGTCATGAAAAATACTGGCTAGGACACGGGAATGCGTCATGGAGATCGTCCCTCGGAAGGGGCCCGCACCACGTGACCACGCGCACGCGCGCTTTCGCGTCGCCCAAGCGAAGCTCGCGTGTCGGAGAAGGCCCGCGGGGCCCAGAGGGGCCCAAAGTCAAATTCGGCCGAGCGTTTCGACAGGCCAGTAAATGTCATTAACCCCGCGTCCGTAGTTAACCTTTTCTTTACGAAAGTGGCGTCTACGTACTCGCCGCGCGTGTACCGACGTACAAAAATGATAGATGATCGCGCCTCTCGCCGGTTTACAAAAGACTTCTTCATTTTCGAGCATTAATAAATACTAACGATACCGACGATCGAATTTCTGTTATTTACACGTTTCGGTATATAAACAACGGAGGTGTTGGATTTTTAAGCTAGGCGACGTGAGGTTGCATTTTTCAAATATGACCGTGGGTTTCGAAAATGCATTAAAAACCCGGTAGAAGAACTAGTAGTGCCGGAGTTGGCTCGGGGCCCGGGGCCCATAGAACAAAGAGGGCCCGCCTCGTGTTCGGCCGCTGCAAGATTGCAACACACCGTCGGGCCATCCACGTGGAGCACTGGGCCCGAATTCTGAGAGCGTGCCGAGGTATCGACGCCTCCCAGATACGAGGACGGAGGTGGAAGGGAACTTAGAACCTCTAGGGCCCACGTGGCGTCGTGGCTTAGGGCCCATTGCAGCGGAAGAAAGGCCCACGGAGGCCAACGCCCAATTCGCAACCTACAGGGCCCGCGGGACCAATGGGTTAACGACACCTAGGGTCTGTCGAAACTCTCGAGGAAGAAACTGTAAATCTTGCGACCGAGATAGAAAACCAAAAAAAATTACGAATTTATGAAAGCCCAAAGTAATAGAAAAAGGATGCCAACGAGATTATGAAATGTGATAAAACGGGACTGTTGAAATGATGCACCCTGAGAGAAAAAAAAATCTGGTACCTCAAAGAATTATTTGCCAAAGTGAAATAAATTGGATACAATGTTTTTTCGGAATTGTGAAAATTGATTTAAGTTGGTGCTATTCAAAGAAATAATTTTTTTTCTCGGTGCAATGGCTAGAGGAAAGCGGACATCTTGGCGACCTCTTCGGTCGCGTTCTCTAAAATGGCGGCGCGTGGTTTCGTTTACCCCGCTGGTTTAATCTGTCCTGACATTTTGGAGACTCACTCGTCGATGTCGATGCCGTTGTTCAAGGGAATAATCCTCTCCGTCCTCGACGATGGCGGAGACGCATCGAGAGTATTACTCATCCTTCGAGTTCCTCGAAGCGCACTTTTCATTGAACCGCGGCCGATGGTATTACGGAAGTTAATCCGTGATTTATGGGGACACGTGTCGTCAAGCAATGGGGTCTTACGCCGTCCGGCGGAGTTTCGCGAGCGGATTTCGCAAACGGGGACGAAGCTTCCAACGGAATGGTCCATTTGACCGCGCGAGAGTTTAGGTTAGGCAGAATGCCGAATCTCGGATTCCCTCCACGTATCGCTCGTAAATTGTCGTTCGCTTCGGTGACCCATGCCGTAACTCCGACGCCAATGCTTCACTCCACGACACGGCGCCGGTGGCTGTTCCAAAAGTTACTTTCCCCGAAAAAAAAAGGGAATTCCACCTGCCGCCATTTTATACCTTCATTTGAACGAGCCAATAAGCAAAGTGAAATACGAAGATCCTAGAAATTTTATGAATATTTTTCTACCGTATATTCATACGTAGAATAATTCTTTCTTGTCACCTTTAGCGCCCGTGGAATACATTTTAGGTTAAGGTCGCATCGCGGATGCAATCGGGCCCAGTGGGCCCGGAAAACAGGGACGCAATGGATGCACGAGATTTATCGTCATCCGGGGATGGGTCCGAGAAAAGAAAAAAAGAAAATGGAGGAAGGAAGAACACGAAGCACACGTCGATAGCGGGATGTCAAGCATGAGTGGTCGCGGAATTGGGTCTCCGTTTCTGAACGGATGCTCGCCGGGTCCCGAGTGCGAGGAGCGCGGTCGATAGCCGATTTCTTTTCCGTGCCGCCGCCAAAGGCTAAGGCTAACTGTATTTTGACTTTGTGGCCTCAATTGCGGTAACACGGTAACTGGCTCTGCGACACCCCGCATAACGGGCCCATCTCACCGAGGCACGAAGACACGCCGAGGGAGCGACACGCGTGCATCGGGACACACATCCGCGTGCACAACATGTGGGGCCTAAGGCCCCGGACTGGAGGACCTCGAGTCCTATCCGGCGAATCCAGGTCAAGAGGGGCCCGTTAGTCCCTCGATCGCCTCACTTTTCTGGATTCGCCAGGAAAACGAGCCTTCGTTTCCCGAAATGAAAAGGAAAAATGCAAGTTCTCCACAATTTTCTCTCCATCATTCGCAATAGGGCCCAATTTCCCCCACCGGTCGGTGGGCCCGCAATGAGGAAACGAGCGGGACAATGTCTTTTCTAAGGCCTATCGCGCTTTACGGTGGAAACATAACATTTCACTCTAAAAGCCGGGAAGAAGTCGAGAGACTCTCAGCTATCAATTCCGAGGACCGTAGTCGGGTCCGTGTTAACAGGCTCTCTACACGCACGGCGTACCACTTACGCCGCGCTCTCACACGCACTCGAGGAGGTATATTACCCAGGCAGCGGTATTAAGGATGTCCAGGACGGGACTCGAGTGTAGGTCGGAATCGCGGAACGACGCGCATCCGGGGCCCACAGGACCTTGGGGCCTTAACCCACTCTTACATGGAAAGGGACTCGCGGAATCGTCGCGATGACGGCCCCTCCGGCTCTTCCGCGTTCCCTAACCTCTGACCTCGCTCTTACCGATCTTCCCTCTCTTCCTCATCCTTTTTCCTATGAGACAAAATTTTCATTGAACCTAGGAGATATTTTGTTCATTCAATGAATAATTATTTCACTCAAATAAACGCGAATAAATCGGTCGCAACAATTCTTTGAGTACGAGTCAAATCATTATTCTTTGAATTAACAAAATATTTCTTCGGCACGACGCGAAGAAATATTTCTATGGTTCAATGAATTTTTTTTTCCTCAGGGTAGTTTGAAGAAGACTGGCGAGAAAGAAAAATAAGGGGCACGTACATTATAGGACAAAGCGTCTCGCTCGATATTTTCTCGTTTTCGCGGAAATCAGGAAAAATGCACTCTCGTATATTTCGAGGCGCCGGACTGCGCAGGATGGCGGTATCATATTTTACTATTTCTAATGTTTCCTTATTAACTCGTTCAAGTCAATATATAAATTTGTGTATCTTTTGTATATATAAAATGATCCTTTGGTATCCCCTTAAGGACTTAGAAATATAAGTTCGTTATTTCCTTTTCCTTCCGGCATATTGGATCTACTCGCGACCGCCAGGGTCGTGCACGCGCCGTGCACGCGACACGTGACTCTCGCTGTCGGTCCCAAAAGAAAGAGAAACGAGAAAAAGGGCCCAAAAGAGGGCCGAGGGGCAGTAGAAGAAAAAAAACCAAAGAAGCGGCCAGTGAGAAGAGGAATTCCGCCTGCCTGGTCTCGGCGAGTCTCGAGACCAGCTTGGCCTCGCCCTTCCCGCCTCCTTTATCTTTTTCGCCTCCTGTCTCATTGACGGATTTCTTTTCACCCCTTTGAGGTTAGGTCCGAGGGGCCAGCTGGCACGCGCCACTCCCGCCCTCCGCTAAAAAGGGATCCTCCAGGCCGCGTTTTCTCGAAAAAGGATCCTTCCGCGTTCCGACGTCCCCGTATCTCGAATTGCATCCGACCTTCCGGCATCAGCAGCTGAAGAGCAGAATGCACTTTATTATGTAATCCTTAAAAAAAAAAAAGACGGGAGGATACTTCGGCACAAATGGCGGAAATGGAAAAATTTACAGAAAAAAGGGCGGCAGATGACGGACCGCCGATTTTTCAACGCGGAGGAAATATTAGGTTAGGGTTTCGTTTGTGCAGTCAGCGCCATTTTGTACGTAATGTGTGCATTCTAATGTCCAGGAAATGACGAAGTCAAAATAAATTTTTTTAAACGGTATGGTACTATATGTATAAATAAAAAATAATAAAATAAATCATTGGCTGCATGATGTTGCATTATGGGACGAGTAACCCTATTACTTGCCGATTAAATCTAGTGAATTCGAGGAAGATGACATCAGCGGATGACGGAAGAGGCGTAATCGGAAGAAACGCTGGGCTCCAGGTGCGAGGTCTATTGTGGGCCTCACCTCGCGACTTTGGGCCCGTTTTTTTTTCTGAGTTTCCCCGACCGAGCCCCGAAGCAACCCTTCCCGTAACCCGATCGAAATCGCCGGTATACCCAACCATAGGAAGATATCTCCGATACAGGAAATTCAGGGCCTTATCCGAGAATCTCGGAAGTCGTGTTTTCGCCGCCTTTTCCGGGGCCTTACACCCCGAAGGCGTTTTCGAGGGATGAAAGGCCCATCTTTGACCAACCCTTTCGAGAAGCGCAAAAGAAAAACGAGGGAGAAAAGCCCTTTGACGAAACGCGGAAGCGGAAAGAAACGGGGCCTGATGGGGCCAGGTGGCGCCAGAGCGTTTCGGCCTGAAAACAACCCTTTCTGGGTCCGCCACTTGCGGCCTGCAGAAAAGGGTGGACAGTGGTCACTTTTGGGGAGAAAAATGTCCTTTTAATTGCCAATTAGACGCGTCGATGCCGAACTCGACGTCTCAGCTGTCCTCGCGCTCGATCACGCCGCAGGCGTCGCCATGGGGCATCGGGCCCCATGAAAGGGCCCTAAACGTCGGCGGGCCCCGGATCCAAAACGGGTCACGGCGGTACTAATCCTCTCTGGACATGTATTACCTTTCGAAATCCTCTAGAGACTCATTCCCTCCTTCCCTGAACTGCACTCTCGATGCAATTGGGCCCCATCACCCTCGTACAATTTTCTCCTGGAAGAAAAGTCCCATTATCAGAGGGTGATATCATTCGCGGGATCGTTTTCAACGGTTTATTTAAATTTTCTGAGTAATGCCAATTTAATGGTAGATTAAACGCGATTTTACGAGGTCTCAGCTGTCGGACCCACAGACCTTATGAATGGGTCTTACACCTTGGGCCTTAAAGGCGCTTTAAAAAGGGTCAGTTCTGGACCCGCCGCTAATCCCTGCAGGACACGTGTATCCCCGGGGCATTTTGCTCTCTTTTAAACCGCGGGAGGTCGAGTGGGCCCTTTCTGCCGGCGCTGGACATCAATCGGGCCCAAAGTGACCAGCCCCCAAAAATCCAGAATAGCGTCCAGCGGCGACGGGGCATTTTTATTCTCGCGACGTCCATCCTCTGCACCCGCCCGCCACTTTTCTCTCCTAATTTGACGGACGGCCGCGAATCCGCTTGCAGCAGCAGCTGCAGCCCATAGCGCGGACTTAATTCGACGCTCCCAGGCTGTCTATCAACCGATACGAAAAAATCATTCGAACAAAAGTTGTTCGGAGTATTATTCCGCGTGTATCTTACAGGAACCATTTTTCTCCCGCGGGAGGCGTTAGCGCGGAAAATGCGATTTTTCGAAATTCCCACCGCGACCCGACGAGGAGTCTCGCGAATGGCTGAAAAACAAAGGCAGCCGCCGAAAGTGACAATGAGAAAGCTCGGGATAAATAGTGTTTTCCTCGCGTCGTAATCCATTTTCTAGCCATTTTTCCTCGTTAATTTGACGGCCTGTTGCCTGCACCATATACCTCGTACGACATCTTTATGTAGATGTATGTTGCACGTATATCGCGCATCATGGCGGATATAAAGGTTGCGGCACGTTTGTGAGATAAGTCTGTCCCTCAGGTGCTGGGAAAATGGCGGTCGGGCTGAGACGTGATCGCGACACAGGATGGAGACGATGATAACCGAGATGCCCGATTTTTTTGCAAATGAAATATTTTATACCCTTATGAAAATTATTATTTAAATATATGCGGAATATCCTACGTGGCATAAATCGAGAGTCAATGACCGATTGACCGTTTTCCTCGTTCCGAGCGATCCCGAACCGTTACGGACCACGTCATTCGTTTATTTTGGACTCTAGAAAGTGGAGTTACGCGAATTACCTAGATATTCCGCGAGAGGATATCCTAAGTCACCGAATAAAAGTGTAAAGATTCTTAGAAGATACGTATTCTTGTTTGGAGTAAATTGACAATGAGACCCGCTGATTCACCAGCCAACATGGCCCAGTAAAGCGAGGAAGAAATGGGAAATGTCGAGTGCCAAAAGCTGGTTCACTGTGGCACCAGTCGAGTCTCAAAATTAGCATTCGACAGAAATTTCCATAGACTATAAAAAAAATGTGCCATTACGTGACGGGAATAAATTCCCCGGAGAAAAGTAGAGGTCATGACGAGAACTGTCGAAACGCATCTCCCTCCCAAAACGTACGTCCTCATTTCTGTCCGGGAAAACAAATTACACGTAAATGACATTACCCGACATCAGAAAAAAAAATACAGTTATCTCTTCAAAGAGTCATCGAGGCCGGGACAAAGGCAATACGCGCGAAAATAATTGATTAACAACCCATGCCAGGATTCGCTTACTAGGCCATTTTCGAGATGAATGTTTGAAACATGCAAACAGAAATAATCCTCGTCGATACTTTGTTCCACGGACCGTATATACCGAAGCTCATGCATTTTAGGACACTCGATGAAATTTCCAATTTTCCTGGAGAACCAACCAACGAAGGAAATTATTGTATATATCAAAGAAACACTATAATAAATATATTTCCAACCCGATGACGCATTCTGGTACCAAGGGGCAAAAGGGTCAATTTGCAGATCCGAAACTGTGTTTTCCAACACGATTCCTCGATAGCCGTACTCTTGACCTCCGCAGTAAGTCAGGAGTATCCCCTCAGACATCCGGGTTCCCCTCTTCCCTCAGGAGCTCGGTCTTCCCGGCGAGAGCCGCGAGCCTAATGCCCCAGTAACGGGCTGACCCTTAAGCGTCCTCCCCCGGCGGGCGTTGGCCGTAAATTAGCAAGTCAAATAAATCCTCGGCACAAAAGTCCGAAAAGCTGTCGGCCAGTTCCGCGAGAGAGGCGATAATTCTCTCTCGTCGGGGGAAAGGGGCTCGAGAAAAGAGAGACGCTCTCCTGGTCCCCGGCACGGCGCCGTTCCTCCGAACGGTTCTTGATACAACGCTAACGGTTCCACCGTTCTAATCCGGGACATTCGGGTGACTTCTCTTCCTGCTTCGAAAGGGCAGCCGGGATAAACGACTTCCGAGAGGAGAGTCATCTCGGAGAACCGCAAGCCCAATGCCCTACTGGAGAAGAGACGTTCTCCAGCTGGCGAGATCTGCATTTCTGCAAGACACTAACTGACTCCAAGTGATGGATCCTCATCCCCCAGCTGGACGATCGACTTATACGAGACCTCGAAGCGCCATTTAGTTTCCATGATGGGAAGCGATCACCTTCTGGGGCCATTTCTCTTCTCCGAAGCGACCACTCGACTCCGGATTGGACGAAAGCGCCGTGAAAAAGGTAAGGAACCAGAATGGCGATGGGTTCACCCAGAGAATTCTATTTGGAGCCGGAGAGATTAGGTCGTCGAACCTGGAATTGACCATTAGCCAATAATAGCAAGGGATTCGCCGTTATGAGAAACCATCGATACATCTCCCTGGTCGAAATCGGTGATTTTTCGTCTCTCCCCGGCACTTACGGGCTCTATTTGGAGAGGCTTGAAAAAAGCCGTTCTCCAGGAGGGGACTGCCTGGAGAACGCAAACCTTACACGGTGTTACACGCAACTGGAGAACGGTTCTTAATTCTAACGGTCCCGTCATTCTAATTCAAGACATTCGGAGGTCTTCTCTTCCTGGGTCGGGCGGTGTTTCGAGAGGGACCAAGAACCCGAAGCCTTCCCCCGCCCGAAGAGTGATGATCTCTGTTGGACTTCTCCAGCTGCGAGTCTCCGTTGCTATCCAAACCGCGGTTTTAGGTCTTGGGTATCCGTCTTCCATCCACGTCCCCAATTTAAAAGTCCGATGACACGCGGCCTGGAAACGGGAGAAGCTGTTGGCTCTGGACGCGAAGGGGGAGCAACGGATAATTTCGTAACACGGTCCTGAATGGTTTTTTGGTACCAAGATGTCAACTGGCGGTCCCAAAAAATGGTTCCTCCAAGTTGCCCGCGAAAGCGCTCCTCGACCCAGATCCAACGGGAAGAAGGGTCTCCGTGTCCGGAGAACGCGGATCCTCCGGACCCTGAAGAAGTCGGAGAACCGTTCCTCGCGTGGGAGTGCAGATAAGCTCGCCGATGACTTTTCGACCTAAATTCCTGGAACACGCCGAAACCGCTATTTTCGCGGCACGCCTCTAGCCTCGTCCCCGTGGAAAGTGCGGCGAGTCGCCAGGCGAATGTGAGAAAAGAAGTGGGACACGTGAGCGAAGGTGCGATTATGCCCTGCGGAAGGAGCGACCAAGAGGATCCTTCTCCCCCACCAGGATGTGTGGAGAACGCGGATCCTCTTCGACCTGGCGAACTCCAACAACGGTTCCTCGAGGTTGGGTGCGAGACTGGACCCCTCGACCTAAATTTACCAGGAAGAAGGTCCGTCTTCCCTTTCTTCGCGTGTCTGCCGATCTTGGACCCTCTCCAGCCTGATGAGCGTTTCGACGTTCTGGCTCGCCTTTGCATCTTTACGTTCCTGGATTAGGAATTCCGGGATCACCAGTTGGAAGCTGGGAACGTGACTCTTATTTCCAAGGGTCAACTCGGCTGCAGAAAGCGGATTCTCTTCAGGCTGGAGAACGCGGGTCCTCCGGCGCGGTGCACACCACTGGAGAACGGTTCCTCGCCTTGCAGCGACACATACCAGCTAGCCGGTGACTTTTCGACCTAAATTCCTCCACTATGTTCCTCCGGCGTGCCAAGGCCTTGACCATCGAGCGATAAATGTCCGACTATTCGCGCGATCGACTTTACGACTCTTCACCAGAAGTACTTATTCCCTCGATGCACATAGCTTGCAGTGGATGCATCGGTTTCAAGGGTACCCCTCTCTTTATCCACTTCTCTGTCCTAGCTTCCACCCAAATATGTGCAAGTGCTCCCAGGATACCCAATGCCTCCCTGATTTAATTCCACCCTGAAGAAGGTACCCCTGATCGGCATTACACACTTATCCACATATCGCGTGTACGTAGCCCACGCGTCTGCTGTAACACGAGTAGCGGTAATCGAATACCGCGGTGCCGGCACAAAGGAAATCGAAGGTTTGGCAGGACCCGGTTGAAAAAAAAGATCGGGAGAAAAGGAGAGAAAAAACGAGGAACAGGGAAAAAATCCAGAGCAGCCAGCAGGAGGGGTCAGCAGAGCGGGGGTATCGATCAGGATCCCGATATTGTCCGAATCGCAGGGTCCAGCAGGATGCGTCGGTTTTTTGCGGCGCAGGAATCGCCGGTTTTTTGAGCCCTGCCCAGAGTGGCGGGTAGCTCCCAAAAATGCATAACGGGACCCCATTGGGTCTGGAAGGGGCAGACGAGTGGGAGTTGGGACCTGGAAGTGGGAGCAGCCGGAACGTGTGCGGAATCCTTGGCCCCACCTCGGAGGAAGGGCGAGAGGTCCTGTCGAAAATCCAAGAAAGATCTCCCCGAGATGATCGCCGATCTCCGACTCGTTCTTCCTGCTCGATTTCCTTTGAAGGTCCGCCCTTTTCTGGGCCCGGACCCTCCACTCGGACGTGAGTTGCAAGCGGAAGTGCCGATCGTTGTCCTGCATCTCATTAACGGGGTGACCGGCGCCTGAAGACCCTGAAGAGGGATTTGGATGGCTTGCCTCTAGATTTTCGAGCCAGGACTCCTGCAGGATGTCGGGCCACTTCCGGATGCTGATGGGAACGCAGGCTTCCCACGGGTGGAGGGCCGCGTGGTGGAGTCTCTTTGTGTGCGTTGCAGATAGTAGAGGTGTAAGGACGGTGGGGACTTCAAGGACGACGGCGTGAAAGTGAAACCTTGGGTTCCGGTCTTCCGGATCGGAAGAGCGACGATCGACGCCGGGATGGCTGGTGGTTGGAGGTTGAGGTAGGTTAGGGTCAAGGGCGCGCCTGGGCCGATGACCACCGTGGTCAAGGCCAGGATCACTCATAGACTCGAGGACCTAGATTCCACAATTTTGGGTGCGACACCGGCACGACGGTAGAGGAATAATTTTTGTGTGGAATCGTAAGTCTGGGTGCGTTGAACCACTTACTGCGGTCGGCAGGAGAGGAGGGTCTACCGAGAGGATCCTGGGAAAGGTTTCCTCTTATATGGTGTTGATAGCGGCGTCGGAGGTGAAGGGAGTTCGTCCAAGGACGACGGCGTGAAAGTGAAACCACCAGGTTCCGGTCTTCCGGATCGGAAGAGCGATAATGGGTGGAGGTTCTGAGATGGCTGCAGTTGCGGTAGGTCGGGTTCAAGGATTCGCGGTCAAGGCCAAATGGGATTGCGGATCGTTACCGCGATCCAGGTCACAGGTGACCATTTTGTCCCCAACTTCATTGATAAAAACGATATTAAACAAGACTCCTCCCAAAAGATATCCAAAAATCAATTTATTATCCGATGTTCTTCGGGATAATTTCTTGATTTTTACGGTTCTTCCTGTAAATTCTTTTTTCTTGCGATGTCTTGGATGGGTTTGTTATTCATCTCGCGATTTTTCCGACTCGTGGGGATCGAAATTTCTGCTTTCTCGCGTGGTTAGCTTAGTCAGGGTCACCGTCAAGTTCAGGTCCGAGGTCAGGGTCAACGCGAGGCCACCTGGACGTGGCCTTCCGACCACTCGAGTAGATCCGTGGACGCCGGCTCAGCTGACAGGAGTCAGCTGACTTCGATCCTGGGCTGGACGAGGGTCGAGCTGCCCCTCCTTCCTCCTCCACCTGGAGTCGGCTCCTCTCACCTTTCCTCCTCCAACTACCTCCTTACCTCCTGGCCGTCAAGGAGCGCCGCGAGTCGCGCATCGCGAAAAACCCTTTTCAATTTTGTCCGCAACCGTCGGCGCAAACTCTGTCAAGCCGAGAGATTGGAAGAGCGCGATTCTCTTCGAGATCTCTCCTGGCCTTGAAATAGCGCCTCCTCCCTCGACTCGAAAAATCCCCATTTTTGGGCATACTTAAAAAATTCCAAAAATATTTATCCGTGGCTTGTAAATATTTTTTACATATACTCTAGTTGACCCATTATCAAGGAACATTTTCAGCTGGCTCCTTTGCTAATGAGAAGTCGGTATATTCGAGTATTGCTCCTCTGGGTTTGGTATCGAAATATCCTCCGGGTATCAGGTGTTTCCGCCATTTCGAAGTCTCGTTAATTACTGGACGAAGATAAGAATTCCCGTACGCGGCTTCAGTCTCTTTGCGATATCGCAACCCCAGGACGAGGATCGTGGTCTGGTACCATCGAGAGCCTGGGCACGTACTATCTATGGACCCCGGAACTTTATCCTCTTCTACGTGGCGATAAGAAGCGGTCCTTAATTTTCTCGAAATCCTGGGGCCGAGGTGAACCGCGGACTTCGCTTTAAAAAGAGACGAAGTAAACGGGGAATAATCCACGTAAAAAGTTGCAGGTCCTCGTCCCACCGGAAACAAAAATGAATTGTTCCAAACGAGCGTTTAAACCGCCCCGCGGGAATTCAGGGAGAAATTACTGGAACGGTCTCCATTATGGATTGCAACACCCCGTTAATTACGAAAAATGTTTGCGGGCTTGTAATTGAGTTATTTTAATGTTTCACGGAAATGGAGCATTTCGTTTTCGGTGCGTCGACACAATAACTCATCTTGCTGGGGAAAAGGTGCCGCGAAAAGCGAGGGGACACAATACGGCATTCGGTCTGGACCGACGCAAAATGACGCCGTGAATGTTGAATTTTCATCTCCCGCGAGTTCAACGGCAAACTGGATTTCTTTTTTCCCCTTCTTTATCCTCGCGCGAGGGGAGTATCGTTTTACAGGCTGCAAAGGCCCGGGGTCCTTAAAATGGGTGGTTTGATTACAGAATATGAGGAAGACCGTCGATAGTTCCCTGCAGATAATTGTGGGTGCTCTTAGGGGGCAATGTCCCGAGTCATAAATAAAATGTTCCTCCCTCCCTGTCCCTCTCTGTCCGTCTCTGTCTCTCTTTCCCAGTCGACGGTGTACCGCATTCTAAAGGCGAAACGAAATTTGCATCCGGTACGAAGCCGGTGGACATACCGCCTGGAATCAGGATCGCCGGGACAGTAGGCGGTCAAAAATGCTAGAGCAGACCTCCGGAACATCTCGTCTCCTTCTACCAGAAGAAAAATTAGCATACAAGGAAAAGTCCTGTATCAAAAGTCGCATCTAAAAAGACGTCCTACACTTCCGGAATAGCGATTAACGGAGCCACCACCTCGGAGTCTGGGATTTCGCTAACCCGGAAGAAGAAGATCCAAGATGGCGGGGAAATAAAAAATTAACGCGGAAATTCATGGATGAGTTCCGCGACCAGGTTTCGCCCGTTGGGGCCGGTGGCTCCAACGGAAATACGAATCCGCCATTGGTCGAGGCGGCGGCGCACCTCTTTCCAGCGAATTGTCCAATTAAAGAGGTATCGGCGCCGAATTCTCCGGCCAATCGGCGACTCTGGAAACTTCTCTGACGGACACCCGGGGACAGGAGCGTGGTGGATGAACATAGCGATGCTGACCTTTATCCGTAGGTGTACGGTGGATATCCACACGGATGAAAATTATACACGGTGGAAGCGGAGGTTTCCGCCAATCAAAGAGCTGCTTTGTAACCGCGGTACCATCGGTCTTCGCTATAAACGGCTTTTCTCGGGGCCCGCGAAGACGCTCACGGATATCCTCGGGAACGGTTTCGAGATCGCCATGGCGTAACGTCCACAAAACCGAGCCATTGTCCGGCGTTACTTATCAACGAGATTTCCTTAAAACGTTAATCGAGCCTCCTAAAAAGTCGAGCTCAGCGTGGTTTCCGGGTATCTCGGTGGTCCCCCATCGTACTCAGCATCTGCAACGCCGTCATTCGCTCGTTTAGCGATTTCCGAGACGCCGACGTGCCCGGCAACCGCAGCGGCGTCTCTTTTTCAACGAAAATCGCCAATACCCATCGCCAAGTGGAAATTGAAGGAGGAAGAAAGACATACACCCGATTTCCAAGATGGCGTCGCGCCCCGCCGTTGCAGCGGCGTCTAATTTTTTTATGGAAACCGCAACTGCCCACCCCCAAGTGAAAATTGGAGGCTGAAAGACGACGCCAATTTCCAAGATGGCGGCCTACCGGTTGGTTTTCGCCTTGGTCGCGGGCGTTCTCGCGGAGCACCCAGTATATATACAGCGACGAGCAGCACCGTGCAAAGTAAAGAGGAGCTGCTGGGTCGTTGGCCGCAACTCGCCGTGACCCAGTGCGAGCGCTAGGACATTGACTCTGCCATCGCCATCGCCATCCGCGATACCAACTTCCCCTCCCCCCCCCCCCGCGGGCAGCGCCGACGCCTTCCCCTCTCTCTCTCGGGCGCTCTCCGCGCCCCTCCCCTTTTCCTCCCGTCTTTTTCTCTCCTCCGCCGACCCTCCCCCGCTCCCGGATCGCCTACCGATTCCCCTATGCCTCCTTCGGTTTACTCTGCCGAGCCGGGCCCCGGCCCAGGATACGGAAGACACTCCGAGGTGACCCGGGCCGTTTCGAGGTTGGGGCACCCCGCCGAAAATCGAACGCCGAGACCGGCCGCTGTCGTCTGCATTAGGTATACGAATACTAGGAGTTTCCCCGAATTCCGTTAATTCCCGATAATCCGACCCGCTTCGCGGAAAGCTAATCTCAAACGAGTTAAGTACCCGAGTCCTATCTACCTCCCGATCTCGCCGCAAATCCGCGTTTTAACTTCATTATAAAAACAAACACCCAAAAATAAATGGATGCACAATTTCGCTTATGTATTTTTTCGGGGGAGGTCTCAAAGGGATTTATTTCCCAACCCGGTGAACTTTCAAGGTTCAGAGGTTAACCTCGAACGGAGAGGATGAGAGGGGAATAAAAAGGGGTAGAGAGCAGTCGGTAGGTAGAAAGTGAGATTAGGAGCGAGTGCGTCCATATGGACGCATCCTCGAATCCCGAGGTCAAGCTCGACCCTGTGGCATAATCGGGAGCGTAATGGCGCCGCGGCCTCGTAACAATCGACGGCGTAATGGCGGCCGTAGAGCCGATCTCTCGCCGGTTTGCATTATGGAGATTCCGCGGCGACGGGAGGATCGGTATCCCCAGCCCTTTTTCCCGAGCGGCAATTTCGTATACGCTCCGGCGGCCGATAACGGCCACTCCGCGCCATTGCCGGGGCTTTGTGCGCTGCGACGCGCGCGCCACCTACGGCCGCGGCGAGCGCGTCGAGCGGAGGCCGCGCGAACTACGTGCGCGAGACCCAGGAGAGACGGCGCGCGAGAGAGAGGCCAATACGCGGCCGCGCGTCGCCGGACAAGGAGGAGGAGAGCGGACGCTCGATACGCGGCGTTCATTAAGCAGCGAAGAAGCCGCCGTTTCGGCGTGGCCACGAGGCGAAGAGAAGAGGAGACGTCAATTAAGCCGCGAATAAGCTGGAGCATCGAGACCGGCGACAAGCCGCCGGAATTTCGGTGGAGAATCGTCTACCCTCCGCTCCGGATCGCGAGGACCAGGACTCTATTCGGGAGGCATAAAAGGGAGATTTCGGGGGCGAGGGCGAGATTTGGGGGGGATAGGGTGGCCGAGAATTTGGATTCCATTCGGAACTGGGTATTGCGAGGTATTAGGTGCGGATGTGGTGAGGTTAGGGACAGATATAGCCCGAAACTCAGTCTTATTTGGAGAGGGGATCAGGGGGATATATGGCCGGCTCCTCGGAGACGAGGGCGAAACAACACGGATTTGATCTCCACCGAGTCCAGTTTCAATTGGACCCGGGATGGGTCGTGACCGAATAAGAGGTGTGGGTGAGACGCTTCCGGAATGTCCGAGTTCCATTTGGGCAAGATCTCGGCCGGGACGTAAAACGCAACGTCGTGTAGGTCCGATCGCGGGGAGTGGGAACCCCTCCGGAAGTTGTCCGAACACGGATCGGGGCGAGGCGAAGTCCGCTGCGGAACTGCGGTGCGGAGTTCGAGGTTTTGGACTCCGCCGTCCCGGAATCGCTTAATCCCGACCCGGGAATACGGGATATACAAATGTAGTCGAACCTTCCGGACTTCGACGCGCCGAGCACTCGCCTGGACTCGTAGATTATGCAGCGCGCGTATAGAGTGTCGACCCGACGCGAGACTGGGTTTCCTCCAATGATGATTTAAGCGGACCAGGGCAGAAGATGCCGTGGAAAATCGCCACAAATACGGTGAGGAGCTACTCGAGGAGAAACGGAGATTTCGGCTACTCTTGAAATTAATTAGGAAAAAATAAACGTATTTGGCTATATTCTTGTACGTCTTGTGGGAGATGCGATCAACCTTGCGCGCCACGATCGACATCCGGGTCGACCGAGAGAGGAGGAGGAAACGGGGAAAATTGCACATAAGTACATACGCTCGTCCCCGAATCTCGCAATTTGCGAGCAGGAAGGGAGAGAGTGAGAGAGAGCGACTCGGGGTGAACAGCCGAAATTGTACCGGGGCGATCCGGGCACCGTTATATCCTTTGCCTCGGTAGTTCGGCGGTTTGGTTGCGGCAGGCACCATCGGCCCATTTTTCGTTTTTTTTTCTCATTTCTTTGCCAAGCCCCTGCCTCTTTTCCCACCGACACACACGCTACCGTTCGACGATCGTCTCCCATTACGGATCTAACGGACCGGGGCGATCCGAACCTAGTTCGCTCTGGCCAGGCGACTCATCCCGATGCATCACGGGCCATCCCGCGGATGCATCCAAGTCGCGACATTTTCATTTCGAATTGGCCGTTCAACTGCCAGGAAACGCCTAACCCTCGCGGCGACGCCAGCGCCACGCCTCGAGAACGGTAGCGTCCGCGAACTACGAACTCCACCCGTGGGATTCCTCGGAAAGGCTCCTTTCCGACGTACCTTTTTCCAGTCGCTCTCCTCTTCCGCATCAGCGCCGCGCCGTTATAAGGCCTGTTGATCTTCCAGATAATCGTGTCTCCCTCGGAAATGGCAAAATCCTCGGAGCGCGGCGACTATCCCGGAGAAAAATGGAGTCCACTTGCCAGGCTTTGTACTTTGAGCACCATGGACGTGTCCGAAATTCAAAGTTCCCTAGGGTAATTGAGAGGTGACGGTGTCGATAACGTCCAAGGGTCTGAAAAATGTCGGTTCCCCGGATCCGAGGGGAGGTGGAACCTGGAATAGGTTCCCCTATCGAGGAAGAACCTGATCGCACCTTCCAGCACCTAGCCGATCGGAGCGCTTGCTCGATTCACGCCTTGCTGCGTTTGCCAGATACGACGGTGGCATCTAAGCCGCATCCGAAGCGTTCCCTCGAGGCGGGAGAAAGTTAAAAAAGAAAAGTGTCGGTTCCTCCGCCCACTGTACGCAACGTCGTCGCCGGGCTTTCTTCTCCCCAGCGCTAGGCTCGCCGGAACGGAAGAAGGCACCAAATCTCCGGACGCAACGCGTGTCGGACTTTCACTTCCTTTCCCCTTCGGCGTTGCATAGACTACTTTTCCTTTCAAGCCCTTGTGTCCGGGTCCCCGACCACGCCGTGGAATTTCAAGTTCTCCGGGGCCTCCCTTTGCCCTCCACCCTGGCGATGGCGCCGCGGCGCGGCTGCGACCGGACGAAGAAGTCGCGAGGAGCCATCGAGTCGCCACCTCTGGCCAGGCGTAAAGGCAACCTCTCCAAACCCACCCAACAACCGAAAGCACCCAAGATAAATCATACGATCATCCTACTTCGTGTCTCCTACCTAAGAAAAAAAAAAAAAAACACACCTCCCTTTCCTCCGCGTAAAAAAAAAATCATAACGCGTCCACCTCCACCAAGTCCAGCACCGATTCGGATGCATCCGCAAGTCAGCTCCAGCATCTGAAAGAGGATACGTCCCCTAGCTTAGTGCCAGGGCAACTCGCGTCCTACGTTCCGATCCCCTTCAGTCGGCATTACCGAACCCTTGCGCGGGTGGAAGAGGGCGATTCGACCGCGACAGGTCTGCGGCCCTAATCACGCGGAATCGAGGACCGCGAAGGGCGGGAGAGGCGCGAACTCTCGAGCGCGGACGGGCCGCGCGCGCGCACGCGCCCTGGCGCGCCTATGTGCGAAAGAGTGATGCCGGAGGTGGGACGGCGGCCGCGGGTCGGGGAGGGGGAGGGGACAGGGCTCGGGGGGCAGCGAGATGATGCAGTTGTGCGTTTGCAAGGAAGGCGGAAGGAGGAACCGCGGAGGGAACCGGTCCCGGTCACTGGGCCACCAGCCGGCCGTCGACCCCGCCACACTGCCTCTGCTTCCCCCACCGCCGACCCCGGCCTCTGCCGCTTCTCTCCTCTTCGCTCCTCTTCGCTCCTCTTCTCTCCTCCTTGCCCGAGCACCGACGCGCCGCCGACTCCCTGCGACCCGAGGCCCTCCGAGCCGATAACGCCGATAACACCCGCCGGGCGGCGCCACCCTAGCTCGCCGATGGATCTACCCGGAATCGTATTTCTATCGAAGATCGCTTCCGGTACGCGCCTCCTTCGTCGGCAAGGATGACCGCGACCCGGGCGTGGTCCCAGTCTACCCGAGACCGACCTTCGGGGTGATAACGACGCGAAATAGAATTAGACGCATCGAGTAGAAATATTTTGGCAAGTCGGTCGCTGCTGGAAGAACGGGGATAGAATCGGGTGTCGTCCTCGGATAATGCAATTTTTCTTATACGGACGGTGGGGCCGAGATTATGTTGGGGTTGATGAGCGGAGGTTAGGTCGAAACGAAAGTTCCGTTTGTCTCGATCGGTTCGTGGAATCACCATCGATCTCCAATCGCGCCGCGTCGATACGTGCCAGTCCGCACGCGAGGTCGGGTTTTCGGTATGGACTTAGTGGCAACGGCGAATCGCCGGGGATTGTAGAATTTGGATCCTTGGGTAGGTCAGATGAACGTTCTTCGGGAATAGAGTTCGACCGTCGCGAATTCGAAGTGCAGCCGTTTAAAGGCGAAGACGAGGAGTTTTACTTGGTTAATTCCGATCCCGTGACTGCCGACGTCATGGCTTCTCGAAAGAACGCGCAAGTAATGTCTCGAATGGTCTCGAAACACCGAATCGTGCCCGATAAACCATTACGCCGTTAATCGCGTTTCCGCGGCGATATGTCTCTGCAACGCGGTGGAGACGTTAACGCGCTCCCTCGGCGACGCGGCGAACCCTCCAGCGATCGATCGCTCTCCTCCTGACCGACCTTCTCCACGGCACGCACCTCAATTCCGCTAAAACCATTACTTCAACTCTATTTTTCTGTTCCATCCCGTAGACCGAAGAAAACTTTAACACACATACCACTACTCTACCGCCCAAGTGCAATTCGAGGTTAGTAACGCATCAAGCTCCTTTTGCAAGCGGCTAAGATTTATAATTTTTACTCGTTAGTGACTCTTTCTTGTTTTTATTAAGCTCGTGACACGTTTGTTATTAATCTGTGGTCATTTATCCCCATAGAGAATCTCGAAGCCAGGCCATCTTGCGGTCGAGCCGAGAACTACCAACTTCTCGTCCTTAGCGACGATCGGTTAGCGGGGAAATCGCAAGTTCCCTTGCGATTCCACTGCACTGGGTTCGTACACTGCGGTCATGAATGGCTTCCTCGTGTACATGGTGCTGCCTGGTGGTGGTAACGTAGTCGTAACGTAAAAAACGAGCTCGAGAACATAAGTATGTACTTGCGGTACCTGATGTATAATAAACTGTAAAATAATTAATGTAATAAAGCAACTTATTGAACAATAACAATGAGTACTTTTAATTAGACGAGCGTGTCTAGCAAACCCTGTAATCGCCTATTCCTGATCCTTGAAAATCACTCGTAGATCTAAGGCACGAAACTCGGTGCCACCTCCTCGGTTGTCCTATGATCCTGTTACAAATCGGAAATTTCAACCCCTAAAATTTTCGCCCGGGAGAAACTCGGTGCCACCTCCTCCGTTGTCCTATGATCCTGTTCCACCTCTGGCGATTTCTAACAGGAACATAGGACAACCGAGGAGGTGGCACCGAGTTCCTCCCGAGCAAGAATTTTAGGGGTTGAAATTTCCGATTTGTAACAGGATCATAGGACAACCGAGGAGGTGGCACGGAGTTTCTCCCGGGCGAAAATTTTAGGGGTTGAAATTTCCGATTTGTAACAGGATCATAGGACAACCGAGGAGGTGGCACCGAGTTTCGTGCCTTAGATCTACGAGTGATTTTCAAGGATCAGGAATAGGCGATTACAGGGTTTGCTAGACACGCTCGTCTAATTAAAAGTACTCATTGTTATTGTTCAATAAGTTGCTTTATTACATTAATTATTTTACAGTTCATTATACATCAGGTACCGCAAGTACATAAGTTCGAGGAAGCATACAGCTACACGAGGAAGCCATTCGTGACCGCCAGTGTACACAGGGAATACGAGAAGCAGGTTCCACTAGTGCGAAAGGCATGCATAAACGCGGAGTGTCGCCCGAGTGCAACTGTAAAGAGGCTCTCGGATCAATCGAACCTCAGAGGAGATCCCGGAGTGGCGCTGGCGTCGACCGAAGCTGGATTCTCGAAGGCTCCAGTCGTGGGTATCGAGCGGGATGACGGGGTCCAGGCGACCGACCATTTGGAACAGGCTCCACGTGACCCAATAGCATCAAGTGATAATTAAGTAATTAGCTCGCAATCTCCCAGTTACTTCAATTCATTCTTCTCGACGACGGGTAATTACCACCGAATCTCGGGTTAATACGATCGACTTTCGCGTGCGTAGTTGTAGATGCATCATCGGTCTTCGACTTTTTATTGGCCGGTGGTCAGGGGCATTTACTCAGGCCATCGCGCTGGACGTTTGGCCTACACAAAGGGTCCGTTATCACGTAGCCCTGCTCGGGACACGGTGGAAGTAGACAAGTTTGGCGATTCGGTGGCCAGCATGGGCAGAGGTCGGGACAATCCGCTCCCGATGAAGAGCAGGGTGGGCAGCAAGGATCGCAGGGCGCAGGTGGACATGGCTGGCAGGAAGGGATGCAGATGGGTTTGCAGTCCAGCTCGCAGACGTACTGCATCTCAAAGGGCATATCATTGCGCAAGGCGAGACACTTGCCCTGGATCAGGTAGCAATAGGCCATTGCCAACACCGGGTTGCCCCGGTAGGGTGTACTCGGAGCAGAAGGCACGTGGCCGGCCATGTCGATGTGCGTGTACTTCAGCGGGGAGCAGCTACACACACCGTGCTGCAATCGATCGGAGGTTCGGACGTTACTTTCGGTCTGACGGGGTGAAGACAGCTACTAGAAGGCTCGCCATGAATAGATTTTAATCTCCACTCGCGGTCGGATCTCCATTCTCTGGTAAGCCGATCATAGGTGGGATCCTACGGTGGGTATAAGGAGGACGATGTCTGGGATAGGGAAGATCTCGCTACAGATTCTTAATTTGCAATCAACATTTATATTTGGTACCTAGTAACGTTCACTGTGAAGAAATAACAGATTCCGCACCGATGTGACTTCGATACGGGGTAATCTTAGATTAAATGCACGATTATAAAAAATCAGTCGATAATCGATGAAGGCGACGCTACGTTAGACATGCGAATATAAAAATAAATGCAAGTAAGTGGATGTGCAATACATATAAGAGGAATATGATGGAATAGAAATAAAGCGTCTACCTTTCGCCAGCACCGCGTGAGTCCTGGTCACGCCCAGACACTGATATCAAACCTGGCGTAAAACAACTGCCGACCTTATAAACCGCGAGCGTTCCAGGTAATACGTCTCTGTTGGAAACTCTAAAATACAGGTTGCCTGTGGAAGACAGGAGGGACTGGATAAAGATATTAATGATAGAGGCCAAGCCTTCTGGATGCTCGCGTGAGAGGGTCCTTCCGTGCCCAGGGAACATGGAAATCTGGAATTGAAGGGAAATTAAAGTAACCGGATGCCGAGGACGTAGCCACGTCTGGAACGGAAAAGCAAGAATTAGAACACCGACGGTGCTGAAAGGAAAGAAAAGCGATCGAGGATCCGGGAAGCCGAGGAGAGCCGAGCGATTTATTTTAGCATTCGCCACTTTTCCGACAGCGATCTACTCGTCCTGGCAGAGAGTCTTCATCTCCTTCTCTAGGAAACGCCCAGCCAGCGACAGAATGGGAGAACCTGTTGGCTGATGGGGGAGGTCACCAGCGCTAGCCGCTATATCCAGGTGGCTGAATTTCAGGGGCAGCTTAGAGCCCTTGCCGTGCTGAAAGTTCAGGTTTAGAATCGAGAGCAGTGGATGTAGCCATCGTCCTAGACTTAACGCGACTTTACCTTATCCAGACCTGACACCATGATAAGGAACGCCCCTGGACCCTGATGACCGCGCTCGAGGACGCTGCTCATTTTGTTCACGGCCTGCAAGAGGTCGTCGCCTTCCGCCTTCCCCCGGTGGAACTGGAAGTCGTCTCGACGGAGTCTGGATATCTCCATGGGATCGCCCATCATCTCCCCGGAGGCCTGCAGCTTCTCCGCGTTGCTCTCCTGCTTGGCCACGGCGTTGTCCATAATGATCTGCAACGGCAAGGGACGCGTGTCGGTCTTCGTTCGATACTTTCCTGGGACGCAGTCCACAAAGATAGCACGACGAAGGCAGGCTTCTCCGGAACACTTACCGAGTATCCTTCTCCAGCCGCTCTTGCCGCATGACCCGTCAGGGTGGCAACGGTGAAGATATGCGGATGCACGGAGCAAAGTGCCATCTCCTTCATGTGGTAGAGTGCATCCGCCATCGCGATGCGCCCTTCTGCATCGGTGTTCCCGATTCGCACCCTGACCCCGGACTTAGCAGTGACCACTTCATCGGAGACGTAGCAATTTTCGCCAACGCTGTTCCTGACGACGCACAACGCTGCCACGACCTTGACCGTAGGTGGTTGCAGGAGGTTCACCACCTAGAGTTGGACAGGCGTAAAATGTTCAAGCCGAAGAGCCAGAAGGATGCGCGGTTCCTGAAGGTCGATCCACCGACCTGCACGAATCCTGCACATGCAGCTGCTCCGCATTTGTCGCGCGACATCCCCGGCATTATGCCGGAGCATTTGATGTCGGCACCGCCGGTGTCGTAGGTGACTCCTTTTCCGACGAGCATGACCGTTTCCAGGACGCAGGCGGGATTGGGTGGCTCGTATGTCAGGAATATGATCCTGCCGGCGTGTCGAGGGATCACGGAGGCTGCGCGGTTCACGCACGAGAACAGGGGATACTCCTGGAGCAGAGTGGCCTCATCGGAGATCACCTGCATGGTGACGTTGGAACCCAAGAACAACTCGGCCAAGTATTCCTCCACCCTCGGGGCAGCCATGCGTTCAGGGTCCGCTCCTCCTGAAACGGAAAGACACCTCTTGAGCAACGATAAATCTCCCGGATCATCGATTACGCGTCACAAAATTTAGCGAAGTCGTCGAATCCCTTGTCAAGGAGAGGAAAAAGTCCTAACCCAATTCTTCAAACGCGAAACTCGATTCTAGAAATCGCCTTTGGTGGAGACTATTTCACGAGCGTTAGAAAGATGGCCCTAGAAGGCGAGTTGGGACCAGCTGGGCGTTCCGCGGCCGCGCCCAATTAAAGGGTCCGGGTCTTCCTCCAGCCGTGGACGTGTCCAAGAGGGAGACCCAGTTATCGCCTTGGCGAAGTTACGACGGCCAGATGAAACGCCTCCGGTGTCTTTTCTACTCGCGACGGGGCTAGAGCGCTCCCTGGGCGACGCAGTTCCAGCTCTACGAGGACCTTTACCGGGACGCGATGCGATCTTAAAACTTAATGGCGAAACTTACCAATGTCCCTGGCCACGTATCTCCCGCTCTCCAGGGCGGAGGCCAGCTTTACGACCCCCTGCAGTTTCTTGCTGCAGATCGGACTCCATACGCCTAGCTGGACGGCTTTGTAGCACCGATCCGGGGAGATCTCGCGCACCTCCAAGGGCTGAAACAAGGTCATTTTATGATCGGGACCAGGTTGGGATCACATCCTAGATTCCCTTGTCTCCGGGATCCGGGGACGGATGCCGATGTTCCGTCCCTTCCAGCGTTCTCTTTTGGTCTTCAGACCCCGATTATGGTTCGCGGAAGAAACGGCGAAGTCCGCCTTGGAATTCCGCGGACGTCTCCCGGCATTCGCGAAACCACGCAACGTCGCAGCCGCGAAAGAAGAGGAGAACAAGCAGCCAGGGTATTTCGCTAATTAGGTCGCCGGGCTTCAGGAACGCGGGGCATTCGTTACCCCGGGGGACGGGATCCCGGAGGAAGCTATGCGAGTCAAAGTTACGACTCGTCGGCGCCAGGACTCCCGCCTTCCTGTCCCTGGATCCTGCCCTGGTGCCTGCTGCATCACGCCCCAGGAAGGACCCAACGGATGTGGCTCGGATAAATCATCGGGAACCCGTGTTGCAAATTTCTGTCTCATGACCTGTCGATGGCCATTACTCTTCCCCATCTACTTTGTCCGGCTAGTAGAGACGAGTCGACGAACTCACCACGTAGAGAGTCTCCAAGGCTCCTAGAAGAGTCACCAGCTCCACGTTCTCGAACCGGCCGTCCGGAAGCAGGACCAACAGGGGAGATTTCACTCCTGCCTTCAGAGCCCTGTCGGAAAGGATAAACGACACTGACATAGGTCCTCCAGCAAATCCTGGGGGTGCGTCCGTCGATCCCGAGGCCAGGGGAATCCGGCTCAGATTCTGTCTCGGGTATCTACCGAGTCCTCGGGATTCGCCTGACTTTCCTATTAGGAGATCCGGATCTGCCCGGGGAGTCGCGGGACACGCGGGGGCGATAAAAGGACTCCGACAACTTTTCTCCAGGGGTGAAACGGAGACCGGGGTGGGGAGAAATCGGATAGCCGATGTCCCCGTGATGAGCGTTCCTCTACGAGCTCTTCGGTCTCTTTAAACTATTAATTAATTCGGTATTACGGACCCTATTTGTAACTAGTGAAATCGATCCGGTGTAGGGTGTTCGATGGAGTCTCTCTACCCGTGAACCTGGGCACTTTCGCGTTTGGAGATTTCCCGGAGGGAAGGAGATAACAGCGCGCGAGGATGACGGAACAATTCGGAGAGCTCTCCCGTAACTACAGAAATAAATACCTAGGAAGAGGACTTCGGAGGGCTGAAGTTCCAAACGAGGTGGACTCCAGCCAACTTCCTAGGATCCCTGAGAGACGGCCAATCCATTGTAAAGTCAAGACTACTCCTCGACTCCTTCTGTATCTCCTCGAAGGAGCCACGGGAGGCAAGGGGAGTCCCTGATACGGCTCCCATTGTTTCCCTTCTTTACGATCTCCGCGTGACCTCATGAATTATTACCACATCCTCTGACCACCAGTAATTCATATGATGGTAGGACGGTAAAGGAGCGAGGGAAACGCGACGCACCGGTATCGAATTTCTCCCTGGTCTGAAATTCCGCCAGCTACCTGGATTCCGGTCATCCGCCAAAACCGCGACATTCCCAACAGACGAGAAGGAAGATATCCAGGAAAGACTTCGGGATATACGAGATAAGAGGGCGGAAAGAACAGGCGTTGAAAACTTTTCTACAGAGGGGAAAAAGTGGAAGGAACTGGCATCGAGCATCATGACCACCTTACACGTGAAGTGCATTCCGAATAACCACATCCTGGAGTCACGGCTTCGCCAGACTCGGGTCCCGAATGTCGAAATTCTCGCCCGATCCCCACGCTTCCAATTTCCAGATTCTTAGATTAAAGAACGGAGTCAGGGTCCAGGACAACCTTTCCAGGTTCCTCGGCGTAGTTCAGAGTTAAACGTACCTTTTGACTCCCTTGGCCGCGGCCTCGGCGAAACTACGCACATCGTCGTAATCCAGGTTCAATGGCCCGGTGGGGCTGTAGATGAGCCTCTTTGCCGGGAGATTGATGGGCAGCACCCCTCCGCACGTTCCCAGGCCATCATCGATTTGTGCAGCGGCGTGGAGGACCGTCTTGAAGGGCTCCGGTTCCTCCTGACCAGGAACAGACCCAGAGACCAGGATTATCCCATCGTAGTCGGCGCTGCTGACGTTGGCCTCTATCTTTAGCCGGCAGGGCATCCATCTGCAAGACAAGGCGATCAACGCGTCTGGGACAAATGCCATTGTTTTATAAGCGAAATGCACTTTGGTGCACCAGGTGCCTATATGGTCCCATCCGTGTTGGGTCCAGCTCGGTAGGCCCTTATCTGCCGAGAGCGACTACGTTCGGCCGTTTACATCCCCGAGCCACCCCCTGGGATCAATACCAGGGCAACGCACTATATAATCCGGCGACTTCCTCGCGGGACCGCCATTCCACGGCCGGACACCCAGGTGGACGCATCGTCGGCCAGCAGGTAAGCGGTCTCGCCCAGGAAGGGGCTCGACGGTGTCGCAAACAGCTACGTGAGTTTTCTTACATCGACAACACTAGGGACGTTCGTGTCTCCCATAACAATAAAAGGTAAAACACTGCTTTCCTTCCGCGGGCTGCCAGGAGAATAAGTTTGACCCTCGTTGGACGATTAAGGGAGGACCGTCCTGGTCCAAAAAGCAGTTTACAATACTGCCGGCAATAATTGCAAATCAATGGGCATCGTGTTTCACGTCGTCCGATGCAGGTTACCACGTGGAGAAAATCCTCCTTGGCAGTGGCCGCTTGCCAAATGCAATTCAATGGTAATGAATGGGGGCTGAGGGCTATTCGATAGTTACCAATGAATTTCGCTTGGCCCGGGGCCACTATCAGGCTACATTGGCGTCGGGGATTAAATATTACTCGATATCGCAACGTTATATAGATGAGAATAATATCTTACCGAAGTTTTCATTTCTATGCAATAAGAATTATTACAGCCTCTTGCAGTTACTCCCGAGTCACTTGTCCACAAATGCGATAGATTTACCGAGAAACGTTGCGATATTTCACGGCCCCCGGCGAATCTCTGCTTTAAAATCGTAATCTGTTAATTCTGCCAAGATGGCGGCGCCTCCGCCGATGCGCGCGCAGACGAGGGTCGAAGGCACATACCTCGATTCCACCGCCATGACGCCGCAGTCGATTCAATGAACTCTTTTCACGGTCACCGGACGAGTTCTGCCCTCATGCACAGGATTTAGCGTCGAATCTCGAGTCGACGTTTCCTCGGGTAGCTTCTTGTCTTCACGGCGAGCCCAGGGGTGGTCGATCTGACGGACGAACATTTGTTATGAAAACCGGCGTCAGGCCGATCGGAAAACAACTGTTGTAAAATGGCAGCCAGTCGCAGCCTAGGCGACAGGGTTCCCTAGCAGCCAATCGACATCGATCGCTTTTGAGTCTCCTCCACTGTAACCTGATTTCGGGTAAAACTTTTGCTTTAGGACTCACCGGCGTAATTTCCTCAACGACTCGCCGGCCGGTCCAACATGGCCGCCCTGGGGAAATGGCCGTTACTGACCGTCCCGAAATATCTGCCCACCCATTACGTACTACCAGGGGGTTGGAAGGCAGACGGACCCGAGGGAAAATCTGGAACTACAAAATCCTGAGGAGGACCGAGCTGGCAAATGTGCGACGCGGTGAATTTCCACGTTTCGCGCGTCAGCACACCTTAAGCGAATTCGATCCCACGGCGCAGGCCTGCGGACTGAGGCTCGGCTGTGTATTTCAAGGCTACGAGCCGCTCCCCCTCCTAGGAAGTTGTCTCCTTCCAGGCCGCAGTCCCTGATTGGTCGAAAGGGGAGCTCGCCGGCTAGGTTAGGTTAGGTTAGGTTATGTTGGGTAGCGCGTCTGGAGGCTGGGGGGAGCTACGCCTGTTGCTGGGTGGCGAGCAATCGCGGCGCAAAAAAACAAGCCCCTCGTGAAGCTACGTGAGTTGTATCCCGTCCCACCGCGTTTTTCCTAAATGTTAACGGAAACCGATGGCCAGAACTCCGAAAGAGCACTCGGTCGGCCTAGAGATCCTTGAAATGTTTTTCTCAATGGACCTCGCGTCGTCCCGTAGCGTGAGAAATTTCTTTCCGATTATTCGCCGAGAGTACGGCTAGATTAGTTCCGGGGATACGATCTTCGAATTGTCGGGCCCGTGGGGAAATTTCCCTAGCCCGGACAAGATTGCCCTGCGGGTTCGCAACCTACACCCCGGAGCGCAAAATCCGTGATGGAGGTGGCTGCTATTCAATTTTTCAACAAACCATGGCCGAGAATTTAGTACGCGAAAATGACGCAACCGCCAGGGTATCGGAACTTTGAGTTATGTCAGAAAGATTAATAAGGAAAAATATGTTTTGACTCTTGCCAACCTACAGCCTCGCTGCGATAGACCCTCTGCAGAAATGGTTATCGAGACCCGGGCTTATTTCAAGGAACAGAAATCAATACCGATAATTCATTTAACGCGAGGTGCCGCCTTGATTGGAGGTATTGATTCCTGCCCCGAATATTAGAAAGCGAACGGGGAGACCTAATCGAGTATCAATTACGTCGACCGTGTTGTAAAAGGGCTAAATCATATTTATATGCAGCTATACACGCAATACACAGATTTATGTACACGTTTTGTCGTAACACGAGACGAGGTAATCGTAAGAATAATGATCTTTCGGATAGCCGGCGTTTCCGTCATAATCACGGCTGAATTTCGAAAAACCGGCCATTTTGAGTCTCGAAGAAAATAAAATACACCCGCGTTCGCATTAGTGAGCACACTTGCGTCTATGTACAAATTTTTTCCCTCCTCGCCGTATCTCCCGTAATGTTGCAAAAGTGGTCATTTATCTCCTAGAAAAACGAAATTGTTAACATACAGTGTGCAGCAAACATTCCCGTAATTCGGGGTTCGGTTTTCATAAAAATCCGAAAATTGACCAACGTCGATCTCATCCGCCATTTTTAGAAATTCTGAATTTTGTCGTAAAGAAAATTGGAATTTTAAGACGACTTGCTAAATAAAATCGAGAGAGGGTAAAATGGCATAGTGCAATAAAATGACAATATATAAATAAATAATATCAGGAGTGAAGCGAGAAAAGCGAGTTCAAAAGCCATAGACGCAATTCTGGGTTTCGACATTTTTAAACACCGTTTTAAGTAGCATTAATGCGTCCACTTAAACGTCGGGCTTGACTTTTTATCGGACATGTTTGCTTTGCCGATTACAAAAGAGGGGCGCAGATAGCGGGCCGAGGCGATAAGTCAAATTTCCAGAAATATAGGGGAATATTTCACGAACGCAAGTAAAATGACGGAAAGCAAAACGCTTCGCGAAGTGGAGAAGAGCTCTTCGGCTTATCATCCATATCGGTAAAGTTGGCGCTAATGCACAGTTGGCAGATATATCACGCCCCGGGAGAATGAATGCTGCACGCTATACAGTAATGCGTCACGCATTCGTTGCCAATTTTCCTAATGAAATGGCAGGTCCATTTCGTGATTAAATCGGGATCCAGGACGATCCGGAGGTGCATTATGCTCCTGGCAATTTCTCAAAGATTCCCCGGATCGTTCCTCCAGAATCCGGAGAATTCGTCGTCAAATGCGGTTTTCGGTACCGTAATGAATTTCAGCGCCAACTATACTTTCCTCCTCTTCATTTTTACATCTTAGAAAATAACACGCGATGTTAGCGTCCCTCTCTCGGGGATTAAGTGAGGAGCGTCGATCGGTGTCCTGTACCCGAACACCGATTCCTCTCGGTCGCACTTCATAGAAGTGAAGCGATAGGTCTACTTCGATCGCCAGTAGACGGTACGTGTAACAATTAATCGAGAGAACTAAAAATTAAAAATTCTTGCTCAATTCGTGCACGCATGACGTATCCGATTCGATTCGATTGCACGTTACAAGCAAATGATCTCTCCGCTCCGAGGCTACCGAGTTCCCTATTCGTCCCTTGGCGCCCCAATTCTAGGATTCCATCCCGAACGGCATGACAGGATCTTTAAAGAGTTTTCAAACGAGCTGCGTCCACGTCCCTGGAGCTGCCCCAAATAACGAGACAGCTCGAACGGACCTCGAGGACCATCGGCACCAAGGGACGAAACGAGTAACACAGCCAGCGCATCGGACTCGATGCTCCTACGATATGTACACACTATGAGCAAGGAGTCATCAGTCTATTTCTAGGACACCGGCTCCCTCGTCCACGTTCTTGTCCTCCAATTCGAGGATCCCAACCCGGGCGCCCAGTGGGGTCCGGGAACGTCTTCGAGAGGAACCCGGCACCAGGCTTCCGAAGCCCAAACCGAGTCCATTCAGGCTGGTGAGAACCGGAAGAGTCCATGCGAGCTCCACAACGTCCAGCACTCTCTGTCAGAGCTTGGTTCCCTTGGACATCTCGTTGGTGACGTCAAGAGTGGCGCCCTTCAAGGCGTTTAGCCTCTCGATGTAGTTGTCGTCTAGGTGCACCTTGTTGTCGTCGCACAAACTGCGCCTAGAGGTGGCCTTG
The DNA here is from genome assembly GCF_000612105.2 of Orussus abietinus. Classification (NCBI taxonomy): domain Eukaryota; kingdom Metazoa; phylum Arthropoda; class Insecta; order Hymenoptera; family Orussidae; genus Orussus; species Orussus abietinus. The sequence goes on from NW_019395989.1 coordinate 872,586, forward strand.
TCGTCATTGGTGATCGAGGTAGCCGAGGACGCGGCGTTGGTGTTTTCGGTCGCCTCGTCGCCAAGACGAGTGCTTCCAGTGTAGAGCCTGGGTCGACCTGGAAATATCTTGGAGAGCTTCAGAGCCGCGGGGTGCAGCAAGTGGTCCTCGTACATGTCCCCCTTGGGATCGGCAGTCAGCAAACTTACGACGATGCCGACGATGACCGTGCTCAGACTGCCGATCAGGGCGTAGTACATGTACGTTATGCTGTACAGGTAGGTTAAGGGGTTCATGGGCACTTCCAGGTGCGGGGCACTGGTCGTGCTGGGCAGTCTGCTGTCGGAGAAGTCGGTGGGCAGGAGACTCAGGATGTTTTCCGGCGTCCTCACGTGGCTGGAGAAGGTATCGTTGTGGCAGCCTGCTGTAGACAGGGGAAGCGTCTCCGAGGGTTTCTCCACGGTCAGGCTCCCGAACGTGATCCAGAGGGTCGTTATGTGGCTGAAGATCATGCCTGCCGAGGCTCCCTTCCAGTTCGCGCATGGCACCAGCATGGCCAGGACGAACACTCCCAGAAGAGGGCCGGACGTCGCCGAGGTCATCAGCATGGAAGACTCTATCACCCCCGACAGCATTCCCACCAGGAAACTCGCTCCCATGATCAGGAACCCGTAGATCACCGCGATGATCTTGATGAAGCGCAGTTGCTGGGTGTCCTTCAAGTCGCTCAGGATCGGCAGGTGACTTAGGAAGTCCTCGAAAGTCACCGTGGCTAGGGAGTTCAAGTTTGAAACTGCCAGTGTTAGGGCGCTGTTGAAGAGAGTTGCCATCACCAGACCCAGGAGCCCCGGGAGGTACACGAATTTGTCCTCCACGTAGAACGGCACGATTTCGTCGAACTTGTCGATGTATCCCAGACTCAAAGGGTCGCAGTCGGCGTAGCTGGCGAAGATCACCATCCCGACAACCCACGACAAACTGAAGAACACGGTGATCACCGGCATGTTCGCCATCATCGTCCTGAAAGATCAGCCAAAGTCAACATTATTTAATCTGCATCCGATCATCCAATATTCAACACGATGAAGAATCAACGTTCACCGTTAAGGCCTTCCATGTAGATTTATGCAAACTCCCAGTCAACAAATGATCTCACTGCCTTTCTCGCGAGGAGATAATTTATTGCGAGTTTCCTCGTCACGTTGAGAGAGAAAAAAAGGCGAGAGACCGTGAGAGATACCAAGTTTACGTAAACTGAGTGGGAAGCCACTTTCGACCGAAGTTACTCCCAAGATGTCACCACCAAGTCCCGTGTTCCACGCCTTGCATTATAGGATCGTGGAAAGAATCGTCCGGCTCGTGATAACGAGCTGCCGAGTATTCAGATCCCGCAATTCGAGGAAGTTACATTGCCTAAGTTTAATACGTACTTCACAACTTTGCTGCGGCTACTCATGCTGCAGTATCGCTGCACGAAGTTCTGCTGGCAACCGAAGACTGACAAGCTCATGAAAAGTTGGCCAAGGAGGGCGGAGATCGTGGTCACCCTGATCCTGGGATCCATGTCGAAGCTGCAGAAAAATTAACAAATCGTGATTTAGATATATTTCTTATATCGCAACCTGCTCCTTTAGCCGTAGAACAACCGGCGGATTTTTTTTTTTTTTTTTTGCGGAGCGACGTCTTGACTATCAGGATTTGTTATCAAAAGTGGGCTGCGGAGTCCTAAGGACAGTCCTTGGTTATGAGCTGAGGTATTATTAAAGACGACGTACTTGAAGAAATCCAGACGTCCTCGTTCTTGAGTGATGTTGACTACAGGGGAGACTCCCCCGACATCGACAACGCCTTGGATGATGATGGCCACGGAGACGCCCACCATGGTGAGGCCTTGGATCACGTCGGAAAGAATGGCGGCTTTCAACCCACCCTGAAAATTGGTAAAACGATTTTTCAACAATTAATCAACGATACGAATAATCGGCATCGAACGTCACGACGCAAATTTTCAGAAGTGCCTTCAAACTCCGCGATACTTCGTTCCCGATTTCTATGACATAACGACGACGATATGGAGGAGCGAATGACTACACCACGTGTACACATTATCCGAGCAGCCCGTAATTACTCCTTAACGAGAAGCCCGGAAGCACCTTAGCGTCGCTTCTTCAAGATGTAAACTCGTCGCTCATTTTTTCGCTCTCAATTATGAATAAAGTGCAACGGATGAAGCAGGTAGAATTGAATAAATAAAATTTATTTAACCTGGTACGAGTTCACGGTCTCGAGGATGGAGTAGCGCGCGAAGGTCTTCAAGACTATACCATAAAGATATTTTAAATTATTTCTCACCATGATAGTGAAGACCACGGAGATCGTGGTGATCCCGAAGATGCTGGCCCAGTACGGTAGGCCGATGACCGTCTTCAGGGCTACGCAAGGGGTGAAAACCGTCACCGCCAGATTCAAGAGACTCCTAATGACGTAGGAGAAGCTGGCCAGGCATCGCACCAGCTTGGACTTGAACCTGGACCACCAAGATGGAAACGATACACCAAACGCTCGTCGCGATCAGTGGACTAACCAGAAAAAAAAAATCGCAAAGGAGTCTCACCTCATGTCCAGGTACTGATACACCGAGGTGATCCCGAGGTTGTAATAAACCGGGACGAAGACGTAGCAGACGATAGGATACGCCAGAAGCATCCCATAAAGGGTCTCCCACATGGCGGTGCCTCTATAGTACAGTTCGGAAGGGTAGCCTAAAAAGGAGCGCACCCCGAGCGTTCCCCTAGCGATGGACAGCATCATGGCGCCCATGGAGACCTTGCCAGTGGCGAAGACGTAGTCAGCCTTGGTCTCCTTTTTCCTCGCCCTGAACTTGCCCCATAGCGGGATGACGAAGGACACCACGATGAAACCCACGAAGACCAGGTAGTCGATGACCATGAAGGAGTCCATCGCTACGGTGCAGCCCGGCTCTAGACGGGCAACGTTTCGGTCAGTCTTCGGAGGCGTTCTCCAAAATGGCGACGGTAAGTAGGAAGAGAGCTATCGGAGGGGTCCAGGAGATGCAGAATGCGCTCAAAGGAGTCGGATGGTTCTTGGACCGGCAGGAGGCTGGTGGGTGTCGAGGAGTGCTGGTGGATCGAAGCACTACCCGGGACTGACTACTGTCTAGGTGAAGCACTTCGAGCTTATTATGCCAATGACCCAAAGACCCACTCCTCTTATCTTCAGTCGGCACGCTGTTTATCGAGCCGCTCGGGCAAACGACTCCCTCTTCTCGATCCCCCACTCAAACGCTGGTCCCACCTCCATACGTTATTCGGCTAAAGCGACGTCGCTCGGCGCGTGCTAGGCTTGAGTCACTCTTGGCGCGAGCACTCGTGACCGGTGTCAATGGTGCATAGGCCAAACGGCCGCGGTCGTTGCCACGACGACGCCAATTGGAGCGATGTCGCGAATCGCTTCTAAGACGAGCCGACGAACACGCCGACCGATCAGCTGACTCGCGTCGATCCGGAGGCCTGGGGTCCGATTCTCGAGTTTATTTGATTTTTTTTTCTTTCGCACGCGAACAGTTTCGTATGAAGAATTTCACACCGATGCCAGTAAAAGGCGTATACGAAATTGTCAATTTCGCTTGCGAAAGTTGATCGCATGACTTCGAGAATAGGATGACAAGAAAAATTGGTTTTGCTGGTTATCCATTTTTTTGCAAAAAGTGGAGGTCCTGGAAACGACGAAATTTGCGAAACCAAGATTTTGCGCGTCACCCCTTCGTATCACCTCGAGGTCTGGAGGAAACCCCTTCGGAGCCCCGGCAAGAGCCCGAATCTCACCTCCCGCGACCTTCCAACCCGGTCGCAAATTAAAGCGAGATAAAAACGATCGGGAAGATCTCGTCGCAGCAACAGTCTCCCTGAATTACCGCCCCCCCTGCGGCCCCTCATTCGGGAGACAAATAACCGGCGGTAACTGCGCGCTTCCGTAATTTAAGAGTACGTAAGGATCCTCGCTACGCGTCCGAGGGACATTCCCGCAAGGACGAAGTGCGCCATTAGAGTAAAAGCATCCCCCGGAGGAAGTTCGCGGCTGCCAAAAGCAGGACTTTTCGTTCCTTTTCCGAGGGAGCCATCGCGGGGTCCGGACGTGCCAAAACGCGAAAAGGGGGATCGGAAATCGAGTTGATCCTGGTCGAGCCTATCTCCGGGGGTCCAGGGGAGGTCCCTAGGGTTCGGGAGGGTCGATCCCGGGGTGTCAAGGTTGCATCCCCGAAGACGTCCCTCCAGGACTCTTCGGATCCCGGAGTTTACCGCCTCGATAATGGAACACCGGTTGCGCCCCGGTTTTCCTCCGCCCCCTTTGGTATTTTCCATGCCGTCCCCCGCGATTCCCCGCCTGTCAAGAATTGTCTGAAAGACGTAATCCGACATTTATAGAAACGGCGAAAATCCTGACTCGCTCCGATCGGGACGGGGTCGAAACGAATCAGGATCCTTCGTATCGGGTATCCCCTCTGCGAAGGGATTTCCTGATGAAATGTCTGAAACGTAGAGACAAGACTTTGGAGCACGTAAGTCGGACGATCTCGTCACAAGGGGATTCGGAAAGTCATGGTCGGACGTGCGTGGTTGGGCTTGAACGGACAACTCGTAGAGGAATCTCACAAGGCCAAAGTAGAAGAAGCTGGAAAATTTCCCCTTGACCAGTGTTCAATGCGACGATCCGATCGGCCTTGCGGAGATCGCTCGTGATTTGTTTGTATGAAATTCCTTTTGAACCCGTGATCAGATTAATTCCGACTCTGCCGAACTTATCGAGGGCGTCATCTGGAACACCTCGCGTATAAATACTTCCGTCAAGATGGCCGAAGCAAAGGGAAAGCAAAACCGGCTGGATCTCGATTTTCAGACTTCCAAGTCGAGGGAATCGAATTCCGTATTCGAGGCCGGTCGTTATCTCGCGTGGCCGATTGGCCGAATCCGATAAAAATTCGATCGCGCTCGCGTCGACTTTTTTTCCCGAGTCTTGGTTTTTTAGGTGCTCCGGAAAAAATGGATCCACCGGGTCGTTTTATTCGATCGGACGTCATCTTCAGTTGCGACGACTTCCGTCGTCTGAAGACAACTTCTAAAATTTCCTGGGTATTAATACTCGCACCTCGAGTCGACACCTGAGACAGGAGAAAAAAAATCGAGCTAATCCAGTTAGATCAAGATGCTTGGATCTTATGACTCATCGGAATCAAATTCTATCGAGATCGAATGTTGTCTCGGATATCTGAAAGCCCCGGACAAACAATAGTCCGAACATGTACCGAGACCGTGACAAGGAGTTCGACAAACAAGAAGTCATCCGCGTGAAAGAAAAATGCCCGCCCTCGAATTTTACCAATTTCCCTAAAAGTCCTGAAATACCCTCCAAGGTGCCGCGTATCGAAATCACGGGGGCTTCTCTTCGGGGCTCGTTATCGCGAGAAAATTTTCAATTTCGCAAAAAGGCAAAAATAAGCGCATAATGCGCGCGCCGTTTGCGTCATCTAATTCGTTACGGCGAAGGAAATTAGAGGCGAAGGAACACGAAGAAAATCTACCTCTTGTCTCGGGATTTTTTTTCTTTCGCATTTTCATAAACATCGGTCGGGGAGAAACCTGAATCGACGGTTTCCGGAAAAGTCAGTAAATTTTCTCGAGTCCCGAGGGGGGGAATTTTCTGGCGGCTTCGGTAACGCGCGCGTAGTCTGTACCCAAATGGCGGATCCGCGGCCGTGGCCGATCCTCCGAAGATCTCCGCTTAAAAGGCGCGTCTGACTCTTTGGACGCCTTCCGGGAAACGAGCGTCTCAATTATGACCCATTTACTGTTTGCGAAGGCAAAGAAAATAAAAAAGGATACCGGCTCGCCGATTCGAGGAAGTTCGCACGATAAGGCTCGCTAAGGCAAAATGGGACCTCGTTACCCCGGGACCTTATTGCGTGAACTTCACAGAGCCGAAGTAAACCAGTTTCAGTCTACGTTATTTACCGACGCTTTTCGGCAAGATTTAGACCGAGCTCAGCCCGGCTTAAAATGATTTCTGCGCGCCCTGGAACTTCGAGATTAGGTTTAATTCTAGCCGGCGCGGGGCTTTGAAGCTTACGTCAAAGTTCCAGGAAATTCGGCACACCGACGACAATTAGATTACGAAATTCGTCCCGCGACTTTTCCCGCGTCTCCGGCAGTTGAACGAGACATCGAGGAAGAGTTCCATCTTGTCCCGCGATTGTTTCAGAATTTTTTTGGAATTTTTCAGTCACTCCATGAAATCGGCTCCACGAGGTGCGAGTTGGGGTCCAAAATGGCGGTTAAAAGGTCATTTCTCCTTTTCCGTGGGTCTCGATTTTTTTTTTTAAGAACCGCGATTCTTTACGAGGGGAACGAGCCCTCGCTCGATATTCCATCTTCCATGGATCGAGAGATTTGAATTTCTTAAGGGGAGCGCCAACGCGCTCTCGCGGCGCGCCATTCAACGACGACGTTGACGTTTCGAAACTCCTCGAGATAGGAGATAACGATTCCGCGGAGATTCCTCTCGCGGCGAGCACGCCGAGGCTCGAAGATTGATCAAAATGGGTTATGGATTATGGCCCTGAAGATAGGGAAAAGGTATACGCGCGGTGAATACTCTAACGTATCAAAATTGGATCAAAATGGGTTATGGGTTATGGCTGGGTAGATAGGGAGAGCTATGCGCACTCCTTCGAGGCGCGTTCTAAACGCCGCACTGTTAGCCGACAAGAAAGAATTCCAGCTCGTAAACCACCGACAAGTCGTTGCAACAACGTCGCGTATCGCGCAGTTCCGGCACCAACCTAACCCCAAGAAAAAGAGAGGATTCAACCGCCGCACCAGCCGAGTCCAAAAAATGCACATTTTCGATGTTCAATTTTCAAAAATGCAACATTTTACGGACTTCGATTTGACCGACCCTAACGAACTTGTACGTTCGACGGCAATATTCGTTCGGTGTGTGCCGGCCTTTAGGGGATCACTTCGACGAATACCTGTGCGGAGGCGACCGAAGGTGCGAAAATTCGAGGCCGAGGCGTGGATGTACGCTTCTTTGAACGCGATCGAATCAAGCCCGATTGTGCGCCAGACGAGGGTAATCGAGCAGGGCGAAAGACTTCGATCTCGATTCGGAATGCAATTTGATTAGCACTCGACTGTTCGCGCTCGACCGGTCGACATCCGACATCGGACACCTCGAGCGAATCCGAGCGACTTCGGCGGCCATCTTGGATCTCTTCGAGTTTCCACGAGGACTAACGACGTCGCCGTTAGTTTCGCGACTGTCGTTTGTTCCGATCAAAAAGTCCAAAGCGACCGGTATCGACCACTCGAGCGTTGTCGACAGCCGTGATAACGCGCGATAGCGGCCGCGGTAATTATCCCGAGTGGAAGAAAGAAATAATTTCCCGGAGAAAGAAACAAGATTTTTCTTCGACCTTTCCCCATCGGGGAAAAAGAATGTTCCAACGTGAGCTGTACGTATCCTTTTGGACGATGCCTCTCGATCGCACAAAATGGCGACTCGTACGCTTCTCAGTCGGAGCGATAAAAGCGGCGTTTCTTTCGATCGCGATGACGTCGAAATTCGAATATCCTTCCCGGATGCCTCTTTACGCAACCCCCGCGCCGCGTTCCGCGGCGGCGTAAATTTTTACGAGCGGCTTTAAATCGGCTAATAGTTTGCTTTATGCAGGCGGACACGAAGGCGGTTTTTGCGCGGCTAGATAACCAGTCGTGCTCGCCTATAAATACGCGAGCGCCGGTCGTCCCGGATTTCTATACACGGGTTAATTATACCGTAACGGACATACGTGCCACCAGACAACCGTCAGGCTTAGTTCCGACCGAGGAGTCCTTTTTATATCGTCTAATGCGTCGGAGAAATGAGATACGTTATTACGGGGACATATCGAAATTGAACGCATGAATTCCGCGACATGGCGGTAGCACGCGACATGAATTTTCATGAGTTATTCCAGGTCGATTTAAGGCTCCCTTTGTGGTCCCAGGTACGCCGAAGGAGATTGCGACCCTACGGGGAAATGGGATATCCAACTACGGCCGGATCGAAATTCAACATCTGCATGCGCCCGGCCCGCCATGACTTTTCATGAGAGTCTTGTTTCGATTCCACGTGTCGCCGGGCATGCGGCGCAATTACCCGCGGCATTTGCACGTAATTGCCCGAAACCGGGCCGCTCGAGCAGGGGAAACTTTTCTCCGAAAATGACTCGGGAAAAATCTCTCCAGAAAATTGAGAACAAGTTCTCGCGGCCATCTTGGATATTTGCTCGGGAGCGGCCGATGGATACGGAATTGATTTATATTCGGCACGTTCCCACCGGTTAGGAAGCACATGTCGACGGGCGCGTTACCCAACCAACGTAAACATTCGGTAACGCGAGATAATGTTGCTATCGGCTCTGGGAGCATATATATCGCCGAAAGCCGCAGGCTTCACCGGCACGCCAAGATGGCGGCGGTTTCCGCCGCCTTAACTGACCTGATCCAACGCGCAACGCCGGGACTTTAGCCGGCTCGCGTGATTTCCCGCATTTCCCTTAACCGAATCGATTTTACGGGCAATTTTGCCCCTCGCGAAATCGCCCGACGATTGGCCGCGACATTTCCCTCAACCGACGCAGAGAGAATAAGGGGGGAAAGGAAAATTCTCCCGCGACTTTCCCGCCTCCGTGTAATCGGTCGAGGGAATTTCCCCGAGTAGGAGCGAGTAACTGCGCTCTGCATGTGTCGCCCAAGGTTCGGATTACGTGTCGCATGTGTTACAAGGTATTAGCGAGCCGAAACGCTCGGGCTATCTCTCGGCTCGAACTTTTCGACGGGTTGGAGAGAGAGAGAGGGAGAGAGGTTAGACGCGTGTTAGGATATGGAAAAGGTGACGCTGATTCTTCGGGACTACGATAAACTTGTTTACGAGGGAGTTCCGCGAGAGGGGACCGCGTCGCGCGGCACGTGATGAACGCCGCGACGCTCCACTCCACGCCACGCGGCGCGACGCGGCGCGGCGCGACGCGAGAGCTCGAGAGGGAAACGGCGTGGGAAACTTTTCATAATTGCGTGGTTAGAGTTTTATGGACGGGTCCTCCGCTCTTTTTTTGTTCTCCAGCTGCGTCATAAATGAGAGCAAAAATACGCCGCCCGAAGCGGCCATTTCCACGATAGTCGCGCATGACTAACGAGGATTGCGAAGAGAATCCCTCCCCCGGAGCGGCGAGGATTTTTCCGAAAAGCACTTTTCACGCTGAAATATCCCGCACTTTTGCGAGCCCGTTTGGCGGTTTTCGGTTTTTACCTCGTTTTCTCGTTTTTTCCGTCTCCCTCGCGCGTTTTGTATTTCATAAACTCCCGGGGTTTACAATGGAAGACGGACTCGTTATTCTTGAGTTTCGTTCGTTTCCGTTCCAGGGGAGGTGTCGGGCCGTGAAATCCGAAAGACGCGGAGGAATCGAGGAAGCTGTGCAGTCGCTCTTCCCTTTTGGTGGAAATTTTGAGAAAGCAGGGGAACTCGATCGCGGGCTCGAAAAATCGGGTGGACGATATTTTCCTCTCGCGGGAATTCGATTCCTTTCGATTTACGAGGGGTTTTTTCTCGGTTTTTCGGGAAGGCCGTTGACTCGCGCTTGCACGTATCGTTATTTTCAATTAAAGAGCCGAAGTGGCTGCAAACAGCGGCAAGAGACCAATGGGGGATTTATTTTCTGGACGGCGAGAGAGCGGCCCGAACTTCCGGGGCGGCAATTTTAGTTACCAGCTGGGGTGAATGGGTTAAAGTCCACTTTTCCCCGGAACTTTGTTCGCGCCATTTTTCACGGGGAGCATTCTGTAATTTCCATTTAAACCGGCCCCTTCGATGCAACTTTCATCCGATTAATCTCGGATATTAACCGCCCGTTCTCGGGAGCCCGGATGAGATTTTGTCACCCCCTTAAAAATTATTTCCCCTTGCCGCGAAAATCGGATTTAGGCGTTCCTTATATTATTTTCCGGAGATTCCGGAGATATTGCGAGATCATTCCGTATTTTTGTATTCGATTACAAAAAAAATTCTTACTCGGGAAATGATAAAAGAATTAGGACGAGCGTTACGCACCAGGAAGGATTCCCTCGAAAAATAGGAAAAGAGAATTAACCCCGGAAAAAAGCGCTCCCTGAATTCCTTCGTGCTGCTCTAATTCAGTGGTTCAATTAGCGGTGCATATTGCACCTAACCCCGGGGCAGGGGAAAATGGCGTGTAAGTTCAGACGAGGATTCTTCTTTTTCCACGGCCGGGCGGGAAACCGGAACTCGAGAGGTCGAGCTCACGCTCGTACGTACAGCCCCGGAAACTCCCATGGTGGAGGACGATCAATTTTCGTCGACAATTTTCACGAAACTTTTCTCCACCGGAGTCGTCGCGATGGGATAAGGCCTCTTAAACGTCGACAAGAATACATCGTGGCCCTGCGTTCCCCTCGCATACGGGAAAAAATCCTTCGTGGTACATACCCTGACAAAAGACCTCATTGAACCAGAGAAATATGTTATCGATTAAAAAAATTATTATTTCACATAGTCGAGTGCCGGGAAATTAGACGGTGCGCCCGCGCCGTCGCCGCGCGCAGGTTCGAGTCCACTTCCGGGTCGGCGTCCTTGCGCCGGGAAAATAGCGTTTTCGCAGGGCACGTCGTGAGTTCAACGGAGCGCCTCGTCGGCTCAACGAGCCACGGCGGCTACTTTCCCGGGAAATAACTTGCCACCCTCGAGGAACCGTAAGGAACGAACTTTAAGGCATCGACTGCAACCCCGGAGGATCCTCGCCACCTCTCGGAACCATTTCAAATTATATAGCGCTTCTTCCCCCGGGAACTTTCCATTTTTTCCCACAAAGTATGGCCGTTGCCGCTTCGAAAAGGTGCGCCGGGAACTTGCCACTCCCAGGGGACGGTAAGTATCCAACTTCTCCGCGTCCACGGTGGGCGTCGCTCGTCCCCAACTTCCGAAATTCGACGATTCCCTTACAGCCGAATAATTACGGAAATTATACGGGAGGCGTTAACTAATTTCCCGGAGTTTACGCGGACGAAAGTAAATACACCCCGTGTTTTCGGGGAATCGAGTTCGCACCTTGACCGAGGACGGCGGGACATTAGCCGGAAATAACCCGACGTAGAAGTCACGGGAGAGATCCGCGAGAAACGGACGGTCGAGGGAACGCGGATCGTAGTTTAGGACTTTGGCTGCTCCGGAATTATGGGAGTATGGATTTAACTAAAGGCAGATTGATCAAACTCCGACGGAACTTGGCCGATAGTTAGCCGAACGCGTTGCTGGGCTCACGGATGCTCGATCCGTCTTCGGGCGGATTTATCCCGAGCGAAGGTGCGACTCGTGGCTACGGTCACGTCAGAATTTGCATTCGAATAACTCCGGTCGGTATTCATTCGAGAATCCGGAGCATTTTTACGAACGAGGAACCGAAATATCCGGATAAAGGAAGGAAAAATCCAGCGATATAAAGCGTATCGGAGAGCCGACACGCCGTCCCTGGAGAGGTTAGGCCGCGCTCCCGGGAGAGCGGTCGAGATTTCGAGTTAAGGCCCTGCTTCTTTACTGTAAATTCCAAGATAATGAAACAATGATTTTTAGAGGGAGGAAACACTTCCCCGCGAAAGCAGGACCTATCTCAAGAAGCCTGGTTTACGATTCGTTCTGTATGCAAAATCTGCACCAGGTCGCGAGAGAGCGGCCGTAAAGAGTCCATTGGCTAAAGTCCCGCCGGAGGAAATCCATAGGAGCCGAGTGCACTCAACTTCCGAGCCTTTGACCGAGGCCGAAATTTAAATCGGGATACGGGGGAAAAAAAAATATTCAAATTCGAAATTTTCCCTTAAAAGGTAAACCAAAAGTTTGGCGAAACGTTGCGGGTCGCTTCTCGATCCGATTACATTTTATTAAAATTCCCCGGGGTACGGGCCGTGTTTTAGCGAAACCGTCGGCTTTTCGTTTCAATTAGCGCGCAGTGACGTCGGATAATGAACTGCACAAAGTAGAATTAGTTCTCCTGGAAATTATGCACCCGGCAATTACGTCGCGCGCGGACACGTACGTGTATCGAGTGCGAATCGGACGCGTTCGAAGCTAAGTCGGCTCGCGTATTATTTCGGCCCGTGTTTGCATTTAGATCCGTCCGCGACAAAGTTGAAAATTAGCGGCAAACGCGACACGATTCGGCCGGTTGTTAATTCTCAGGACACGCGCCCGGCTAATTTCCGAATTCGCCGGGAAAACGAACGGGCCAAATTGCCTCGCGGCTATACGGGGGAAATTTGGTCACGTCAAATTTGTTACACCTCCTCCCGAGCCGTTCGGATCCGGCCAATTATCAGCGATACCCGCTAAAAACCGACAAAAAAAAAAGGCTACGCATTTTATCCGAAGCTAATTCGAATTTATACACATGTATTCACAGTCGCTACCGTAAGCTCCGCGTCGGAATTCTTTATCCGACCTCCCCAGGGGGTCCGTATTTTTTTTTCTCCCTTTTTTTTTCGAGCCCGAGATTTAAAGCGAAATCGAAAAAAAATTTATTCACGACGCGTGACCACGTATCTTGCGGATTCCAGGGATTCCATTCCCGTAATCGATCGTCGATACATCATCCGAATGGGGCGTTGCGAAAATTTGGCCAAGCGGAGCATCATGACCTAACCCTAACCAAACCAGCTGAAACGACGAATCCACGGACGAACAAATTATGGAGCTACTCGAGACGAGCACGTGATCGCAATAAAAAAAAATTCCTATCCATTGACGAGTCGACGAGCCGAGCAATCACGTCGTTGCTTCGACATAGGCCATGTCACTTTACGAATACCGCTAATTAAAAGGACACAACTATATTCAACGAGCAAATGTTCGTATCGATCCGACTCGTTTGCAACGAGATGGCGAAAGTACGGCGCAGTTACTTTGCGACTGACAATTAATTAATCAACCGGCCAATTAATCCGACAATCGATCGATCGCGTAATAGAGTGATCGATTAGTCGAATGAGCGATTTACCCTTCAAGGGTCGCACCCGGTCTCAAAGGCCTCCCCACTTAACGTGTACTGTCTAATTACCACGTGTAACCTCCGGGGGGGGGGGGGGTAATCAAATTTTCGATTAATCCGTCCCCCCGGAGTCAATTAATCGATTAACGAGTACTCGGCGCGGACATAACCGAAATCAGTCCCAGGTGAGTCTTAATTAAATCCCGATTTAATTGACTCCCGTGCCAATTGCGTTCGAACCCGCTCGTCGGGCGGCGATTAAATAATTTCCCCGTAAAAACGGCGGAAAAACGGAAAGCCCGTCTAACCGCTCGATGTAACCATTAAAAGCGAGCAACGCGAGCGCCAAGGTTAATCGTCCGCCAACAGATCTCCGATCGAGATTTATTCCCATGTACTTACATTCGACTAGTTTTTCCCTAGGAGACCAGTTAATCAATTAACGTCTCCTTAATCCTCCATCGGAGCGCACGTGACGACGTCGCCGCGGAACTCGAAAACCTGGGGAAGTTCCTACGAGTGGCGGCTCCTCTAGGCACGTGTCCCGTCACGCACGGTCGCGACACCGACACAAACAGTGGATAATTAATGGCCGATTTAGCCTAACAGCCCGCGGAGGCTGCCAAATATTTGCTCGGTGACTCGTCGCCTCCCCGAGGGAGGCGTCCCGCCAAAGCCGCGAGACGGCCTTTCCCGCGGCTTTTTCAGACGCCGAAGGCGACGCACGTGATTCGGACGAGAAAAAAAAAAGAAAAAAATCCGAAAAAATCCAAAAACCATTATTTTCGATGCAACTCGATTCCTGTCCGCTGATAACATCACCGACGGCAAATAAATTTGCATAGACGGGCGAAATGATATCGTCCTCGCCAGTAAATACCTGAACCATGAACGAAATTTGCGCCGCCCCGGGGAATTCATTTTTTTTCGCGGTAGTGTTTATTTTCTCGTCCACAGGAAATATCTCCGAAATAAACTTCGCCGCGAAACATATTTCATTATAGTCGAATAATTTCCCCGCGCAGAGTTTAATTATGGGATTCTTTTCTATTAGTGGTTTTATTTTTTTTTCTTTCGTCGCGGGGGTCGAAAACTGATTTTCACGGTTTTCCTTCATTTCGGACGCGATCTCGGGTCGGCGAATCCTCGAACTGCGGGTCGTAAAAGCGGAGTAAGACCCAGGGCCGCTACAAGTCCCCGGGAATTTTATTGATCTATGGGGTTACCGCTATCTCGGGTTTCTACTCCACCTATGCGAATATCGATTCCGGGAGATTGCCTGGCCGCGAGGAAAAACCGGGCATAAACCCGCCGAGATTGCGGATCTGATTTATCGCGGTCAATCGGCCGGCCGATTATTTAGGGAAGGAATTGCTCGAGACGTTTGCACTCCGAATCCTATTTAGGTCCCGATTTTGGGCGTTATTCGGCGCGTTTAATATACATAGAATGGCCCTTTCGCGTCACCTCAACGCGCGAAAAGAATCATCGCCCTCGAGGAAAAAGGAGCCGCGCGTTTCTTTTCGTTCGAGGCCGGCGGAATCTCGTTAAAACTTGGAATGTCGAATTTCAGGGGTTGCCATTGTTGGCGGTAACAATCCGCCGGCGATCGCGGTCGGTCTTATTCAGAAGCCGGTATCGATCAGGCCTAATCGATGCACTCGACGGCGAACGTGGTGACGTCCAGTCACGCGCTCCATCCCGAGGTCGCCGTTCCTCTCCTTCCCCTCGGAATTACGAGATAACTCCTTAATTGACCGCGACTCCTCTTTTTAATCCCCGACGAGGAGATGCGTCTCCGCCTCTTGGCAACCTTTTTGCCCCGCCATTTCCCGCCGTTACGATCGAACTCGCTACGTCGACGATACCTCGTCTCTTTCTTTCCCCCGAAAGTTCGGCAGACCCAGAAATGCGCCAACTCGTGGAGTGTCGCAACGTCGAGGAACACCGAGATCAACCCATGTCCAGATAAGAATTAACCATATTAAATTCGAGCTTTATTTCGCCAAGGGGACTTCCTATCTCTCGCTACTTGACCCAATTTCTTATTTCGACTTTCAGATACACCGAGGACGTGCGTCGATACCCTGAGACAAAAAAAATCATTGAACCGCGGAAACATTACATAGAACCGTACCAAAGAAACATCCTGTCAACTCCACCTGTAATTCTTTCACTCAAAATAAATTGTCATCGTTGCAGTGCAGGGCGGTGCATGGATGAAAAGGTGGGATATATACCATTTTCATCGTGAAAAAAAAACGAGTAGGTTCATATTTTTTTCGGGGCTCACGATCGATCTCCCGCAGACTCGAGGAATCTCGGATCACTCGACCGAGGGAAACTCGGCAAGTTTTAATGGCTCCTCCATCGGATATCTTCGGCAGGGTGTAATAGGTCCGTCATTAAGCCCATTATCCCTGTCGCCGTTGAATGCGAGTAAACTTCCCGGGCCGGCGGCGCGTAGCGCGACCAACGAATGCCTTTAATGGCCCGCCGATAAAGCCCGGTTGATAATTAATTATTATCATGCACTCCATTCGATGAACTCTATTTGCCGAATTACGTAATCATGCCAGTTAGTGACGTTAATGCCGCCGGATTCCGGGCGGAATGATAGATTCTCCCCCGGATGACGAGAGCCCTCGACGGGCCAGTAGTCCCTTCCAAAAAAAAAAAAATGTTATAAACTCGGAATTCACTTGAAAATCAGTGAAAACGCATACTTTCAAGCGTTAAAAAATCCACTCGATTTCCTGAGCGAATACCCCCTCGGTTGTAAAACACCCCGTACTCCGTTTCATTTACCGGGACTTTTTTTTAGCCCAAGGATCGTCCCGGCTGGAAATCAAAAATGGCGGCTCGATAATTTTTCGACATCCGAGGAAGAGAAATAAAAAAACAGCAGGCAAATATTAAAATCCGAGAATGATTGGAACGTCGATGGCCCAGCTGGGTCGGGTCGGAGGGGGATAAAAAATGCTCCCTTGGCGAATTTCCAAAAATCCCCCAGGGCCGATTTCAACGGAGAAACAAGCCTTTCCGAAACAATCCCGCCGCGGTGATGAATTGATCAATGAATTTCCTTGATTTACGAGCGACCATTCGCGGGACTAAATTCCGGAACTCGGAGCTTTATCCGGTCGCAGCTGGTCGCGTTACAAAATATTTCCGCCCCTCTCCCCCTCTTCCATAATTTGCATATTGCTACCGACTGGCCGGCGATACAAATTGTGTAACAAACTCCGCCCCGGAAAAAAAAAAAAACCTATCCTCCGTATTGCGCTATTTAAAATCGATCGGACGCTCCGGCTATACCATAGACAGGGCGAACGAAAAAAAAAAAATGATCTAGCCGATAACTCGAAATTCGCGCCAATATGTACAGGGAGGTAAAAAAAAATACATATATATATATATATATATATATATATCAAACTCCCGAAATGATTGGAACACGAAGAGGCGAGTGCGCTCGGAATGCGTGAATTGATACCCCGGGGAGGGGCATAAACGGAGAGAAACGGATTATCGGCAAACGTGAAGGGAGAGAGAGAGAGAGCAAGAGTGAGAAGGGAATACCGAGTCCTCGGTGGAGCGACGGAGAGAGAAGAATTTATTAGCGGCTGCAAGTGCGACTCCCGCGGGACCGAAAGAGAGAAAGCGCGCTATAGGGACGGCCGTGAATGGGAGAAAGAGGGAGATACTCGCCGGCGCGAAAGGACGGCGAGGGAGAGAAGGAGAGAGAAGAACGAAGGACGAGATGCATATGAGAGAGAAAGAGAGAGAGAGACGACGACGACCACAGTAGTCGACCTATTCCAGTCGATAGGTAAATATGCTCGTGGTGAGGTTAGTTACGATCGGCCTCGAATGCGGTGCAGGGCTACCCTGGGCACTGCCGATCCGCCGAGTAAATTCTATATTTGTACGTAGGTCCTATGTACCGTGAAATGCCGGCGCCCCGGCATTAATCCGCGATTAAGAGCGACCTAATGACCACCTTTCCGGCCACTCGATCTTTCGGCTCCTACCCCGGAGGCCGGAACCGGTCTCGCGCAGTCATTGACACCGGCTCGGATTTTCCTTCCCATAATGAAGGAAAAACCCGGGCCCGGATATCGAAAGCTGATGAGAAACATTTTTCAGGAATTAAGGTTTCAGGAATTAAAAATTTCTTCCGACGATACGTTCACGAGGAGAAAGAGTACACACGCGGTCGAGGGTAATAAAGGTCGGATGCACCCGGTTGTCTCCTCGAGATAGCGCAACTTTTTACAACGGCGTCTCGAGCTACGTGATCGCAGTCACGAGATGATAACGGATGGAGCTTGGATTCGTGCATTCCGAGATAGGCGACCGAAGGCCTTCGAATTATCCTTCTTATTTGCGGTAGGTTGCGGCAAATGCGATGCAACGGCTGTTTACTTTTTCCCCCCTTGCGTAATTTCTTCCATTTAACTAGGATTTACCTGTTAAGCGAGATTTTCAATGAAACGCGGATAACGGCCGGTGATTTACTACCACGCCCCAGGTAAATCAGCCAGCGTGAAAATATTCCAACTTTCATCCTAGCCCTCGTCCTACGCTTCATCCCCGGCGCGAAATTTCTAGACTCGCCAAAAAAAAAATTAAAAAGAGGAAAGAAGTGCGCGAAAATTTCTAATCTAACCTTCCCTTCGCCCATATCTCCTAGGACGGAGATACCGAAAAGAAATATGTCACCGGCTCTTACGTATTCCTATCAGCCAAATTTCACGCGAAGGACTTTCGAAATATCGCTGGTAAATACGTGACAATTTAAAAAGGGAACTTTTTTTACCGTCTACCGCCTATCACCGCATGAATCATTCACCGCGTGCACTCGTGATTCATGCGCGGTATATCTTACGATTGATAATGAGAAAATTCGCTGGAAAGACGACAACGGGATCATGAATCTCAGACATTTGCGTCACGAATCAGTGACGTCACCGTAACCGTGGTTTCCTAATAGCGGAGATAAAAAAAATTGTGAATTCTGCGAACTTGGGCGAGCTTTGAGGGCGTAGTCGATGCATCTTTCCGAGCTGATAAAATCGACGCCTCCTAGGCACGTTCCGTCGATAAACCCGGCTCGTAAACACGTGTATTTTTAACAAGATGAGCAACGTACTCTAGAAATGATCACGAGATACCGTTTACCGTGATAAGCGCCGGAGGATGACCCCTCAAGGTGCAGCGGGCGAAAATAAAATGATACGAAAAGAAAATAAACGTAGGAAAGGAGAAGAAAGTTACGATCCGCCGAGTTTCTCGAGCAACGATTCCGGAAAACGAGGAGATTCCCGTAGCCGGAGGGAACGCGTTAATTGGGGACGATTTCGGGAGCTAATTGTCGCCTTGTTTGGCGTCATGGCGCCCGGCGTCGCGTCTCCGTAAGTGGACGACGCCGGCGAGAGAAAAGATGGCGACGGTCCTAACGAGGTGGCCTCGGCGCAAACAATCGCGACGGTAATTTTCCCAACGACGAATCTCCCTTAAAAATACCGTTCCCTATATAAAAAAAAAAAATAAGTCCATGTGCGAAAAAAAATCTAGCAACCAATCCGTGCAACCCGAATTTTGCAAATTTCTCTGAAGCTCGGAACTCGATTCCACGGGCCTTCCGAGCCAAATCGGAACAAATCGAGTACGTAGGATTTAGCTGCGGAATAAAGCGAAGCGCGACTCGGAGGGCAAAATAAACAAGAATTGATTCGATGCGACTCGACGCCAGATGGCGTCGAGACGTCGCCACGTGCTCTTCGGCGAATGCGTTTAACGAGGCGCAATCGGCAGAGAAATAATCACGAGGAATGCCGTCGCATAACCTAACGCTTTAAAGCGTTATGGAAGGGTCATTCTATGTGCATAGAATGACCCTCTGAATACATTGTATAAATATTTTGACATTTCGATGTATATACAGAAGGACCCTAAATTGGCCCCGAGGCAGCGAAGAAGGTTCCCTTTCCGAAGTTCCTTCCCGTGGACGGTGCGTCCCGTTCGTCGTCGAGCACGTGATTGGCGGCAAGCAAATATGGCGGACGCGCCAACGCCGTACAAATATAAAGCCCCGCACGCAAGTATCTGGCAAACACAGCGCGACGAAACGGCGGCTTCGCGCAACTCGCAGGCGAGTGTTTACTCGCGGCACATACCGGCTGATTCGACCGAACTTATTAGTCAATCCAGCCTGCGAGAAGGACACCCTCTCTTGGCTTTTGGCCTCGAGCTTCGGAAGGTCGGGAGGAAATGTTAAGGACGCGGCTACGAAAGTACCTTGGCTCCCCTGATAACGGATTACTACATAGATAACTCTATTTCCGCCCGGAGGATTTTCTAATCTTTCCCCCGAACCCTCGATCCGTGTCCGGCTTGAACGACGGCGTCGACCATAACCTCGAAATCTCGAAAAGAAGCGAGGCTCGGGCCGTCCAATACCTAAATGGCTAATATCCGCGAGTCCGCCTCGGATCTGGAAGTATAATCGCGTCCTGCCTTGGGCTTTTCTTGCGGAGGTGTCCCGCGCGGCCGCGGATGCATATATGCATGGCGGCGGGCACGCTGGATGCATAGGTGGAACCGAGCAGGAAACGCATAATGGAATCAGCCGTCAACGAGGAATACTCCTGGGCGGAGGGGCGAGGCGAATTGGGTACCAGCGGACCAGGGGGGAAATAAATAGGGAATCTCTTGAAGCGACAAGTGCGAGGGAATTCCATAGGGCAAGATGGCGGCGCCTCCCTCGCCGGAATTTCGCCCCGTGGAAATTGAAAATTCAATTCGCCACGCGACCCCGGGAAACTCCCAGGCGTGCTCGATACGTGCCAACCCGGAGTAGAAATTTCCCGAGCCAAAGTCTCGGGTCAATTAACGCGTCGACGTTCCGGCAAATTCTTCCTCGCATCGCCTTAAAAGCGCCGAAAAGGCAATCGCGTTTAAATCTCCGCGCCACGGCCATCGGTCACGGCATCGCGATGGGAACTCGGCGACGCCTTCTTGGCGTCCGAGTCCGTCCCATTGCGTTTTCCACCTCGAAGATCCTTGACCAGCGAATCTGACCGTGCCAAACCTCGGGGCAAACCTCGAGCCAAATCTCGGATTCTATTATCGTATCCGGACTCGTCGATACTCGACGCGAGCGCTCCGTTTCCGCGGATGCTGCGCCGTTTCCACCGGACAAAGTCGAAACTAAATGCGGAGATGATCACTGGGGACGATTTCGTCCCGAATAGCGATACCGTCACTTCGCTTCGAAACCGCTTCTCCTCTTTTTTTTTTTTTTTTTTAGCAGCTTCTAGAGGCGGTATCGGAAATAAGGCGCGGTAAAAATGGCCACGCAAGTACAAGGCGGTGATGTAAATCGCCCGACGATGTAAATACGACCGCGTCCACGTGGCCGCATTTACATCCGCACCGAGGCAGATGCATTAGCGCCGGCTAATTCGAGCTACGCCTAAATCGGCACGAGTGGCTATTTATAAATCGACAAGTCAAAGCTTCGGATATTTCTCCGCCATTTTCTTGTCCGATTTCCCGATCCGACGGCGAACCCGAGGGAGCGCGGTCGGAAACAAAGTCACCCGACGTGGCATAATTACCAATTCGAGGGGCCAAACATTTACCGACAGCTTGCAACCGCCGGTTCGGTCAATATACCCGACCACCGTTTCTCTCTCTCTCTCTTTTTTTTTTCCTTTCCCTGCACGCGTGGGGCGTAAATATTTGACTCTAGACTAAGGCCCGTCTCACACGTGGAGACCATCGGAACTTGAAAGAATTCCGTGCACTTCAGGCCGCTGCACACGTAGCGACTGGAAAGAAGTGATTTTTCGGAAGGAAAGGAAGCCTCGAAGGGAAGTTTCCTCGCGTGCACCGACCTTCGTTGCGTCACTACCGATGCGTAATTATACGCACGCTCCAGAATTCAGCACAGGCCGCAAATACATCACCATCGTCATCTCCATAATAATAGGGCGAGTAATAATCCGATATTAGTTCCCGGGCTGCGCCTTCGAGGAGATTTACCGAAGCCCTCGTTTCGGGTCGATCGGGCCGATTTCGAGATACACCTCGAAAGGCAAACCGAAATAAAGAAAAAATTCCAGATCCGACCGGATGGGAGAATTTTCATTTTCAAAAAACCCTGAGCGGTCTCGATTGCGGTTTTGCATGCGATTGCTTTCTCGGTACGCCGGGGAACTTCTGGGGTCGACTAATCTAGGTATTAATAGACGCGAAATTTTGGCTCGCTTCTTTGTTTTTCACCGTCCCGTCTTCGAGAACAAAAACGCCGGGACTGTACAGAGGAATGTAAACATTTCGCTTGCCCGAAATGCGTACTCCCTGCCATCTCTAATTCCGCGAATCCGCGAGCCAAAACAAAAGGAATATTCGAAAGCTGCCAACCCGAAGGGCAATGCTTTCAGGAAGTCGATATTAATGCAACGCTTAACTTATTATCTGCGATTAATATAAATATATCGAACTTAAAAATGACTAGCAACAGGGTCCAAAATTACTTCCAAAACGTCGAGGTGTCTTCTGGGTCAACGGTGCGTCGGCATTCCGTTGGATCCTGGGTCTCGGCGGCGCCAATTGGTCGACGGGGAAACGTCCGATTACGTCGAGGGGTGCCAACTGTCCGGGTGTTTCCAATTCACCGGAATCGCCGGGTCCTCGAGATCGTTGATCCTGCGTCCCGCGACGTCCTCCAGATGGCGCATCGACCACCTTCAGGGCGAACAATGGCGGCGGTACTCCCAACTGCACTAGTAGCGACGACGAAGGGTCGAAAAAACGAACTTAACCGTATCCGTAGAACAAACGCGAACTCGGAAACGTCCCAAAGTCAATAGACTAATTGCAGGAACGTATGTCCAGAGAATCATCAAACAGCAGTTTCCGCGGGTGACGTCACTGTCTATCGGCAGCCATCGCCGAGATCGGTTTGAACTCGCGTCCGCGATGTTACGCCGAAATCGATAGTTTAGGTTATGGCAGCGTTAACGGTCGTAACTAGTCCCGGCGTAGTCGACTCGCAGCGGTCGAACGAATCCGAGATGTGACGAGCGGCGGTCAAGCGTTTATTGAACAATTTGGGCGCGATAACTCAATGTTTATAGTCGGTGACCGTGCCGCCAATGGTGGCACTCGCGGCAAGGACGACGGCAGCGCCGGCCGCGGCGGGCGCGGGAACGAAATGGCGACCGCGACGACGAGCAACGGTCAATCGGTAAGGACACACTGGGGCGTCGCGGCGTCGGAGAATTTATTTAAAAACGCGTCGAGAGGAAGCGACGCGCGCGGCTCGGCGCACTGGTGGACCAACGGACGCCGTTCGCGACACGCACTATCCGCGAAGACGCCGGCCGCCATCTTGGATCGCGGACCTGCTGAGACCGGTGCGACCAGTTGCGGGAGGGGAGGGGCGGTTGCCGTGGCAACCGGGCCCGAGCACGGGCCGCGTCCGAGGAACGCGAAATTACCGTTTTACGGACTTCTCCAGAAATTCCCTCTGTACCATACCCCGCGTTACGCTTCTTTCCACGGTTTGTCGAATCCCCGCTCGTCCCTCGCCGAGCGCTATATGTAGAAAGGTTGCGTCATTCCGTATAAACGCTTTAGTCCCTCTGATTATTTTTAGCGGTTTGCGCGTTCGCCCTCGCGTTTTTATCTCCTGTAAGATTCCATCGATCCCCCCTTTGCTCCCGAAAATGTAAACCAATGCTGAAATCGCGACGGAATATACTCGTGGAAATTATCCGTCAATTCGAAGACGATCGATGAAACGGGAAACGAGGCGGGACGAACGCGGACACTTTCCTCGAGAATTTTATCGCTTTCCACGGAAACCTCCCTTTCTCGCCCATCTCGGAGGTCCTGCGGGAGTCCTTCGGGAGGTGGGCTAATCGCGGAAGGGAATGCTCTCAAAGCTACGGAAATTTATTCCGACCGATAGGTCGGTCAATTTTCCGGGAGGCGGAATTTCCCCCCGAACGGCAGAAAATTTTTCCAGCGGTTATACCTCGAGTTCCTGTTTCGCTTCTTTGTTTCTCCATTTAACGCCTCTCCTCGATGACTCGACACGACGTGACGACACTTGACAAAGGTCAAGAACACGAAAGACTCATTCCTCACCGGGCAGGTTCGGTAATGCTAATTGAACGAGCGTAAGCGTTGTCGGTAAGAAAAAAATTATGAGGTTACTCATTCAGAACGAGAGAACCCGTTTCTGAGAACTCTTTGTCCCCATCTTCCGACATGCATACTAATTCATTGAATTTTCTGCATTAATATTCGCCACCCGACCCTGAGAAAAAAAATTCATTGAACCGAAGAAATAAATTCATAGAATACAAGAAACACTCGAAGAAACGATCTAATATGTATTTAAATTAACGGGAGTTATTTAACATCGGAGTAGACACGCTCGTTCCATTCGAAGTACTTAATTAATTAATACCGGCAGTTCGGATTTAACGGGCCCGATTTCTGCCGCTTACGGGTGACGGCGCTCGTTTCTGAGAAACAATGGCGGCGAATTATTATCTCAATATGCACGCGCGGCCGTAAATTATACGCGAGTAGTTTGCGCAGATATTAATGCATAATCGATTTTCCCCTCACGTGTCGTCTTCCAGTCGGTCCGATGACTCGACGAAGAATGCCTTTTCCGGGTCCTCTCCTTCGTCTCCGCCATTTTCTCGTCCCTCCGAGTCTTCCTCGCGCCCGAATTGCATATACTCCGCGAAGGAGGTTATTCCGAGCCGACAAATAATTTGAGCAATTCAAGCCGTGCGGGTCGAGGAAAAAAACGGGCAGCTATCCTTGGCCGAGTCACGGTCACGGTCGCGCTCAGGAAGGAGAGAAGGAAAGGTCGCGCTCGGGTCCGCGTGTTAATTTCTCTTTCTCTCTTTCTCCCCGCCCACCCGCCTATTTCCGTCCTCCTTTGATCTCGCCGGCGGGAAGCGTGCGAGGACGCACGGCCGCATCGAGATAATCAATTTCGCGACAACGAGTCCGGTAATTCAACGCCGAATCATTCCGTGGACGAGCGTTTAGCGTTTACTTCGCCGCCATCTCGATTCGGCGCGTCACGCTCCTTGTCGCGAGACTCCTCGATTTGCACAACGGGGGTCGCGATTCAAGAGTCGAGGGTAAGGGGAAACCGACAAAGTACCTCGAATACCTCTTCCCGGGAAACAAGAGAGACTTTCCGCGAAATTTCGAGAAAACCTCGCGAAGAGAACAGCGAATAAGGAATTATTTAGTAGCCCCGAGAAATGCAAGCCGCGGGGTGCAATCCTGCGGTGCTTGCGGGCCCGGTTAAAATGTAACGAAGAGGTCATTTCGCCTACATCGAAACGTGAAAATATGTATAAAACGCGATGCTCGTCGAAAGAAAAATTGAAATTTCAGGGATATCGGGTTCTTCCTTGGAGCCTCCGTAATCACCGGTCGAAGTTTCGAATGATTCGGTGCACCCGGTTCGGAGAAAACCGTTATAAATGTTTTGACGTTTCGATGCATATAGAGCGAGCCTTTCGTAGCGCCTTAAAATTTCGCGTCTCTCCTCGCTGGTAGGAAAATCCTTCGGGTTTTGTCGGGGTTAACTTCGGGTTACCCGTGGCGAAATTTCGTTTCCCCCCATATGCCTCTGTACGGTTTTGTTCGGCTAACTTCAGGCTGGTTCCGGCAAAACCTCGTTTCCGCCCGGCGGGCGGAAAAACCGCCGCGGTCGGTCCAACTTCGCGTCCACCGCGAATGCCGTCCTTAATGGGCTGACTTTGGAAACCTTCGAGGACGCGAAGTCGGGGAAGCGCGAAGTCGCTGCACTTCGTCGAGAGAGACGGACCGAGAGAATAACGAAGTTAGGCGGGTAGGGCGGAGTACGAAGTCGGACGCTCTCGCACGTCAGGTAGCTTCTAATTCAAATCAATCTCTATTAACCCGGCTCCGCCGTATACACGTCGGAGTATCCGAACGCGATACTTCGTCCGCCATCTTCCACGTTAAACCCGGCCATCCGTTCTCCTCCCGGCGAAATTCATCCCTCTAAAGTCTGGTGCACGCTTTCCGACACGGATCCGTCCCGACGCCGATCCGACAAACTTTGTAACGCGCGCTCTTCGTTCACCCTATCCGCACCGAGAACAGCGGGGTACTTGAAATTAAATAAATTTGCATGTTTAAACATCAGGATTTTTTTAGTGCGAGCTGTACCAAGGGGTGTTAAATCCAAAATATGCGATAATTCGGGGCAAGCACAGGACTCGGCAAAGTCCGAAAGCCTTTGAGGCGACTTTCGGCGCCCGCGGCGTCGTTTGGGGGAGCAAATTATGCAGAAAGAAAATTGCGGGGTGAAAAATGGGTCCGGGGAAAAAATGGCGGATGACTCGCGACGTCGAAAACCGACACTCGCGGCATCCGGGAGACGGAACGCGTCCGCAGGCCGAATTAATATATATTTTACTAATTAACGTCCGCCGAGCAAACTAATTAGCGAGCGCGTACGTGGCCGCGGCAAACAATCGGACGTGCACCCGCCGGTATACCGCGAATGAGGTACAACGAGTACAATTGTACGCGAATTAAGCCCCCGCAAAACCGAGCAAGACTCAAACGCGATCCCGGTCGCCCTAACCTCAAACGGCCCTCCGGCGTCGCGGCGCCCTTTCAGAAATTCATCCTCGCCGCTCAGAAATTCATTTAGACGTTCAAAATTCAGGAAGGATTCCTGAAAAGCGAGGGAACCGACTGGCAAAAATGTTCCGAGGGGAACCCCTGGGTTCGGCTCGAAGATTGCCCGTTCGGGAGCCAATATACTTCCATTTACATCGCGACATTCATCTTAATTAGGAGGGGTCATAAATCCACTTTCGCTCGAACCCCGAGGCTTCCTCGAGCCGGCTTTGTCCGCGTTAAAACTAGCTGGACCTGTTAATTTCGAAGATTCCGCCTAAATCTCCGAGAAAATAGGCGAGTCGACGAGGCGTTTAAATCGCGGCCCGGGTGATAAATAAGATAAATCCTCCCCCGCCTTCGGCGCGAATGGGCCGAGGGGTCCGCTCCCCTTTCCGGGACTTCCTTCGGTTTTTCTTGACTCCGGCAATAAGTTGTTGCAATAACCTCGAGTTATGGCCCTGCCAGATTATGAACGGGGGCGGTTATCGCTCGGCGAACGACAAGGTGCGCTCGATGGGCGAGTTTATGCCCGACGTCGGAGCGTTTCCTCTCGGACCCTCGATAACCTGCGCGATAAGAATAATCGTATACAAATAGTTTCTGACGTAATTCCAGTCGCCGTCAAACTCGAACTCAAAAAATGGCCCCGAAACTGCGAGCGGACGAAAGAGACGAAAAAACCACCGCGTATTTTTTTTCAACCCATTTTACGCGCTTATGATTTATTAATGAACGTAAAATAGCCGGAGCGTCAACGTTGAATCGTTCGTGGAAGAAGAGCATGGACGGGGGCAAACGCGTTTCCTTGCCGTACACTTTGTACGATTTTCCCCCGATTCTAAACGTGCATTCCAGTATTTCGCGTTTACGGGGGAGAGAGAAAGAGAGAAAAACCGGGGGGCGCGATTACGCGAGCGCATTCGAGCTCGCCGGCGTTCCGCGCGGAATCGGAGCGTCTCGCGTGCGGTAATCCCGCGACGGGAGCCCCTTTGTGGACTCTTACGGCGACATGTGCACGCCCCTTAAGGCCGCGTTGAATACGGTCCCCGTAAAGTCGCTCCGAGCGTGCTAATGGCGTCTTCGGGTGCACTCGTGCCACCGAGCCGCAGCCTCCATTGTTTCCACTCGCGTCCGCGCGGAATTACCGCGGAATCGATGTAAGCAGATTGCGGAACGTTTACCAGAGGCGACCAATTAGGAGGAAAAAACGTCCCCGTTGAAACCTCTCGGACGCCATCTTGACTCCGGTAGATGGACCGCGCGACCCCGCGAAATCCGGATTTTTTAAAGAAACGTCACATTCTCGGCGTATATTTCACGCGGGCAATTCTTGGAAACGTATAACGTACGTCCCCACGTACGTGGAATACTCGTTTCAGCGGACGGAGCCCTGGAACTCGCTCGAACTCCCGCAAGAACTGCCCTAAGAAGTGCAACAAATCCAATATGGTCCTAAATCTTCGCCGACCGACGTCGGGGCGCGCGAAAAGTAGGAATATTCAGGGAACAATTCGTCATTTTTATTCGCCTCTTGTAACTCGGTGTACATATATAACTCGCTCGCAGACCCGGTGCCAGCTGGCAGTTCAACAAAGGCCAAGTTTCACTCGGGAATTCTCCGCTCCCGAAGACCGAGCCCTGCAAGAACGTAAATGGTCGCTAAACTTCGGCAGTCCCTGACGTCATCGGTCCGCGTGGGCGTTTCTCGGTCTCGCCCTGACGTGGCCTAAAATCGCGAAAATGTCGGGAAAAAAAAAAAACAAGAAAACGCTCACCGGCCCGGACAACGACTCGACCGCGAAAACTTTGCCGACTTTGGTCGTGCGTTTCAAATTCGCCCTAGCCCAGCGTCGCGAAAATGATAACGCATCCGGGGCATACCTTCGTAATGCCGGCGACTCGGCAACGGCGAGAGCGCAATCGCGACGCCATTAGCATTTTTCCGCGCGACGACTCCCAAAGGAAAGGCCCCTTTATGCGGAAAAATGGGGGAAAAATGGCAGGCAGGGCCAAAGTCGACGCCGACTCTCGAGGGCGCCGCATCCTTGGCTCTCGCGACGCCGAGCCGCTTAACGATGCGCGACGAAATAATCAACGCGTCTTCCGGCTCCTCCCCCTGATAATAAAATATGAAAGAAACAATCTCCGGGCGTTTGCGGGCTCTTAGAGGTGCATAAGTAAACGCAAAGCGTTCCCCGAACTCTCGCTTCTGGGCACCGCACGCCGAATTATTATACACGTCTCGCAGAAATGTATTTGGCTCGAAACTCTGCCGATTTTCCGGGGAACCTTCTTGACACGTGCTATTCGAAGGAGAAGCGTGCATACGATGTCATATATTACAATATCTCGGCTCGAAACCCAGCCGAGCTTTTGGATCCTTCGTCGGTCTCCACGAGGAATCTAGAAATTTGCGGTACCGGAAACGACTCGTCGCGAGGCTCCACTTAGCCATTGTGGGTCCTAATTGTCATTCTTCGGGTCGGCGGAAGGATTTGCAGCGAATTTCACCGCGTTACGTGTTACGGATTACGCGTAACGTGTACGTCACCGTCAGCCGGCACGGGCGCGGATGTGTTCGCCGCAAGTGTATCGAGTAGGTTCTGCTCGGGACGTAATTTACAACCCTCCGGATACGGATGCTGCAGGCGGCTGCTCGGATAGACAGAGACGAAGCGAGGGCCGGAACAGGGAGCGCGAGAGAGACGAAGCGACTTCCAGCTCCCCTCGGCGCCTCGCGTCCTCCTCCGAGCTCCACGTTTTTCCACCCCCTGCGTTTTCTTCCGCCCTTTTCCGCACGCCTAGGCTTATTTATGCACGCGTCGCCCCCGTCTACCTGGCCACGTCCTGCCCTGAGAGAAAAAAAAATTCCTCGAACCAGAGAAATATTTCTTCGAATAGTACGGAAGAAATATCTTGTTAATTCCAAAAATAATTATTTCACTCGAATAAGTTGTCGTAATTCCGAAGAACCGCGCCCAATTTATTTGAGTTCATTCCAGTTAAATAAGCCCTCGTTGAATTCACCAAATTTGATTCTTTGGTTCAATGACAGTTTTTTCTCAGAGAGTGAATTCTCGATTCGAACCCGCCTCGGGCATAAACTCCGACTCTGGTTCCCCATGTAACAATAAATCGCGGCGATCCCTAACCTACACGGTTACATCGAGTCTAAATCCATGTCCCACTGTCACCGCGGATTTATCGCAACGATTCATCGGCGCGTCTATAACCACCTTGACGAAATACCGCGAGGACTTCCAATTTCATCTCGCATCTCGATTCTCGATCGCCGTCCTCGAGAGTCGGTAACCTCGATTCCGCTCTACCGATCCAGCCGTCTCGCGAGAGCCTTACCGGAGGCTGGAGAGAAAAAAAATAGGGAGAAGCGAGAATAGGTGGAGGCAGGAAGTAGGGGTGGAAGGTGCCTCGTTAATGCAACGGGGTTGGCGGGCCATACCTACACCACCCTTCATCTCGGAGGTTGGAGGAAGAGAAGGAGGGGGCGGTTGTCGTCGACGCACGCCGCGGCGATTGTGCGCGCCTAGCGGCGCCGCCGCGAACCCTGGGAACGCGCGCCTTTAGACTTTTCGTTCCCTTTTATTTTTAAGCGGGTGTATTTTCACGCCCGGTGAAATCGATGCGAGTCCTCTCCCCCGCCCGCCGTCTGTCGGGGAGGGAGAAAGGGAGGCGTTAAAGGTGAGACCATCGATTGCCGAACACGCACTCCCTCGAGAGAAAATACGAAAGAAAATCCGAATTTCATAGGAATTTGAACATCCACCTGAAAACCGCATTTCCAGAAAAATCTCGACGCCCGGGAACCCGAGTCCCGATCGAGAGGTCGATGCCCTGGGATCCGATTCTCGAGCTCATGCGGACTTTTTCCCCATACGAACGGATTGGGATGCCAAACTTTGTATTCTTGCACACGTTTGAAAGTCTTATAAGAAACTGTCAAATTCGCATGGGTAAAGTGATGGGATAAACTCGAGAATCGAGCCCCCTGGAGGCGCGGTCGCCATCTTGGGAAATCCTCTCTCTCCCGATCCTGATTAAGAAGGTCTAACGAGAGGAAAGGCGGGAGGAGAAAATCGGCAAATAATGGCGTGGCGTCGGAAGGAAAGAGAGAGGGAGAGCGTGGAACTAAGAGGAGGTGTTTCGCGGTGGCCTACTTTCGAGAGACTCGAAAATGCCGATAAGCGAATCGCACGGAACGCTTAAAACCCATTACTCCGCGGAGGAATACGGGGTGTGCAGCTGCGGGGAATAAGCTCGGTTCCCTCCGAGGGTGCCGCCGAGGCGCGAAAATCCCGAATATCGGTCGGAGAAGCTTAAATATTATTCTTGGCAAGAACCTCCCCCGAGCGCATCGCTGCGCGTCACCGCGTGGACCCCCGCGGCCCGACTGAACCTCTCGGCGCGGGCGCTGACCAAATATACGGACTAACCCTTCGGGCAAAAACCGCCACGATACCAGACACGCGTCTCTTTGTCTTATCCTTGCCGCGTGACGTCAGCGCGTGCCGCCCCCACATCGCCGACCCCTGACCCGAGACGCGGCATTTCGCCCGTGACCGCGGTGGAGGGACGACATCGGGAACGAGCGATTAAATGGCTCCTACGGTTTCTTGAATTTGGCGCAAACTTATTCGAGTCCCTGGGCTATGGTTCGACCCCCCGAAGCTCTTTAAGTACGAGAAAGCCTGGCTCCGAGTGCATTATTCCACTAAGCCTCGCTTTAAGATCATGTCACGTTCTAATCCACGAGAATTCCAATTTTAGTGGACTGAAATAGCTGGCCCTAACCGCTGATGGAACACCTCGGCCGGCCCATCGCGTTAGTCTCGGAATTTATGGCCCCCAAGGCGAGGGCACGTTTCTTCGTATAATTAAATAAATTTTAAAAACCCACCGGATCCTCCTCTTTAGTCCACCGAGTTTATGGAGGAAACGGTCTACCGACTGGGTCGGTCGGTGAAAAGAATTCCATGGTCGCGTGCTCCGTAAAATGTACAATTATCCCCGAGCCCTTCTAAGGATTTCATTCCCTATATCCGTCGATCAGGAATAACCGATATTTTAGTTGATTATTATACATCGCACTCAGGGGGCAATTGCTTTACTAAGCTGCTTATAGTGAGTTGCGTAACGGTTAATGCGATTAATCTCGGACGATTTGGCGTTTACAGTAATCTAGAGAATTTCTCGACCCTGGTTTCCGTGTATTGCCCGTTCGACTAAAGTCACTTCGGGGGTGCCGAAGTTTCCTTCCCATCACGGGTCGTCGCAATCTCTCTAAGCGGCAGGTCGACGATCACGGATCGATTAGTGCGATTAATTCGCCGTCATTTTTCGTCCGAATGATCTGGTGGAACGAAAGTGCCATCCGATAGGCCGATCGTTCCTGAAACTTTTCTTCGACCTGGTATAGTCGAAGTCGACTTTCGTATCACCTTAAGAGCGTTAAGCTTCTATTTTTTCGTAATCGATTTTCTCGAGCGTCTACTTCGATATACGATGAGATTCGTCCGAGCGAGTTTACAGGAATCCCGTGATACATTACGCTCACTCAAGTCGGAGCGCTTCAAAGATATTGGGGAAAAGTTCCCCGGAAGGAAAGGCTAAATAAAAGCAAAAGAGAGAGAGAGAGAGGAAAACCCAGATCCAATTTTCAGTCGGCTGGGAAAGTCTCGCCTGTGTCGCTTAAACGGCGTCGGAACTTTTCGGAAAATTCGAGCCCGCAGAATTAGAACGCTACGGGTCGCCTTTGAGCAACCAATATGGACGTGGATTTTTCTCCATCTTTTTTTTGTTCCACCGTCACCCAAAAACGATTTCTCGAAACCCAACGACAAACCTCTCTCTCCGGTCGTTAAACGTAACTGGAGATATTTTCCATTAACGGTCGATCGGTCGCAAGTAATTTTTCTCGCAATGGAAAGGAAAAACAGCGAGAGAAGGAAGGAGGAAACTCGGATGGTAAAAAGTCAACTTCGAGCTCCCTTAAGGGGCAGTAAACCGTGGAAGAGGGGGTAAAAGCAACGATTCCCGTTTCCTCCCATTTGTAGAATGCACGGAAGCACCGGTAATGCGCGCTACGTTAAAAGTTAATAAAAATAAATATGAAAAATGTCTGAAATGATAATTAAGAAGCGACGAGAGAGGAGAAGGCGTGTACGGTGTAAGGGGTGCGAAAGGTAAAGATTTCCGTTCCTCCCAGTCGGGGGAAGTATGTACTTAAGTACCGGTAATGGGTGCAGGGCCGTAAGTTAATTGTAAGTTAACTCGGTCGCGCGAGTAAGTAGCTGTACGGAGGCTTAATGAAATCTTGACGACGTACGCGAAAACGACCATGAGATTGGCTAGCCTGACAGATATTAGCCGAAAGAGAAGGTGCGAGGGTCGACTATTTATATAGACGGATAGAGTTTTCTTCCGCCGGGATTTCAGCCCCCTTGGAATAACATTTGCATGAAAAGGTATCTGTGCGGAAACGAGGGAGAAAAAAAAACTTGCACGGAGAGGGCACTGAAAATGAACAACTTATGGTAATGCGGACCAAAAAGAAGCACGTAAAGAGCAGAAATATTAACCGCGGCTGGAATGGACATTGTAACGCGGAAAAATGAGAAGGTGCATTAAGGAGTTACCGCGAGCCCGTTAATGCACGGGCAAGAGACGGAGTACTTGGCGCGGAACTCTGCCGGTCTCTTTACAGTCGAGAGGGTTTGACAATTTTCGGAAAATTCGATTACCTCGGAAATCGCCACGACCTGTCCAGAGACGAGTAAATCCGATTTCTCAGAGAAAGTTCCGATCGGAGAGACGGCGATTTGCATAGTTGCGGGTGGAAATTACAGCCCGAGCTTTGAGAGTGTTTTCACTGGGAATCGCGTTGGGGTTCGGAAAACCGGGGCGAAATACCCCCCGGGGGGGGAGGGGAGAGGAGAGAAAGCAAAGGGGAAATAAATCTCGATAAAGCAGAGCAGATAACGATGAACTCGAGAGGCCGGGTGGCTCGAGGACTTTTTTCTTCCTTTTTTTTTTCCTCCTTTCGCGCGAGGGTGGAGTAGTAGTCAGATGAGGACGAAGGAGGGGCAAATCCGACATCCCGGACACCGCTGTCGAAGGGATGAAGAATCCGGTGCACCACTCGAGAGAAAAAAAGAGAAGTCGCTTAATGCCTCCCAGATTTTACATCCGGCGATACACCTCTAATCCGACCCTCGAACCGCGCTCGATATTACGCCACCCTTTGTCGAAAGACCTTCTCCATAATATTTTCGAGAAATGTCAAACACCTCGCCACCCTGAAAAAAATCTATATAAATCACGCGGGGAAGTTCCAAATAATCCGGTCCACCGGAGAAAAGATTTATTAATATTTTCACGTTTTATACATATGGAATGACCCTTTCGCGTCATCTTAATAATTAATCCCTCGCGTCATTATTCGGAGCTTTCGAGAGAAGGGCTGCGAGCGAGAGGAGCGATCCGGCGAAACTCCCTCCGGAGGGGCTTCGAGAAATTCCGCAAAAATCCGGAAAATTCCGGAAAATTGGAGCTCTCGGAATTAGAACGCGACACGACGGGGTTGGGAGGGCTTCGCCTTTGAGTGGCTAGGAAAGTGCACGCCGAGCGGTCGCTCGGTCTTTTCCTTTTTCCCCCTTTTCCATCGGGAGGCGAATTCCGCGACTCGCGGTCGATTCGCGCTTTTGTTCGCGCGCTTGTCGGCGCAGATGGCGACGCGCCGGAGTTCTCGTCATCGGCGGGGTTATTTCTCTTATTTGTCGCAATTTTCCCCACCGGATGACCGAGAGCTCGCATCGTCGCTCCCGCGTCTTTCCGCCGCGGAAACGCGCCCTCCGCGTCATCGGCGCGCCGTGTCGCCCTTCGCGGGTTCATACGTCAGCCACCCCTCTCCCTCGCGTTAAACGAGAAATACGGTGCGCCCTGCATTTTTAATACACTTATTAATATATTCCCGGGAGTAAATGCATCGCGTCTTGCATTTTTAAAATAAATTCACGCGTAAATTTTTAACCCTTCGCCGGTTATTTATTATTTTACGCGAAGCGATAGTCATTTATTATGGAAACACCGAGGCCGTTTCTTTTCCGCGAGGACGCGCTTTACTCTAAGGCGATGAGAAAGCGGAGTCATAAAGTTCGGTACTCCCGGTTCGGAGAAAAGTTTCAAGAACCATTGATATCTCAGATGCCGCTTTCACATCCCCTTAATTGGAGGCAGGACTCGATCGCAAGGTATCTCAGGATCTCGTCCTCCGCTCGTTAATACGGAAATTCCGCGTTGATAGCTTCTTGCGTCGCGTCATTTTCGCGGCAGTCCCGCTAATTGCTTCGAGCGGCAGAAGCGCGGAAAGGCCGACGTTATCCGGGAGTTATCGTTCCTGCGCGTTATTAGCGACGCCCTTTATCGCGCGATTAACATAATGTCGCGATTAAAAAGGTAGATCGGCCGACGCTTTACGGCGGCGAGCGGCAATTTGACGAGCGAAAAGTGGATTGGATCGGCCAAGGGCAAGTCGGCCGAACGGCAAACAGGTACGTCGACGAAATTTGACGGGCGTCGCCGATAACGTCCTCGAGCACTCGTTATCGCCGAAAGCCATCGGGTCGACGTTGTCCATTAATAATGGGTTAACGCCAAGAGCGGCCGGGGTTCCGGACAATTTTTGACGAGGCTCCTCGGGGTGTCGCCCGTGACGTTGCGGAAACGGACGGAGAAATAGAAATGGGGCGGAAGGGTCGGAGGGCTCCCCGGAAGTCGGCGGTGAAAGCTCTTTCGTTAGTCCATTACAGAGGTGAGAAAGTCGCGGCCACTTTTTCGCGGAGGCCGATGGATCGAGCGGGCCGTTACCGGGGAAGGAACAGCTGCCACTTTGGGGCTGTAAAGAGCAATTTGACGGCCGAAAAGTGGATTAGATTGACGAAGTTTAGAGGGGCGAAACAAAGTTAACGCCGGGGAGGAAAGAAGCCACCGCGCGGGCAGGAACGACGATAATGGGCTTCCCGAGTAATAGATGGATTCTTCCTTGAAGTTAGATCGTACCGCATTTAGAATGCGGAGTGGGATTGAATTATTTCGCCCTTAGGGGCGCGGCTAAGGGACCGAGTCACCTGAGAATTCGAAATCACCGTCGGCTCGATCGAGCCGAGAACAAACGATACCCGCTCCAAAGTGCCCGGATCAAATATCTCTCCCGCCTTTTTCCCCCCGCGTGACTGGATTTGACGTAAACTCATCGTTACCGTGATCGTCGACAAAGTTGCCCGAAGTTAGGGCGACACGAAGGTGGACACCTAAGACCAAATTGCAAATCAAATTTCACGGATATCGGATCCCTGGAATCTCCCACTCACCGAAACCGTTCCAAACTCACCCTACCCAGTTCCTTCGTAGAAATCCAAAAACAATTGACCCCGTAAGCCGCCACTTTCCCATCACCTTAAGGGGATCCGAACCTGCCATCCGAGGGATCGATCGTTCATGAAACTTTTCCCGAACCGGGTGCACCGAATCGTTTCAAGCTTTACAAAATGAACACGGAGGCTACAGGGAAGATCCTGCCGCCCACGAAATTATGTTTTCCAAAAAATGTTGAAAATATCTAAAAACAAATTAAAAAAAAAAAATTCCATGGGCATCGGAACCTTCCTAATAGCCTCCACATTCACATCGTAAAGTTTGAAAGGAATTCGTCTCCTCGGTTTGTCGGAAAATATCACAATCGCGGCCACTCTCGCGTCACCTTAACCTCGGCAAGGTAGGAACGGTCGCGACCCCCAAGCCCCATTCCAAGGGGGTCGAATTCACGGGCCGCCGGTGGCCCGTAAAGTTAGTCCCCCGGAGGGCACCCGTGACGTCAGATTCGCCCCAGTGCTCATCCCCCGCGTCCTTCCCCTCCCCGGCGCCCGCGCCATCCGGAGTTCTCGTACGGAAAGAATCGCGAATCTCGCAGGGGTCGATACACCCCCTCCCGGCGGGAGGGGTGGGAGGCGCGCGCGCGCGCTCACGCGTGGCGCCCCACACGCGGTGACGTCACAAGGGCGGGGTCCTCGTTAGCGAGGCGATCGTCGCGGCGCGCAGCAACACGTGGAGAGAGGCGTCGGCTCTCCATCCGGACGGATAGGGTCGAGGGGTCGCGGATACCTCGCGGGGGGCGTGCCTGAATAAGGGGATGATTGTAGGTCATGGTCCTGGCGGAGGCGCGGGAGGTGCCCGAGGAGATTTCATCCACTTCCGGAGGTGGAGGACCTCGGAACGACGAGCGTCGCCGTCGACGTCGACGTCGACGTCGACGGCAGGTCCGACGGACATTGCGAACGGACGATCACGAAGGGAGGACGCGCGCCGTCGAATCTCGGGCAGAAAATCGCGAGCCGATAAATCTCGGCACGCGGAAGACCAGAAAATGATTAAGGGGCGAAAACATGGCCGCGGGCCGCCCATGGTTCGCGAATATCGACGGGATTCTATATGGGGGGAGGTGCGCAAAAATCGTGCGAATTATCGCCTTGACACCTCCTCGATCATTTCCCATTGAACGGCCCTGTATCTGCGAGGACTGGGAGTAAAACGTCCCTCGAAAGGGGATCGTTATTCGGACGGAAAATGATGGAGAAGGGGGGGCTCTTCCACCATGTTTATTCACGAGGAATGGGAGTTCGGCGAAACTCGCGTTAGCTCGTCGGCTGGGGGACGGCGATCGTTTCTTCGACGGAAAGATGCGCGGAAATTAATATCGCCGATAACTCCCGTCGAACTCGGTCGCGAGTTCGTCGCGCGAAAAAGTCCGGGAGAGGGGGTGGAA
The DNA here is from genome assembly GCF_000612105.2 of Orussus abietinus. NCBI lineage: Eukaryota > Metazoa > Arthropoda > Insecta > Hymenoptera > Orussidae > Orussus > Orussus abietinus. The sequence continues at coordinate 909,224 of NW_019395989.1, forward strand.
GAATTATAACCAACTCCGTCGGCCCTGGAATATCGGTAAATTAATATTTCCCCCCCGATTTTGTTTTCTCCAGGACCTCCCGAGCAAACGACCGGGTTTATCGAAGGGATTGCCAGCGATCGAAATAACGTCCGATTAACCCAGATTTCGACTCCCCCTCCCCCGTCGGCGAACAAATCCCATCAATCTCCGGAAGAAAATAGAAGTAACGTTAACATTCGGCAGGAGGTCGGAAACGCGGGGCGTCATCGGAGCAGATCGGTCCCCGGTTAAAATATCGCCCTTATCACCGGCGATATCGTTTTGCGAGGGCGCCGCGTTATCGGCAGGGTAGCCACGGGCGGAATATTGAAAAGTCTTCCTCCCCCGTGGAAGTTATTTTTCACGGGCGTTCCCCTCTCTTTCTCGCCCCCCCGGGGGACCCGACTACTCCATCCTTCTCGCCGTCCCGATCGAAAGCGAGAGGGACGACGCCGACGCAAAAATCCGCCCTCTCCGTCGAACCTATCGTCGGAGAGGGACCGAAGGGCCTCCGGGCGAGAAACCGGGGGGAAGGGAGAGGGTGGTTTCCCTATCTCACAACCACCGGGACGTGTAAGGACACCCCGAAAGGAGTTCGGTAACTAGTTTCTCCGTCGTTGGTAGCACTGTTCTCGGACACAATGCCGATACACGCAACCCCCCAGTCCCCCCATCGGACCCCACCCGCGGCCGCGACTGCGAGCGGGACGATACGGGCCCCCGATCGGGGGCTGTCCCTCCCAACCCACCGCAGCCCACGAAACTACCGGGAAACTTTCGGAACGCGGCGGGGCACGGAATTGCCACTGAAACGGGGACGCGTGCCTGTGTTACGTCAGATAGGAAGTGGCAGGAAATCGGCCCCCGAGAGCCCTCGAGAATAAGGGCTGTTATTCGATGGCTCGAGAGCCGAGCGGCGTCTTAAAAGGAGGGCCACTGCGGTATGCAAAATGGCCCTCCGTTTATGGAAATATTCGTTAATCATTAATATTCATCAACGGATATCGACAACGAATGGCAATCGTTTCTTTGAGAATGTTAGGACGAGCGAGGGACTATTCACCTGGAAATCGGTAAAAACGATTCCCTTTGAGAGCCGATTGCCTTTGATTTCATGTGATAGACAATTCGGTAACAAGGGACGGTCGGCCTTAAAATTGAAAAAGTGTTCGGTGACTTCCGGCGTAAAAATCCACGATTTCCTGAGTGAATACCCTCCAGTCCAAGATGGCGGTCGAGGGTGGAAAATCGAGGCGATCGTTCTCGAAAAAGGTTTTACGAGGATGGCGATGATAAAATTCTTCCGGGGTGTACCTGGCAACTTTCAACGCTCGTTGCACTTAAAGGTTCACTGTGAAACGGGAACGGGCACCTAAGTTATCCCGGAGGAGACGGATAATGAGTTCGGGAGAGCTCTCGAGAATAAAGGCTGTTATTCGATCGGCCGAGAGGTACAAAGGAGGAACCTCTGGGGTCGCAAAGGAGACCGTCCGGTAATATGCAAAATATCTACGGCCGGGGGAAAGTTCGTTAAGACCGATAATTAATTTCACTCGGACTGGACTCGAACGTCGACTTTTTTAGAGGGCAAGGATTCCTCTCGCGCCCTGCCAGGTGTGGTAATACCATTAAGTCGTACGTTGCCCCTGATTTACGGGTAATCGGTTAGGCATGAATAGTGAAACGGGAAGGCGCACTTGCGTTACGCCGAATAGACGGAGCCGGGGAATTGGCCGGGAAAAGGTACCGGGAATAAAGGCCGTTATTCGATTCCCGAGGGAGGCAAGGAATCGGAGACCCCGGAATCCTGGATCGATCGATCCTCCCCGCAATAACGCTAAAGGAGCGGGGAGCGGAAAAACGATGCCCCCATGTCCAGAAATTGCGAGGCCGATCCGACGTAGATCGAAAGACCGTGCAATTAAAGGACGAGAGGAATAGGTTCGACATTCGAGTCGATCGACTCGAGGTCGTTTCAGAAATTACCTTCAAAAAATGTGGAAACGTGCCCTGAACGTGTTTTATTTCGAGTCGGGTTCCTGGATCAAGAGGATCTAGGTTTCGTTCCCAAAGAAGAGGCATGGAATTAGAGTTCGCGACCATCGGTCGATAATCGAAGTCCGGTATTAAAAAACGAATTCGAAAATCAGATAAACTTATCTCGAGTTGCGGGATCGCCAGGATCTACTCCTGGATCGCAAGAGAAGAAGGGCAGGGTTAGAGTCTGCGGCGATCGGTCGATGGTCGAAAGTCTCTCGTCGGCGGGCCCGTCCTCGGGTCGGCTCTTCACGCGTGCGCCGTCCGAGAGAGAGAGAGAGAGAGAAAGAGAGGGCTAGCCCGCCGCTCCGTCAGACGGCGCCTCGACGCTGCAACCGTCGGACGGACTGGTCCGTCAGCCGTCGCTCTCAGTGAGCCTGATCCCAGCCTGCGAGCCTGACCGAGCGCCTCTCCGACGGAGCCTGCGAGTCGAGGCCTCCGATCGCCCGCTCCGGAATCCGCGAGGTGCCTCCGCCTCGGATGCCTGCCCCGCGCCGACTGCCGGGCTCGTCGCGCGTCGAGGCGCCGCGTAGCACGTGATCGCCGATCGCCGATCGCGACTCGCCGGCGCGCAAGGGCGGACCGGTGCCCGCGAGAGAGACCGGGATGGACCGCTCCGTTGGAGAGTGCCACGGGGACGGGTAGCCGACGAGCGGACTCAAGGGACCACCAGTGGCCCTCAAAAGTGCGCGGATTCGACCGCGGAAGGGCAGGGACGACTCGCCCGCGACTCGAAACCGTCGCGACTGATCGGTCGTCCGAAGGAACGCGGGGAAACGACCGAGGACCTTCGAGGGCGAGGTCGGGTATCCTCCAGGATCCGGGACAAACGGTCGACCCGGACCCTTGGCGCCCCCACGCGTTCACGTCCTGGCTCGAAGATAATCGAGACGATCTCGATTTTCGCCCCCGTCGAGGGTGGCGCCTCGAAGGAAGACGTTCCTCGGTGAAGAGTTCAGTGTCCAACGTGGGTATCCGCGTCGGATCCGCCGCAGCCAGCGAAGTCGTCGTGAGAAGTTCGCGTCCGGGAGCGTTGCGGCGCCCGGGGCATCGCGGCACGTGCCGAGTCGCGCCGATCCAGCGAATATCCATTCGCCGAGCGTCTGTAAATAGACTTGTAAATAGGCCCAGGAATGTATCCGCGGCCGCTCGACAGCGCCCGTTTCCGCCAGCGGACGCGCCGCGGGTGTTCGGCCGGGTCGCGAGAGGGAGTCGGAGCCGGGAACTGAATCCCCGAAAAAACGATTCCGGATTCCGGGTCATTTTTTGTTGTTTCTTCCGAATCGCGGATATCCCGGTTAAGGTAGTCGAGAAAAACGTAATAGATAATTAATCGCTAACGAAGCAGGTCGGAGCAGTACGGGTATTCAGCGCTTAGCCTTTGGCACCTCGACGAGGACGCTTTTTCCTCCCGTCGAGGGCGTCTTTCGGGAAAACGGTCGCGTATCGAGCGACGCGGAACGTCTCCGGGTGGCGGAAAGAGCGAGAAAAAGAGAGGGCGGGAGTTTCCCCCGATTCCGAATCGTTTCCTCTCGGCGGATATCCCGGATATCTCCGGGAGCGTCCCGAGGGAAGGCGTCGCGTCGCTCGGCTCGTCGCGTTTACCGGTCGTTAATAGCTTCTCACGTTGCGCGTCTTACGTGTCTTAAGGTAGATTCGAATTAATCTAAGGGATGACGCGTGGAGGGGGATATCGGAGGTAATCCGAGGGGGCGGGCGAGATCGTCGCCAGTCCGGGGCAAAGGAGGTTCGAATTAATCCAAGCCGAGGAAGGAGATCCGAGCTAATCTAGGGGAAAGGAGGAAAAGGGGACCAATTTTTTCACACCGTCTTTCTCGCGCTCGTCCGTCCTTTCCTGGCTCGGTCGTTTCTCCCTCCCTTGCGACAGCGAGGCTAGATCGTTCTTCGTGCGAGACCCCGTGGAAGCACCCTCTCCCTCTCGCGGACGTCGTTGGGGCCCCCGGGGGACGGGGGCGAGACCGATCCGTCGGTCCCCGTCGGCGATAAACCAGGGACGAGCCGCGCGAGGAGAACGGAATCGAAACGGAATTCTAAAAGTCTCGGTCCAAGGGGAACGCGTCCTCTTCTCTCTTTGTTGACATCGGTCGACGTTCGACCACCCAGCCATTGGCGCGGGGATCCGACTCGGGCGGCCGGATGCGCGCGCACGCGGGCCGCCGCGGGCCTCTCATCCCAGGGAGCGCGGGGCCCGGCCGCTAGTGCGGGCCCGGCGGCCGCGGAGTGGGGACGGGTCTCTGGCGCGAGGAGCATGTCGGTAGGCGACAGTGGCAGCGGCCCGGGCCCGGGTAGCGGCGGCAGTGGCGGAAGTGGGGGCGGCAGTGGGTCCGAGGGCGGCGACGGGGCCGGCGGCGGCAGCGGCGGCGGCGGCGGGAGCGGGGGCAGCGGTGGTGGGAGCGACGGTGGCGGTGGTGACGGCGGGGGCGCGGCGGGCCCCGCGGACGGGGGCGGCGGCGCCGGCAGCGGCCTAATCGGCGGCCCCCAGGCCGACGGCGACCTCCTGTTCGGCTTCGAGGAGATGATGAGGGACTTCGGGGGCCCGTTCAACGCCTCCTTCAACGAGAGCATCTTCTCGTGGAACGCCAGCCTGTACAACGAGACCTACATCGTCCTGGGCGAGGGCATGTACCCCTCCGGCTATAGCCTCCCCCAGGTGGTCCTCGGCTCCATCTTCGTTACCGTCCTCATGATCGTCATCGTCGTCGGCAACATGCTCGTCATCATCGCCATCGCTACCGAGAAGGCCCTCAAAAACATCCAGAACTGGTTCATCGCCAGTCTGGCTGTCGCTGATTTCTTTCTGGGCCTCGTCATCATGCCCTTCTCCCTCGCCAACGAGATCATGGGCTACTGGATATTCGGGTACTGGTGGTGCGACATCTACTCCGCGATGGACGTCCTCCTCTGCACCGCCAGCATCATGAACCTCTGCCTCATCAGCCTGGACCGCTTCTGGAGCATCACCCAGGCCGTCGACTATCTGAAGAAGAGGACCCCTGCCAGGGCGGCGCTCATGATCGCCCTCGTCTGGCTCCTGTCGGCCCTCGTCTGCATCCCCCCGCTCCTCGGATGGAAGAGGCCCAGCCCCGAGGAGGAGTTCCCCAAGTGCAGGGTAAGTCCGACCTTTGTTCTGCGCTGACCGCCGACCCGGCGGACTAGAATTAACACCCGCGACGACTGTTTTCCTGCGGAGCTTGCCGCTCGAAATTCACGCTGCGCCGACTTCCGAAAATCGACCTTAATGTCTCCCCCAACTAGTTTAATTCCGCGGCATTTACCGTCACGGCGCCAGCCTCCCTCCGGTGGCGAAGGGGGACTTTCGCGTTTCCTCCCTCGAAAACTGTGCCCGGTAAATAACGTCGCCTCGCCATTGTTTCCGAATGGTAATATTTACCCGCGAAATTTCCTTGCGGGACGTGGGCAATGGAATACTTAATAACAGCAGCCCGCTTCGGGCGGAATTCTTCGATTGCCTCCGCGATAAACAACGAAAGGAAAGGAACGTGGAAAAACGAGAGATTTCCGATTTGAACGGACAGGGGCGAGAGTTGAATTGGGTTTCGCGCGTTTGAATATAATAATATCCCCGGTTGACGATCCGTCCTCGAAGAAAGTCCTCGTCGTCCTCGTCGGTTCGAAGAAAAGTTTCGTAAACGATCGACCTCTCAGATGCCACTTTCGCATCCCCTTAAGGAGTGACCCTCTCCCGGGGCCGGAAGCCGCCATGCTCGAATTCACTTCCGGTAATCTGCGATTCTGGCGCGGATCGATCACGCTTCGTCACCCCGGACCTCCGAGTGTCCCCGAGGATTCCGCCACTTCGGGGACTTCCCGTGGGATCAATCCCTCGGGAGTTTCGAGGGCTTCCCGCCTCGGCGTTCGTCCCGGCTGCAATTTCGCGAATCCACCCTCGAGCGGCTCCTTCGTCGCTTTTTGTCCCGCTCTCCATTAGCGCAATTTTCCGAAAGTTTCCGTGGCAATTGCATTTTTGCCGGCCAACCGTCGACTCGGTCGGCCGAGGGTGCTCCGACTATCGGCACTAGTGCCAGGAGTGTACTACCATCGGTACCAGGGATTCTAGGATAATAATAGCCGAAGTCGCAAAACAATGCAGCCCGGACTTTCTCAGACCCGCCATTGTTTCCGCATCATCCTTCCTCTTCCACCCGTGTTCTATCTACCGGTTGATGAAAATTTTCCCCGATAAATTCGCGCCCGATGAAAATCCTCTTCCGTACGTCACCCTTCCTCCATAAAAATTGTCTTCGATAAAGTTTAGTTCGATGAAAATTCTCTGATAGATTCAGTTAGGGGAAGTTTCGCCCGATGAATATTTTTGCATAACCTCGTCGAGGGCTCGCTTCGATCAGGCTCCCAGGAGGAAGAACACGCCAAATTGGTTTTTCTGGATTTCGTTATTTTGGAATTTCCAGCGATTCCGTGATTCTTGATTTTCTGGACCAACTTCTCGCAGAGTGGGGACGATCGTTTTGCGGCCGTTAACATGCTAATTAAGGGAGGGCGAATTAGCGGGGCAATTTGGAAATTAGTTCGATGCAAATAAGTGCGGGGATTCATTGGTCGAAAGTCGCGGGAATTGCCGGCGCGCGTAATTCGATGTAGCATTCGTTCTCGGGAATTAAGACACGTCCCCTCCCCCTGTCGCCTGGCACAAAGTGTGGCCATTATTAGGAAGAATTTAACTCTCCCTGGGACACGCCCAACCGCGCGGCGCCGCTCTTTTTCGTAGAGCCGGACCTAGACCAAAGTTGTAAATCCTCGCTGCGGTCGGACGAATGGCTGCGCCGAGCTTGAATTACGGAGCGGACCGAAATTTTGGTGATTCCGGTCGTTAGAGTAAATCTCTGCTCTTGGTTGATCTCTCAACGTGCAATCCTCCGAGGTACGGTCCCACTCATTACCGGAATAGTAGTCTGCATTACAAAGTTCACTCTCCTCCGGGCTGCCATTGTGTCCCCCGCCCATCTTGCCGATTCTCCAGTTCATACGATCAATTTTCACGTGCGAAATTGACACTTTCTAACGTTTACCAATAACTCGACTTTACGGCAATGCAATATTTTTCATGCAAATCTATTTGTACGCGAAAAAAAAAAATACGTATGTACGCAATCGAGAATCCAGTCCCAGGAGACGTGCACAAGGTGCGACAAGAAAAAAAATCGAGCAATCGTGGAAATTCGCTTCGTCGACTTTTGACGGGAATTCGTAACCGATCGACTTCAGGGAGTTACGTTAAAACCCTTTCGACGAGCTCGGTTCGTTGTTATTAATCGGAAAAGGAGCGACGCCGGCGCTCTCGCGGGGTAAATAATTACTTGCAAATCCGCTTAAGTTGCGTATTACCCTTTTTTCCTTCTCTCCTTAATTCTCGCCACTTTTAGTATCTTCGAGGAATTTGCATTTAAGTCTCTGGCCGCAAATTCGGCGCCGCTTTTCTTCGGCGCGGCGCGCTGAGCCAAAATAGTAAATCCCGCCTTTGGTCGGACGAATGGCTGCTCCGAAAGCGGAGCGACGGAGTGCGCCAAAAATTCGGCAATTCCGGTCGTTAGGATAATTCCTGAGGTTTTACAGCGTTTTCGCTATCCGTCTTCTTCTTGCGCCGCTTTACGCCTTCCTTCGTCGAATTGCCGGCCCGACCCTTTAACATTCTCAGCCCCGGGAAAAATTTATAACCGAGTCGGATGAAAGGCGCGCCTCCTTAAAAAACCGCTAATGGGTGAGACCCTTGAAATTAAGAAACTACGAGATGAATTACGTCGCTCTGCATAATGATTTTCTTAAAATCCTACTTTTTTAATTTTCCGCCCGAGAAAGAGTCGGAGTCCCCGAAGGGCGATTTAATTCCCGGATATATGTGTCGAATTCGTTGAGATTTAACGGTTCGCGAGGGAATATTTCATCCTCCTGTCAGCGGGCACGTCAAATCGATCAAATTAGCCCCGTCGAGCCGGGAAGGATTAATTGCAAGGTTTTTCATATGCGCGTGTCGATCCGTGCCGGATAAACAAGGGATAGGGTAATGTAGGGTAATTTGGCGATAATCGTGCGATATATCAACCCGGTAATTTTTCAGCCAGGGTGCTAAGCGACTTTCTCCGTTGTCCGCCTTCTTATGTTTTGCTCTACCCGTTCGTCGACGCCATTCTCGGTTCCTTACCTAATCTGTGAATTTTCTTCGGATTCCGAAATTTGACACGGCCACGTTAACCACCGAGCTCTAAAATCGAATTTCCACGCATTTACGTTTGTTTACGTACTCTTGACCACCGTGGAAACCTTATTCGGTGGATCCACCTTTCCCTGAATATCGAATATTCACCCTGGCCGCAACATCGTGGTCCGGCCGGTAATAAACTCAGAGTACGGTCAACCGTGGACAGCCAATCGTATATTCCGGTCGCTCGGAACTCGCTAAAGTTTCTTCCACGATCTGGATTAATTCGAGACCCTCACCCTCCGGTATATTCTCTCTCAATTACTCCCTCTCTCGTCCCGATATCTACACGAGTGAATATCCCCTCGCCCTCGACTTTCCACGAACGAAAGTGGCGAGGTCGACTCGCACTTGGAGCGGTTCGCGATCCGCCAACTTCACCCGTTGCTGGCGTAACCCGTGAATGACGTCAATTTGCGTCCCATCTTCTCTCTAATATTTATCACGCTCGCGTTAACTCGAGAGCGCCAGGCTGAAACAAGACCTGGACGTTCCCGCGACAAATCCGAGAAGAATGTCGCTCTACTTTTCCACGTTTTTATCCTGATTTTCCTGGAAAAAGAAAAAAAAAACCCGGAACTGCCTCCCTCGACGTTCCTACGCATCGGTAACCGACACCTCTAGTATTTCAATCCCGTATCGTTAGGCCCCATCTTAATTCCTCCCGCTCGAACGATCTTTTGTTATCCATTAGAAGGTCCTCCTCGGCCTTGGAAGGTTAATAAATGATATCTCTCCCGTTGGCTCTCTGGTTCGTTCGGTCTTCCCTGCGCGCCTTCCCGAGGGACTGGTCTGCTGCACAATAAACTATCCCTCCGGCCCTCCTTGCCCTCCCCTTGGCTTACGGCGTCTTCCGTTCCATCCCTTCGCTCGCTATAGTAAACCACGAAATTCGATTCCGCCGCGTCTGACCATCTCGGGCTTGTACCACTGAATCTGCGCGGGCTCTGCTTCAACAGTATACAGTGGCAACGCCGGGCTGTGGTCAGACCTGGTAGAGACAGTGCACCGACAGGGATGGAATAAAGGAACTTAAGGTGACATGAAAGCCGTTGAGAAAATTAATCAACGACATTTCCGACTCGACGTTTCAATTATCTAAAAGCGTCAGTTTAATATAAATAAGTCCGCGCTCAAGGCAAAATGAGGAGCTCCGTAAGCCGCTTAAAACGCTCGCGGGGAAATTGAAGTCGATCAGGTCGAAGGAAGTGCGAATTTCTTCGGGGAAGTTTCCCCGGCGCGGAATCCGATGTCGGGAATCGCTGAATCTCCTCGGATCCAGGTGAACCGGAAGTTTCGCGAGTTCCGACACTCCTCCGGAGCGGAAACCGAACGACGGCTCGAGAGATCCTCCCTTCGAGAAGCCCAATCGAGAAAACGCCGATCGATCCCCCGATTAGGAGTACGCTCGAACTTCCTCGCGAAAAGAGCCGCGAGGAAAATGGCCGATTTTGCGCGGAAAGTCCCGTTTCGACGCGGAAAAAAAATCTCCACGGCGGAAATTATGCTCTTTCGGGGCCACCTCGCTTCCGACTCCACTCAGAGGTCCGAGAATTGAGTTCCACCCGACTCCAAACATTTCCATTCCCGTTTAATCGCGAGATCCAACCGAAACGAGTGCGTCTGTTTAATTAATGGAAAAAAAAGGAAAAAAAGGAAGTCGGCCGGCGTGGGCAGACGAAAAGAGGTAATGAAACACCCTTCGTTATTCCATTCCGCGGTAGGCGTTCCGTTTCGGCGGAAAAATGGGGCAACGGGAACTCCCGTTGCAGTACCTCTTTGCGATCCCTTTCATGTCCCGTCCGCGCTGGGTAAACAATGCAAGATTGTCGCGATAATATGCCGGAGTAGTTTTATCATTTCCGACGTGGGAAAAAAAAAAAAAATCGACGACAGTATTTTCTCGCGTCTTCGATTCGACGTAAAACTCGTAAAGGGATGTCTCGCAGCTATCGTCAGCGGCCGCGAAGTTTCCGCGTATCCCTGCAAACGGGTACACTAAACCGCGCGCCTACACCTGTACGCGAGTTATCGGGAAACCATTATGGGAGCGGAAAGTAAAAGCAAACCGGAATATGCCGACGAAAGTGAAAATCCCTTCGCCCGGGATCTCACTTTCATTTTCTAATTTCTTTTCCGCCCCGACGCGGACTCGTAACCTCGGGCCCGGGCATCTTGCGGAAAGCGACGGAAGGTGAAAAATCATTTACCGGCGATTTCGCAATTTACCGGACCAAAGCGAACGGCAAGACGCAAATACCCGAAATCCCCGTAAAGAACTCGGTCAACGAATCCGAATGATTAAAGTCAAACAGAGAGAGCCGGGCCGGAAACAAAATGGCGGCGCTTAATGAACTCCCACCTTCGGGCACGGAATCCGCGCCGTTCTCGGGGACTTTCGTTATACCGGGTGAGCCCGGAACGAGCACATCGGCAACTATAATTAAACGATCCTAATCATCTTGCCGGGCCGACGTCCGCGGATTCTTCCCGGGGGGTCCCGGGGGAGCCACTTCCGGGAACTTTGCGCGCCGCCCCGGGAAGGCACTTTGTTCATTAAGTGGCCATCTCTCCCGCTTCCGGACCCCTCCCAGGAGAACGGGCTTGCCGAAAAACGACGCCGAAGACGCCAAAGCCTCCCCCGGACGGAAAAGGGTGACTCGATGCCGGGGCCTCCGGAGTGAGTCTTCGATTTTCATTATACAAGGTGTGCCGTACGTCGCAAACGAAAAACACCCGACCGTAATCTGCATTTCACGATTCGGTGCACCCAGTTTGGAAAAAAGTTTTATACATATTTTGACGTTTTATATGCCTAAAGTATTTTTTCATATCACCTTGCGCTGCTACGGTTTGTGCGCGCGGTGCAAGATCCCCTGTATACCCCCCTCCTTATTACGTTTCGGGGGTGACATCTAAATCGAACGCTCCGCAAGAAACGGGCTCCGAAAGTCGCTCCCGTAAAAAAAGGGGCGCTCTCGAAGCCGATAACCTCCGATATAAGCCCGGGCTCCGAGCGAATGGCTTTAAGATTTCATTATTGGCCCGAGCCCGGGCATAAAGAGGATCAATTTAGCCGAGCCCCCATTTGCACGTAGAAAAGCGGCCCTCCACCCCGAAGGACGAAGGGCGTCGACCCTCGACGGGCGGCCGAGGGGAAACCCTTGCGGGTCCAACGGAATTCTCGTACACTTGACTTTGAGACCGCTCGAGCGGTCCTGAGCGATCCTCCTCACGTCCGAACGGGTAGCCCTCCTTTCCCCCGAGGGCCGGCCGCCATGACACCTCGAAGGTGGCGTCGCCGGTGGCTCGTGTCATCCTTTGAGGAGGACCCTCGGGGACCCTCGCCGGCCTTACGGGTGTGCAAAGTCCCTCCTTCCCGGCCTCTCTGCCCTCCTTTGCGAGACGCGACCTACCCCCGACGTTACCTAACCTCCGATTTTCTGGATGCGTGGATGGGCTCGAGGTCGCCCCGCCGAGGATCGGGTCGACTCGCGATTTTACCCGAAAATTAGCGAGGCGGAATTATCGAGATTATCGGGCTCGCGGCCTCGTGGAATGGCGTCCTTTTAAATATCGCCGGGTACGAGGAGCTCGTTATCGCTCTCGCCACTGGGCCATCGCCAGGATCTCCGTATCATGGCGTCGACGTTTATTTAACCCATATTCCGGGTCGGGCGAAAAGGAAATTGAAAAAAGCCCCGCCATCGTAAAATCCGACCCGGTCGAATAATTATATCCTATCGTTTCGGTGATTCCATCAAACGAGCGGGCGAACCCAACAAAGCGATTCCGCCGGAATAACGTAATTTCTTCCCCGAGCGGCCGCTGGCTAACTCGATGGAACGGTTCGGTCCGGCTATGCACCGTCGAGTCCACGTGATTTGCAATTAAAGGACCCGGAAAAAGTCCTTCGCGAGTCGTCCCGATGTAACCATTCAAAAGTCTCTTAACCGGTCTTAAACGGGGATGCGTCGAAAAGGGGAAATTCGAGATCAGGTGAAAGTGACGCTTCCGTGACAGGAAATGCTTCTTCGACACCTAATCGTAGTTTAACATTGAAAATGAGAATTTACCGTACCGTCTCCGACGAAGTTTGGCGGAGAAAATAAAAAGCGAGCATTTTGGAACGGAGCGTCGAAGACGGAAGTGGAGAAAGTCGGTCGGAAAGTTTTCTGAATTTTTGCCGCCCCGCGGAAGGCCGCCGAAAGCGCAGCAATGGATTTCGAATTGCGGCCTGATGGAGCCATCAGAAATATCGGGCTTCCAGGTTTCGTGAAAGGGAACATCGACCGGGAGAAAATGACACTCTGCCGAGGTCTAATCCGTCCATCCCACCGTGGCCATATTCGAGCCAGGGAAAAATATCTTTCCGCGTCGTCGCACATGTGGCGCACATCGACGGCGTCGGTTTTGGCCGCCATCTTGGAATGCCGCGATCGAGGAGTCGTCGAATCGTGCAAAGATATACGCGGAACCGAAAAGTTCACGTTTGTCCACTAATCGTTTCCCGTCATGTTGAAGTAATTCCCACGGCGACGTAACCTCTTCGATCCTCGACCGGGATGCGCAACGGGATCTGAAAATAAGGTACAACAATCCGAAGAACGTTTACTCGCGCGAGGTGCATCGGCTTTCGTTCCACGAGCCGATTCCAGAATTTACGTGGCAGTGGTTCGGAGAGACGGGGAGGGATAAACAAGCAAGAACGGAAGGAGATGGATACGAGAAGGGGGAGTCGCGGAAGCAACAGTTTCGGGCATTATACTCGGAGAGAAGAAAAGAACGACGACGAGGTATCGATTCTATCGGGCAAGAGTCTCGAAGAGTATCGAGGAGGTCGCCGGATGGAAAGTCGCTCTCCGCGCCTTTTCCATCTCGAGTCGGGCCCGGGACTATCGCTAAGTCTGTATCGCTGATTTTCCGCTCGGCCGATAACGAAGGACTTCGTCGGCCAGAGGGGAATTGGAAAAGCGGGCAATTTCGTCCGCGAGGAATCGCTTTTCCCGATATTGCCCGGCGGAATGCCGAGGTCCGGTCGATCGTTTCCTAGTCTCCTCTCGGGAATCGCGAGAAAGTCGAGAAGGGTCCTTCCTGAAAACGGGCGATGCGACTTTTACTTCGGAACGATTCTCGAAATCGACTTTGAAATTCGGGAATTTCAGGAAGGGTCGGGTCAAGGTTGGGGGATCGTTTCGTGTCGCGAGAGGAAGCTTCGAACTTTTTAGGCCGTAAAATGGCGCCGGACCATTATCGGCGAATTTTCAGAGGCCGCTATAGCGACGCTCGCTAAATCAGAAGTCGAGTCGAATAGCCGGAAGTGCCGGTGACGATGTCCCATCGATCGGGAATCACTGAATTGCCGCATCCGGCGACCGGGGCGAGGAAGGGTCGCGATCGGAGGATATTGCAACCGGAGGCTCGTTTTCGAATTAATCGCCGACCTCGAATCGTCGACCACCGACCTGGGAAAAAGTGCCGAAACGAGGAAAAACCGCGCCACGAGTTTTCCAGCTGATCGGGACAATTCTTCGCCGCCTGCCTTTGCGGTAGCCCGCGGTCTTCCCGCTCCGATGCGTTATCTATTAATTTTCCGGTTTTATAGAAAAATGACGAGGTACGCTATCTACCGAAATTAAAGTGTCGGCCAGAAATATCTGTGAGGGAACGTCACGAAGGATCCAGCCGCATGGGTCGATATATTGGAGTCGACTTCCAATTCTGGACGCCCTTTTCCTTCGACCGCCCTTATCGATCCATTATTCTCCTAGAGTCGATTATGAATTTTCTCCGAGACGTCCGCGCGATAGGAAGCCAGGTCTTCCGCAAAAGTTATGCGATTACGATCCTCCGTCAAAATTAAACGTCAAAATAGTTATAAAACTTTTCTCCAAACGAGATGCACCGACTAATTAAAATCTTTATCGCGTGATTATGAAGGCCCTTAGGAAAACCGAAGATGCTAAAACGCCCCCACGGTTGGAGCATTTAATTCGCGTTAAAGCGGACGTGGTTGTCCGGACCTTGCAATTGCCTCGCGGGAGCGAAATCGGAAGGAACGCGTTCGGAAAAAATTCAGGAGGGTGGCGGTCCGCGGAAATATCGAAGGGCGCGGAAAAATGGCGGAAAACCCGCCGACCGGCGCCAACGACACGGTTTCCCCATCCGTCGCAAATGGATACAAGTCCGTGAAATTCCCGGAACTTAACGCTTCGACTTTGGGGTGAAGTCGGCCCCCGACCACCGGACGGCGGATTTATTCCGCAAAACGGAATCGTCGAACTTCTCCGCCGACGGTGTCATCGTTGTCTCGTCTTTCCGAGAGGTATTAGGAATTTCTTCCGGACACACTTCCGGATGGTTCCCCGGTACCGTCGACCCCTTTTTCCGCCAGACGTTCCGCGGATCCGGAAACGACGGCGAGATATCGCGGAAATCTTCCAGCAGAGAGCGGGATGATTCTCGTATCAGCGATATATTGAAACGGCTCGCCATGGATTTGCGGGTTCGAGCGGCACACCGGGGTTATGGTTTCCCCATCCGTCGCGGAATGGCCGCGGGTCCGTCGCGCGGAATTGGAGCGATTCGGTGCGAGAACGAGAGGACGTTCGGCGTTTCGCTCGGCGAACTAAGCGAAATCCGATAACCGTCTTAGGAACAGAGATTGGATAATTCCGCCGGAAGGAGGAAAAACTTTCCTGTCGCCCCTCGACCTGCAGCGGTTGTCCCGCGAGCGGAACTCCGCCGGATTTCCATATCTCTCCTCGAGGCGTTGTTGCCTGATATAAATACACGAGAAAATAAAAAATCGCTTATAAATGCGGGAAATTTCTGGAGCATCGTCACCTCTCGAGTGGTCAGAAAGCGGAAGTCGGAGGCCAGGAGAGAATTCGGCCGTCTCATCGAGCCAGGAATGCACTCCGGAAATCCTCGGGTGTACACGTATCCCGCGGAACGTGGCAGGTTCCGGTGCACTTCCGGAAAGGTGCACCGCCACCTCCGGCACTTAGGGGGGAGGCGTGGGCGACGAAAGGAAATTGGCTGCACATACCGGGTCCAAGGGTTCCGGTACTTCGAGGTCACCGCCCGAATTTCTCCCTGGGACGAGCCCAGGAGACCCAAGATGGCGCCCCAACGGGTAGTTCCGCGGGACGAGACGACCGCTCTTTTATTTCGAAGGACGCGCCGGACCGGTCGGAAAAGATGCCACCCTGGACACGGAAGACTGCAGGGACGACGAGCAAGACGACCGAAAGGGGCGCTAATAGCACGACGGCGCCGCCCGGATTTGTATGCGAAGGAGATATCTCCGCGGCTTTCGCGCATTCAGGCCGCGCGTCCGCCGGGAAGCAGGGTTTTATTAAAAACACCCCTTATTCCGGCAAAGTGCAACCACCGGGCCAGGCCGACGTCCGCTCGCCGCTCCCGAAGGGTTGGCCTTTTGTTTGAAATTTTTAATAAAGCGCCCGAGCCGGAGCGCACCCCCCGCGCCAATTCCTGGTGCACCCGCGATTCGAACCCTAAATGCGATTTGAAGGGGCACGGAATCGTTTGAAACCTTCCCACGCGAATGTGGAGGCCCGATGAAAAATCCCGACGCCCGTAAATTTCCATTTCTTAAAGAAAATTAAAAAAATGTTTATTAATTTCCATGGATGTCGATACCTTCCTAAGGACCTCCGTGTTCGCGTGGGAAAGTTTCGGGCGATTCGGTGCACCCGGTTTGGAGAAAATTGTCATAAACGAGACCCTCGCCACTTTCGTCCCACCTTAACTGCGAGTTAACGGAGCCAAACGGGAGTTTAATGAAACCGGGCTTTGATTGTCCGCCCACGGCCGGTTAACGGGCGATCCGTGCGGATCCGCCGCATCTTCCGGACCTCCCCATAGCGGGGTGCGATTCGGAATTGGCCGCGATGGTTTACGATGTCGCGTTATGGTTTTACCGCGGCCGGCAAGGGTTGCAATTCCCCGGGCACCCTCCTTGCATACGAACTCCCGCCTTGATTGCGAACGAACGGCGGGCCGACGGACGTGGTCCCGGGGTATTCCATTAGCCGAAGGCCGGCTACGTTAATTACGTTTCGACTCGTCCCGGCCCTGCGGAATGTTTCATAAGCGGGGCGCGGGTCGTGCGGCGCGTCTTCGCCGGAGGATTTCGATTTTGTTTGGACGTTCGGAGTAGACCCGCTGGGGAACTCCGGGTCCCGGGGCTAGTTCGAGATTGCCGTGTGGCGGGATTCGCACGGCGCGGGGGATCTCGCGCGGAAACTTGGCAATTTGCAATATTGCGCGATGTTGCCGGGGTACGCAAGACGACGGCGCCGCAAGGGTTGCCATTCCCGGCGCGTTTTAAGCCGCGCGCCGACTCGCAGCCCTTAATTGCGAATCAACGCCGCGAGCTCGATTATTCCATTACCGGCAAATGGGAGCCTCGCGCCTCGGCACTAACTTCCATTATGCCGGCTCCAATTAGAGCGACATGCAAATAATTTCGACGCGTGCGCGACGGGGAATTAATTGTTTACGGAAGGCCGCGTTATCGACGCGCTCGGCCCTCTCGATTCGCCGGTGCAAAATTCCCCCGGAAGCCGCTCGATCACCGAAACTTCTTCCCGAGTTCCTAGTCCAAGAATAGCGGGAAAGTCGCGACCTGGGGAGCAAAGCGCCATCCCGAAATGGGAAACGCGCGATCGGGTGAACGTTCGGGAGGTAAAACGCGCCGAGGAGATATGCATTCATTCGGTCCATTGGCCACCCATCATCCTTTCATGGACCTCTATCTCCAAACGAGCGGATTCCCCCTGTGCCGCCGCATCAGCGGCTCCTCCCTCGGGGTGAATTTTCGTAAGCCACGGGACCAGGTTTCCCGCTATCGGAAAATGATTTCCGCGCACGTCGGGGTGGGGCGTCGCCTCCACCGGGGGAGGGCGATCCACCTCCGGAAGAGTCGCCCGACTCTTTTTCGCCATTTGCCGCGTCCTTCGGGAGAGCGATTCGCGCATTCCCCATAACTCCGCTCGCGGAAGTAAATTTGGACCGGCAATCCCGGGACTGACCCTGCAAAAAAGGGATTTACGGCGAGCCGTAACCTATTTATCGCCGGGGTTGGACTCCGCGGAGGGCCGCGTCGCAAACGCCGCAGAAGGAGACCCTTTCCGGGATTGGACCCGGTGAAATATCGACGAAGGACTCGGCGGAACTGCCAGCTTAGCTCTACTTTGGGCCAACGTCACTCCATGCATTTTGTAGGACCGGGGAAAACGCTTCGGTTGTTCGGATTTTGAAAACGCCCGTGCCCGGATAAGACGCGCCCCCTGCACCCTCCTAGTCCGGGTGACCCTGGCCTTGGCGAGACGCGGAAATCGCTCCCGGCGGCCTAGAAGGGCACCACCTTCCGGAATTATTTGGCGAGTCCCAATGGGGCGAAGTGGTCGGAATCGATCGTCTCATTCAATCTGGTTTTTCTCATAAATTATGCAGTCCGATGTATGCCGGGGCAGCCAGCCATTCTTGGCACGCACCGCTCCGTGGGGCTGGCTGAGAGATTGACGATAATGGGCACAATTATCCATATTCAACGAGCATCGAGAACACCCTCCGTGCCCCAACACCCGGGGGGGGGACCTCCCCGGGTTTCGCGATTAATCCCGGAAATTATCCTCCTCTAGTTTTCTGGGAGAAAATAGCCCGTTGAAAAAATTTGATAGAAAATTGAACGGCCGCCCAAAACGCGGCTCGCAAATGATCCACGAACCGCGGCGGATAATTTGAAACGTTGCCCCTTCCGGTTTTGCAACCCTTCGGCGCCATCTAACCCTTTGAAAGTCCCCCGAGGAGCATTACGCGTCTCCTCCCTTCGACGGCCCTCTCGTCGCTCCCCGTCGCGTCTCAAAGCTCTTCCTCTCCCCTGGCACACGCGAAAGAGAAGTACGGCGCAACAAGAGGGATGTAGGACAGCTGTCGCGAATCGACCGGGACTGGCTAAAGCGATACATACCGCAAAGCCGTCGCCGGGAAAGCGCGGCAGAGTGCGGAGGTTGCAGGAAAGGGGCGGGGAAAAAAGAATGGAGAATCGGGATAAAAAGGGGCAGCCTGGGCAAAGGGGTGAAAAAGGGAAGGAAACGTTCTCCGGCATGTTCCCGGTCTCTGATTGGGCGTGCGTTCCACTTTTCACTTTTATCCCGGGGCGGCGGCTTATTTTCCAGGCCGGCTTTTCCGTCGCTTTAGCGGGCTGAATCGAGCGGCATTCGAGTGCCGTATCGAAGAGTAATGGAATCGATCGATCGGACCGCGGCACTCTCTGCGGCCGCTTCGCGGGAATTAGGCGCGACCGCGACTCGCGATCGCTCGTTTTCGAGATTCGATTTCTGACGGAACTGGCCGAGGGCGAGAGGACTTCCGGAAAGTCCAGTCCCTGGGATCCGATTTTCAACATTTGAAAACATTTTTCATGCAGAATTTCGTTTGATTTCATTTTTCTTTATGACAATTTCGTGGATGATTCTCAAACGTTGACCAAAGAGGCTACTTTGCCGCAATGAGCAATTTTTCACGCGGTTCTATTCGTATGCGAAAAAATCCGGATGAACTCGGGAATAGGGTCCCTGGTTTCCGGGAAAGGGTGCGAACGTCCCGATGGACGTCGTCGTAACTCTTCGAAGGAGCTCCCGGAAGTCCTCGACGACGAGTCGGGGGTAGAATACGACGGGGTGCTTCCGAGGCCGATCCACTCGGAGGCTTAATTCGAGGTCGAATAAACGTCCCTTGCGATAAACACTCGTCGTTGATTGAAGTGGAGGGTGGCCTCCGTCGTCGAATTCGATGGCCCAGCCGAGGGATCGTCTTCCCCTTTGCAATTTCTAGAAGAAAATCCCCGGGTCGGAAAATCGATCCTCGACCAGGTGTTGGACCGGAAGTCGAGCCAGCCTCCGGGATGTCGCATCTTCCGGATTAACCGGGATGGCTAAACCGGAAGTGCAGCAGTCAAACCGCCGTTCCGGAATCGCCGCAAGAACGGCTCCTGGGGTGGCGCGTCCTGGGACTCCCTTATCACTGCGGGCGATATATGCCCGTTCTGCGCCTTATCTGCGCACACAGGCGACCGTCGCTTCCCCTTGGCCGAGCCAGGCAGGGATGCGAGTACGCAAACAAGAGTGGCCAGTAATGAACCTCACCCCCTCTCGCAATACATCACGCCTATATGACAGACAGCTCCGAGTCGAGGCGTACCATTGGCCGGCTCGACGCCGGTTCAGGAGAAAGCCAGAGCGCGGCTTCCCGCTCGTCAGGAAGGGACATCAATCTATGCCAACCCCTCGGTCCCACCCCCGACCCCGTCCCATCGCCCCCACGGGCCCCACCGTGTATCTCTCCTCGTCCGCCCCCTTCGTCACCCGGAAACTCCACCGGGGCCAACGCTCGATCTCTCGCGAGCGATACCTCCCTCGGCCTCGTTCCTCCCCTCTCTCCTCTTTAATCTTTACTACTTTTCATCAATCGGAATTCGGCTGGACGGCTCTATCCGTGGGAGGGAGCTTTTTTCCCTTCCTTTTGGGGTTCCGCCTCGACCGTCCGATTTGACGGCTCTCGCGTTTTTTGCAATTTTCGCCCTTTTCCAGACGCGACACCGGAGAACGTTTCAGACGAAAGTTGTCGGAAACGATGTTCCAGGGGAGTTTTGTTTGGAGGGTTTTCCTCTGGCGTGCCTTGGTTCGGAGGAAAGTTGGTTTGTTTCGGGGACGAGGAGGGGCGCAGTTTGCGAAGTGCACGCGCTTGGAGATCGGGAGTCTTTCAGAAATCGAGAGGGAGACTTATCCCGCTTTGCGAGGGTGGAAAGAGGGGAGGAGCAACAGCTCGTGGTCGGTGGAACGAGGACAGACTCCGGGGTTGTTCGAATATGAAAAATCGGACGATTCTTGGAGTGAATTCCGCCGCACCGGGTGAGACCCGGCGGGTCGCTTCTGCTTCCCTGACCACGCCCGGCTGAACGCTGCCCCGCTGCCAAATTCGATTTTCTGTCTCCCATTGACTCTGTATCGAAAAATGCTTCGAACAAAAATTCCTCATTATGCCCTCTCCAACAACTTTTGTAGAAGGCACTTTCGTCCATCGTGCGCCGCGAGGACGAAAACCGCGTCATCGTAATAGCGGAAGATGGCGCTCGCAATTTGTGGATTGCTGCCGATGAGGGAAACTTTCCACTGACACCGTATGCGATATCAGAAAACGCGTCGGACAAAAGTTACGCCGGTCATCAGCGCCGACAATTTTCTCGGGGAACACTTTCCTGCATGTCGCACTGTTTAAACGAAAATTTCGCTTTTCTCCAAGAGTGACAATGGGCCCGGGAGAAACGTCCCCGTGGAGTGTGGGCCGTTTTAAAAGGTGCACTTTACGTAGCACTGCCGTGAGTCGGAAGGATCTAGGAGAAATAGAGAGAAGAGTTTGCGTTGCTTCGGGAGATGGATTAAAGGGTGCCGAGAGCTGGAGGCTGCGACTGCAGTGCTGTCCGTTATATCGTCGCGTTGAACGAAAAGCGCGTAACTGCATCTTTTACTGCTGGGCATAAATGCAATTTTCTCTGTTAATGATGCTTGACATTGGTGGACGTTTGAAACAGAAGTCTTTACCCGCGTTATTCAAAATTAATGGATCATTAAACGCGTTTTCACGTCGCGTCCCACTGCGAGAATAACAAGTTTCATTTACCTCGCGGAAAATGGGGCAAAAAGTGACCAAAGTTGGAGCCGCTCAAAAGGGGTTTACATTTCTAAAGGGCCGAATCAAAAGCCGCGAGACGTCGAGAAAACCGTCTCCGGGAAATCGAAAATTGTAACGAAACGCTGGGAAAAAAAAGTTCATTCCACCAGCTCGTAATCGCGCTCATTTTCCGGCGAGGCTGGACAACGCGCTTCAACATCAGCTCCCTGCACTCGAAAGGAAGGGGAGCGAAATGAAACTTTACGGTCCCTAAATCAGGTGAGATAGTAAAAGATACGAGAGGGGCAGGAGGAATTAGAGTGCTCTACACAATTACGTCCCGGCCTTTATAAAAAAGAAACATCCGACCTGGGAAATTAAACCGAACGAAGCGGGAACGAGGTGGGGCGAGCTCCATACGGGGGATGTTTCCCAGTAGCGCAAAGTATTTGGCTCACATTTTCTATACATTGAACGAATATCGTACATTTTGAAAACGGAGGCACGGAAAGGTGGGAAATAATGCGGAGAGAAAAGCCAGGCCATTCGGGGAATTAACTTGGAAAGTGGCCCGCCGCCCGAAAATCAGCCCGACTCGCGGAAACTCGAGTTTTCCACCTCACTTCGGGAACTGGGAGTGCCGAATCTCGATTCTCCTCGGAGAGAACCGAAAGGCGGCAAGTGTCGGGAAGAGAATAGGAGGGAGGGGATGGATTCGTCTTGTTAGGGGCGCATCCTCCGCTCCGAGTGTCGGATCCGTCCGAAATTGGCTCGATCCATCTCTCCTCGGCCTAAAAGTGCCGCGCCGCGATTACCATTAATCTTTCCACTTACCGAAGTGCCTTTTACGGAATTGCGAGGAAATCCAAGAATAAGAGAAGTCCCTGATAGTCCCGTTGTTAGAAATCGTGCCCGTCGGCCGAGGTGAACCCGACTTAATCTCCGAGATCTTGCCGGCGAGATTTGTTAATCTCCCGGTTAAGTGGAGCTTAAAGTTTAAACCTTGTCGGGGGCCTCGAGCGAGGGCGTTCCGCGGGCAAAGGAGTGATTTTTCGATCGCGACTATCCTCTAGTCCGAGACCCTGCAATTCGGCATCGACGTGGACTCCGGAAGTGCAAGAAATTAATTTAAAATCTTCTGATAAATTCCAATAAAAGAAAATTTCAATACCTGGATTTTATTCGTTTGTTGTCCCGTCCCTTTTATAACCCTCGGCCATTCGTGGCGTTATTTCACGCACACTCTCTTGGGCAATCCCGGGGAACGTCGAGGATTAGAGCAATTTAACACGGCGGATTTTTCCCCTCCGAGAATTGGGTGCGTTTGCGGCGCTCTCGTAGGTGCACTTAAGGGTGGAGAAGGTCGAGAGGGGGTGGGTGGCGGATTCGGTCCCGCGGATCCCGGGGGACCCGCGGGACTCCTGAGGGGAGCGACCCCAGGATGGAACCAGAAACTGGCGCGTTAGCGGCAAGCCGAGGGAAAAATCGATGCGGCTCCCGTTGCGGCAGCGGAAGCGACGGGAATTTCCCTTCCGAGCTTCCGGCCTAGCCGGAAGTAAGATTCCTTCGCGTAAGGAAGCGGAGAGGCCGCGCTTCCGGCCGCGGAAGTGCGGAAGCGAGACGCCGCGGAGTCCCCAAGACGGCCTGGAGAGCTTCTCTATTTTTCGGACGATTTTTCGAGGGCGGAATGGGATCTTCCAGGGGAGATCCGGGAGGAGTGACTTTCGAAACGTCACGGGGGAGGAATCCTCCTATTATTGTCGGGGAAAATCAGAAAATCCCTCCGCAAGAAAGGCAGTCCCTTCGGGACGAGCCGGTGAATCTTCCGTATCGTTTTTCGAGGATATCGCGAGAAATCCCTCGACCGTGCTATCGGGAATTGGAAACAAATATGAAAATCTTTAAAAAATTCACTTTCGGAGGGGTAAAGGGGGATCCCCTTCCTCCCGAGATATCCTGTACCGGAAGGGCGATCCCCCGGGACGAGGGAAGGATTTATCTCGGTTTTTGCAAACTTATCCGGGGACTATTTTTGTTTTTCCGCCCGCCCCGTCACGAGTCAATAATAACTCGACGTCGCGATTTTTTAAAACCCATCCCGGACGCGAATGGATGGATAAACAATCGCGGATTTGTTTTACCAGGATGACGCATATCCCGGACCAAACCCGCGAGATAAATACGGGGGGACGCAAACAGTCATGAATAATAATTTACACCGACGAGTCGCCAACCTGGAATCAAAATCTGCCTTAACGTGCTTTGCGCGATACATCAGATTTGTGTCAAACTTATTAAATTGACGTAAATGCGACGTAAATCTGGGCGCGTAATGGAAATTCATGCGGATCGCCGGGCTGGATCGTTCGTACCAGGGATACCGCGTCGTTTGTTTTAATTCCCACTGTTAACGCATTAAATAGATTGGCGAGAATAAAATCGAAATCCAGGTGAGCATTTATTGCCACGAGCCGTCGCTCGACCGGAAGCGGAAATGGAATGGCGGCTCCGGCTCCAGAGGAAGGGTCTCCTTTTCGCGACAGCACCCCGACGAACTTCGGGGCGCGGATTAAACGAATTTTTTTTCAACTGTTTCCTTTTCAATCCAGACGCAGCGAACCGCGTCGCGCGAAATTGATACCTCGGGTAGTACACGAAACGGCAAACGCGTTGCGTCGCGACCAGTCGGGCGGAATCGGACGTGGAAAAAAAAAACATGGCCGGGACGTTTCCATCACCCAGAGGGTCTTCCATCGAATTAGGCCGCCCCTTGTAGGCGCGTTTCGACCGCTGCGAGTTGCGTCGTGTAATTGCCGACGCAGGGAGTATCGGATCAACGGCGGATTTCCGGTCGCGGGAGTCCCGAACAAAAATGACCGGTGGTCCACCTCGAAAAGTTTTAGGCTCGCGGGCGAGTTCGTTCCGAAACAGATGTGTTGGTCTCAGGGATTACTATTTTTTTTTTTTAATAAAACCTTAGTATTAATTTTCA
This sequence comes from Orussus abietinus, assembly GCF_000612105.2. NCBI lineage: Eukaryota > Metazoa > Arthropoda > Insecta > Hymenoptera > Orussidae > Orussus > Orussus abietinus. The sequence goes on from NW_019395989.1 coordinate 933,232, forward strand.
TTTCGAGGACGAATTACTCTTTGGCGAGTACCCCTCGACGCGTTTCCATCGCACCCGCGACAAGGTAATCGGGGAGCTCGAGATGCGAACGAGCTCCGACCGGGGGATAAGCGGTGCTCTTCGTTTTCCCTGGTAATTTTGTATTGATACAGGGCGGGGAAGTTTGCAAACTTCGAGTTAAACACTTTCTAGGATCTGTATGACTTTGACAGCATTTCCTGTTTAACTTGCCCCGAAGAGGGGTAGGGATCCTCGCCGTGCCCTGAGAAAAAAAAATACTGAACCAAGAAAATATTTCATTAAATAGTACCTAAGAAATACTTTCTTAATTCAAAGAGTAATTATTTGACTCAAATAAATTGTCATAATTCCAGAGAACCGTTGCATCTAATTTACTCGAGTTTATTTCCGGGTGTTCAAAACGTAATTATTTTTTTTGCCTACCTTTTATTTGCAATATTTTTTCTTTCGTCCTGCCGGACAGATTTTCATTCGCGTAAAACGTAAAACGAAACCAAGTGAAACGGGTACTCCGCGTAAATTGAGGGACGCCTGTTTTTTTATGGTTCAATGAATTTTTGTCTCAGGGCGGGAGAGGCGAAGGCGCAACGTGGAAGTCGGGTCCACGTCGAAGAGGAAATTGGGGTAAGAAGCCGCGAGGAAGGGGTGCGGACGTGAAACGAGCGGGACACCTCCCGGGGGTGGGACGGGGTCGACTAAAGGGACGGAGAGTCCGTGGTATTTTAATATCTGGCATTCCTGAAGCGACCGATCATCCGAGTCTACTACTACTACCTACTACTTCTGCCGCCTCTCCCACTAATACCACTACTGTTGCCGCTACCGGTGCTCGTACTATTATTGCTCCTACTAGCCGTCACCACCACTAGAAGTTTTATTGCTTTCTTCCCAAAGTCCCATTACTCAGCCGGCTACTGCATTCTACCATCTCCGGCACTTTTATTACCGCTGATGGACAGGCAGGGACGGTATTGGGACGCCCTGGAGGATCGTTCTCATCCCGGACGCGATGCTTCCCGGATTTCCCGGATTTCCCGTCTAAGCGAGATTAACTTACCGCGAGTATTCGGAAGAACATCTTTTGTTGCGACAAGGTACAAGCGAGTCGTTCCGTTCCTTCCGGGTGCATGAAGGCGTGCTCGGGTCGTTCGAGGGGGACACCTACACGTCGCTGCAGGTGCTCCACTCTACCCCGACACACCTGCAGACGTTTATTAACGCATTTCCAGCGTTTCATCCCGGTAGATAGAGAATTGGAATAAGATCGTTTAGTAGGACGTTCCGGGGAGTCCCATTTCCCAGCGCCGACAAACGCCGCTCGCGCTTACGAGCCATTACTACGTCATGAAATGCATCTTTCTCTCCGGTAATTACCGCGGTAACGTCTTGGGATCGCTAAACGTCGCGTAACCGTTTAGACAACCTAACTGAAGTAACAATGGCTTCGAGCCCCCGGGGAATTTCGGGGCGTACGGAGTGTCGCTGGAACGCCCTGATAAAAATCTACATACATTTTTACACCCATATAGTTTTTATTAACTTATGTGCCGAATGCTGTATCACACGGGCGTGTAAATTTACGTGGGCATTTTTATCGGGACGACGACGCGAAGACGCGAAATCTTCCTTTAGGTGACGTTAAGGGTAAACCGGGGATGAAAGTCGCGTAAGAAGATTTCCTCGCGAAAATGACGATGACCGCTTTGACGACTCGTTAACGAACGCGGAATAAAGGGGAGATCCATCCAACGTGTCGCGCGTGGTCCCCTTAAAAACGCGACACCTTTGTCGAGGGGACTTTTTCGAGGTCGTCAAAGACGGGGGTCCTCCAGGTGGAAGTCGTTAACCGGAGTACTCTGTACATGTTCACGAAGCGTTAAAATTTCGGACACACATCCCAGGGTTCGTTACGTCGCGTTAGCGACCGTGGTCGCGGATCTCTTCCGAGTAAAGTCGCCATTACCGGTTGACTAAATCGGCTCCCTCGTCGTTACTCGTACCATTCCCACCCTCGAGTCCGAGGCCATTACGCGACGCTCCCCCACCAGCCGTCTCGAGTCGTCCTAATCTCCAAGGCGCTGCGGTAATTATAAAGCATTACCTCCGCCTCGCCATTGTCCGACCATCATTTTGGGTCCTTTGGGTCCGAGAAGCCGCCGATTACCGAAGAGGAAGAACGGAAAGGAGAGAATAGTGCCGCGAAGTCGATCCATCGCGAGTCGGGATGAGCTACTTAAATGGTACTTTGGAACTCCTTTTAATAATAATACATAAAATACAAATTCTTTTTTTTTTTTTTACGAGAGAAGAAGAGAGGAATCGAAGACGCCATCCTTCCGCCCGAAGTGACGGTTGAATCGAGGAATCGATACGCCGGGGTCTCGTAATTTCGAGGGGCCGACTTTTTGCGACTCCTCGCTCCCGATCTGGGAATATTTCCAGCTCTCCCGAAGACGTATTTCCAGCTTCGATTTCGATTCCAAGATGGACGGAATCGCTTTCCCCCGTCCCTTCGAGGACCGCCTCTAGGTGGCCTCGGTCGCGCGACTCTCGCGAGTGACAGCCGTCGAATCCGAGCTCGATCGACCGATCGCGAGCCCGCGAAATACTCCTCGAGTCTTCCAGTCTTTTTGGATCTCGTTCCGAGCTGTCGGAATCGGGAGATGAGAGCGCCGAACCGTTTCGACGCCGCTTCCGGCGTCGGTTCGCTCGGCCAGACAGAACCCTCGAGGGCGGATTTCGTCGTCGTTTCATTTTCCAACCTCGATGGATACGCAGATACCCCTCCTACACCTTGAAACGGTATCTCTCTTCCGTATATTCGACGGCATATTTTCCATCCCCCTCGCAGCGATAATTTCATATTCGCCGATTCGATCTCGACGAAATCTCGGAATTTCCCCACAGGACCCAAAACACCGTATCGCTTCATATCCTCGGCGACAAATTTTACAAGGGTTCCACAATTTACTGACCACTTCTTTCCGACCGTTTTGCTTATCCCGGGGGCGTCGCAGACCTAGATCATTTTTTGGTGGGTAAAAAAAAAATGTCAAACTTATCGGGACGAAACACTCCGAGCTGTAAAGTAATTCTTTGGGTAAAGCATGCACAGCGGTATATCAAACGGCGATGATAATAAAATAACAACGTACCACTTAGTTACTTTTATTAAGGTATATCGCGACCGTCTTCCGCGTTGTGCCCTTTCTACTCAGACTTACGCCGGGTTAGGCTTGCGGTTATATCAATTCGCTCGGGAAATCCATGACCAGTTTTCCCGAGTATCGGTAATCGCGCTTCCATCCCCTCGGATTTACCGGAGGTCGTTGCAGTCGGGGAAAGAGAGCGCAGCGGGCGCGGCCCTCGACGGGGACCCGTTGCGCTCGTACATTAATTCCGGAATATTGAATCGCGGTGATTCAGGACCCCGGAGGCTCGAGTTTGCCGCCTTAAGGGTGTTATTTCTGCATCGAACTCACATAACACCCTTAAGCCACCTTAACGGGCGGCCGGTGGGGCTTAAGGATCGTTTCCGGTGGCTCGGCGAGGCGTGCGCCCTCGCTCGGGTTTCTTCCCCCGCGATAAACGAACCGAGAATCCCGCCGAGATCCACCCCATATCCACCGTATAGCCACCGCACCCCCGTAGAGCCACCGAGTCTCCTTTTCAATCGCGGGGAATCGCCGGCCTCCGTATTTTGACAACCGAGGCAATCTTGACAACGTCGTTTATCACTTCGCCGCGTGTCGGCGTTGAATTTAGTATCGCGGCCGAATTTGCTGCCGAGATTTTACAAATCGCTCGTCGTTTTTTCTTCCCCACCCTCGAGGGAAGCGTTAATAAATTTCCGGGTAAAGCATGAAAAAGCGCGATGGGGGATTCCTCCCCCGATTTAAGAAACGAGGAGAGAAGGAGACTCCCCCGTTTCTCTTCATCCCCCCCAAGACAGTCGGATTTTTTTTTTTTTCTCGGCGTTAGTAGTGCATCGTTCACTTTACGACGGGGTAATTTTTACCGTCGAATTTACATGTCTATGGCCGGGATCGAGCGGGGTGCGGGAGGTGGGATGTTTTACGCGCGTAATTCCGGTATAAAATAAGCAATCAATATTCAACGTTGTCGTTGTTTATTTTCCTCTCCTTTTTCCGCGACCCCGAGGCGGCGAGACCGCGTTGTCGTCTCGACGTCACGACAATTTGTCACCGGTTTTCGCGGGTCAGTGGGTGCCAATGCCGATCGTCCCGATCGAGATCTGCCCCCCAGTCGACGACTCTCGACTTTGACGAGATCCGTTCGATCGGAGGCCAAGTCAACTCGCCCAACTTCCGGTCCCTCGCTTTTGTCTCGAATCGGGGACTTTTGGCCCCGAGAAAAAAAAAAACATTCATCGACCCAAAGAAATAATTCGTTAATTGAATGATATTTTTTTCTGAGGGTAGAATGACCCTTTCGTATCACCTTAACGACTCCCAAAGACTAACGAGGGAATCCGGTGAACCGGTCGCCCGAAATCGCCGGGAACAATCGAGTCCCCCTTTTCCGGCTGAAAAAGAAAAAGTGACGTAAGCGATTACAGGACCGTTCGCGTAAAGTTGCGCCCGTGAGTCGATTCCGCGATCGGCATTATCGCGCGATTGGTACCAATTGGAACCGCGCATTGGACACCGGGAGGGTCGGGGGTGGAGGGCTTTGTGCAATTTCGATTTGGCGACCGATAAATTCCCGGGCCGGCCCGGTTACCGAGGAGGTAATTGGAAAACGCAATGGCGTCGGCCGATCGCGCGTAATCCGGCCGCACGAACCGTCCAATGGGATCGGCGTATCAACGCGGGCATTACACGGCCGCCGTTCTCCTGGAGCCGGCCCAACGGAAAGCGGAGAGCTCGGATACTTTCCGAGAGGCCGCGAGTGGCTTTCGATAGGACACGCAGCCCCTGAGAGGGGAGGACTTAAATGGACTGTACGGGGAGTTTCGCTAAGCCTCTTAGGAGTTAATTTCTCCAAAACTCTTCGAGATATGAGGCTTGACTTTTCTTTTGCAAACTTAATGGAGCGGCCTTCGATATCGCCGGGGCCGTTAAGCTTCTCGGTTAATTGCGGAGACGCTGAAAGCACCCGCTAAATCGAGGTCCCGGTTGTATCGTTGAATATAAATTGGACGGCTTTATCCGACTCCGAGGGGAACGGCCCCGCGACGAGGAATATTCGAAAGGTATTATGAAAAAGTAAAGAAGCGAAGTCGAATTAGATATCGAGATGTCGAAGGTACCGTTCCTATCGGGGCCGTTGGACGTCCTCGTGGTCAGGGGGACGAACCGGACCTCGCGTAACGTCATTGTCGCGCTTAAGAGGACTCGACCGTTATCGCTCCTCGGTGTACCACTTCATGCTCCGCTCCAATTCCGTATATCGAGGGTCCCGGGCAGGGGAATGACCAAACGAGGCGACGTCCACCCGAAGTACCCCTTTTCCCAAAGTCGACCGACACCTCCCTGGCCCGGTTACCCCCGAAAAATGGAAAGATGGCCGCCGTCTTTCCCACCTGCCCCCGGTGGAGGTATCGGCGTTTCCCGTCCAGGAATTCTGTAGTTACGCGAGTTCCCTCGGGCTCCTGGGGGGTCCTTGCCGAGACCGGCAAGATCGTTCGTCGCAGACCCCGAGGCGGACGATCCGGTATCCGGTATCCGGTATCCGGTATCCGGGGTCCCCGGGCGAGAATCATCTCGGCGGGGACCGGTACTCGAATATATATCTGCGGATTATCGGAGGAGCGGCCGAGCATTCCAATCGAACATAGCTGCTTGACCTCGCGATCGAATTCCAATCAAGCGATCCCACCGACCCTCCCGGCCCCCTTTATCCAAACCGAAACCCCTGCGAGCACTATTCCCGAGAGACGTCCGGCCAGGACGGACGCCTCTTCGCCGCCTCGAAATGGCTCCTCGGGACCTTGATCTTTAATTACCGCGGCTCGACTCGAGGTACCTCCTTCGATTATTCGCAGAGCAAAGGGACCCGGCCGTCAAAAATTCATACAAATTGGCGAGCCCTCTCCCCGGAGGAACAGGTGGATCTCGGGTGTCTGACACGCGTTTGGATTAAATCGTTTTAGAAACCGCGGGATTAGGAAGGTCTTTCGCCTGGCTTCGATTACATTTTCATCGCCACTTGCTTGTGATCCGTCCCGACGTTCAGCCGGAGTAAAGCCCGAAATAATAGCGGGAACGGAAAGATCGGGACGCGAGATGTATCATCTTGGCGCGATATTACCGGCAAGGGGATGCGAAAGGGCCGGCCCGAGTGCTCCCAGAGCAACTCCAGAAGTCGTGCATAACTCCGGTTATGTTAGCTATCCGAGAAGCAGCTCCGGGCTGAAACGGCTAGACAATAACTAACTTATACCGGCTTCGAGATCGCGGCTCGTATCTTCCTCGACCTCGGTATATTAGATGCTCGAGCGAGGTCGGGAAACCACCTGCGGCCGGGCGAAATTCCGTCGATCCACCGAAATTTCCGGAAAAATGACGATTAGGCGGGGCCGGTCGCCCTCTGGGGAAAACCTTGTTCCAGGAAATGGAAATACCCTCGCAGATATTTTTTGAGGGATCACCCCTTTGCGCAACGGGCGTCCGTCCTCAAACCTGCCCTGAGAAAATAATTCCTCGAACATTCATTTCTTTTCTCGGGGTCATCTCCAATTAATTCTCTCCTTGGATTAATTCTTGCGGGCGAAATATACACGGTAGAAAAAAGTGGTACGGGACTTTCTGGTTCCTTGAACGACGATATCCCGCCAGCCGTTGAGTGCGTCGGGAACGCGAGTTCTCCGAGAGGAACCGCGTGGGCAGGAAAGGATTGCATTTTTATCACGACTCCGAAGTAACTCACCCCCGACGACGGCAGGACGATTCCACCAGGAGACCTCGTAAATCGAGCTCCCTTCCTCGTCGGGCCTTTCTCTCTCGCTCGCTCTCCGGCTCCTTCACTCCGGTGAATCGTAATTTGCTGCGCGCCACGCCAGAACGAATTCGAGCCCCGATCTCCCGAAGACGTCCTGGGCTTCTGAGGGGAGGATGCACTCCTCGCCGGATTTATGGCCGGCTACTTTCCTCCCCTGGCTCCTGTCGGACCCTTCGGGAATTCTTTACCCTGAGCGAAAAAATCACGTTCGAGAAAGAAAGAAATTCCCGCGTCGCCCGGACCCTCGATGTTAACGAAATGATATCAAATATTGTCGAATGACATCAAATAAAAAATCATCCGTTTGTCTCGTTATCGTCGCACTTCCTGAACATAGAGTTTAACAGAATTACGAGCGTGTCTAATTTTTTTTTTTTTCTTCTAGAACCTCCACGCCGAAGAAAAAATTGTATCGGTAAATTTTTCTTCTCGGGGTAGAGAGTAAATTTTTCGTTCGGTGCAAGAAACTGAGAAACGTCGAGGGAGAATTCCGCCGACTTGGAAACGGTAATCCTGACGTATCTTGGCCCTTCGTCGGTTCGACGGTTCGTTGTGCCGATCGGGGCGGGTTCGATCAACGGAGCAGGATTTATCGCCCCGGTAGATGGAGTCCAGGGCGATAACGGAGTTCCTCCCAGGATCGACCTCACCTGGAAAACGAGACGGAGACTAACGGCGGAGTCGGGTGGGATGACGGCTGCCGGTCCATGGGCGAGATGGACGTTCCTGGACCACCTCAGGGATGCGGAAGAGATCCACCCGCGGCCGAACCGCTCCGGCTCCGCCGCCTCGCGCTTCTCGAGATATATGGCCGCGAGTCCGGATCGACCGGCATTTGTTGATCGGCGAAATCGGGCGAAATTGGCCGCACCCAATCGGCCCCCCTCCCATCGGATCCGTCGACGGGAAAATACGCAATCCGGCCGATGCGCTTAGGGGGACGTCTGCTAAATTCCGGGATATCAAATCGGAAGAGCTCCTCGACAGAATTTTCCGCACGTATCTGCACGGAAAACGCACCAATCGGATCCTATTATTCGCGGGGGTCCTGGACGTCCGAATTATGGATTCTAAAATACCAGTCGTACTTCAGGTTTAATCGATGCAATGATTACCCGCCGATGGCGCGCAATGAACACGTCCTGTTCGTATTAATCGCGCGGTTGGTTTATTTATGCGCAAATAATGTAAACCCGGGGCTGCGCGTAATGCGGGGCAAGTGCTCGATCGTTGCATCGTATACCCTGGCGGTCGCGGAGATGGACGTTCCTTTTTTTTGGAAAAATTTTAATACGCCCTTTCAGGGCCGGCGAGATGCTCGAACGAGGTGTTTTACGAATGCTCGAATAGGAGACCACGCGGATGTTTTCCGTCAAAAACCCCCGCCCGGGTACCGATATTCCGCAGGCGTTTTACGGGTCCGCGGATAGTCGGCCTGCCTTTTTTACGGCGATCAATTAAACGCTTACGCGTGGACGTCCTCGTGCATTACCTGTACACTGGCGGTCATGAATGACTTCCTCGTGTACATGGCGCAGCCTGGTGATGGTAACGTAAACGTAACGTAAAAAACGAACTCGAGAACTTATGTACTTGCGGTACCTGATGTATAATAAACTGTAAAATAATTAATGTAATAAAGAAACTTATTGAACAATAACAATGAGTACTTTTAATTAGACGAGCGTGTCTAGAAAACCCTCTAATCGCCTATTCCTGATCCTTGAAAATCACTCGTAGATCTAAGACACGAAACTCGGTGCCACCTCCTCGGTTGTCCTATGATCCTGTTACAAATCGGAAATTTCAACCCCTAAAATTCTTGCCCGGGAGGAACTCGGTGCCACCTCCTCGGTTGTCCTATGATCCTGTTAGAAATCGGAAATTTCAACCCCTAAAATTTTTGTCCGGGAGAAACACCCTGCCACCTCCTCGGTTGTCCTATGATCCTGTTCCACCTCTGGCGATTTCTAACAGGAACATAGGACAACCGAGGAGGTGGCACGGAGTTTCTCCCGGGCAAAAATTTTAGGGGTTGAAATTTCCGATTTCTAACAGGATCATAGGACAACCGAGGAGGTGGCACGGAGTTTCTCCCGGGCAAAAATTTTAGGGGTTGAAATTTCCGATTTCTAACAGGATCATAGGATAACCGAGGAGGTGGCACGGAGTTTCTCCCGGGCAAAAATTTTAGGGGTTGAAATTTCCGATTTGTAACAGGATCATAGGATAACCGAGGAGGTGGCACGGAGTTCCTCCCGGGCAAAAATTTTAGGGGTTGAAAATTTCGATTTCTAACAGGAACATAGGATAACCGAGGAGGTGGCACCGAGTTTCTCCCGGGCAAAAATTTTAGGGGTTGAAATTTTCGATTTCTAACAGGATCATAGGACAACCGAGGAGGTGGCACAAAACTTGGATCAGGAATAGGTGATTAGAGGGTTGAAATTTTCGATTTCTAACAGGATCATAGGACAACCGAGGAGGTGGCACCGAGTATCGTGCCTTAGATTTTCAAGGATCAGGAATAGGCGATTAGAGGGTTTGCTAGACACACTCGTCTAATTAAACATACTCATTGCTATTGTTCAATAAGTTGCTTTATTACATTAATTATTTTACAGTTTATTATACCGCAGGTACCGCAAGTACATACACTTTTGAGCTTGTTTAAAAGAATATTAACAAATTGTCCAGTCTTGTCGTCAGCTCCTTGTCTCGTTTCTTCAGGTTGAGTCCTCGTAGAGTATCTTGCCATCACCTAGTAGCTCGATGTAAAATCCAAGGTAAGGATTGCCTCTGCTACTCTTTGGAGATTCCGTGAGACGTCCCTCTTCCACGCACGTCAGGAGGGCGCCGCGCTTCACGACGTCGCGGAACACGTGGTGACGAACGTCGGTCGATTTCCAAAATTCGTTGCCACGGGCCGCTTTTGATTCCGTAATGGGGGCAAATGAAATTTATTTCGCGAGGTCGTTAGCTTCGGTACTCGTGGGAGGAAAAGAGAGGCTTCGTTCGCCCATAACTCTTTGGCGGTTTAACTCGCGGCGAGTGTCAAAGAAAAAAATTGAGCAGGAATCTATGACCCGCCGCGAAGAGGGGGATGTCCATGCGGTGTTTCATCGTTCCCCGACGCGATGTCATATTTACGGAGGACCGACGCAGTGTTTTACAGTGCTCGAGCGTGACGTCACATGACAGATGCCAGTTAGTTAGTCGAAATGGACAGGGCCCTCGGTCAAATTAACCGAACCCGTTTCCGGCACCCCTTTGCCTTTTTGTCCCGACATCGCGGCGACAGCCTAACGCCCTATTTTTTAATACCCGGAATGATCGATACCCGGGCCCGGGAACACGTAACGCGCGAGTGTCGCGGTGATCCGGCATTTTTTCATTAAACCGATTGGCCATCGATCATCGTTCGACCGGTCAAGCGGCCGTTTCGGACCGCTTCGACGTACCTCGCTCAGATTTTCGAGAATAAGTATGCTCCGCACTTTCCGCGAGACGACTTCCGCATCGAGGAGACTCGAGGATGCGAGCTTTCGCGATTTCCGCGACTCGATTCATCGAGGGGGGTCGAAGGTCGGGAATAAGGGGAGGATAAGCGACGCGATCCGTCAGCTTCGTCGCCGGATGCCGATTCGCGATACCGATGGATCCGAAGGAGAATCCGCGCCGAGACGGAGACGAGGGCAGAAAGAGAGAGAGAGATAACAGCCACGTAAAAGGGGAGGAAAATCGCCGATAAAGGCTCCTCCATCCCGGAACCGGAAACGGAGGTTATCAAATCGGTGCCGCTGCTTAATGCTCCAGGAAACAAAAAAAAGTACAATACAATAGCGTCCCCCCTCTTTGTATCCAAACGACGGGCAGAGGGAACGCGAAAGAGTGGAGTGATCGATCCGTAATTGATAGGATGGGAAGTTCCCCGGAGGGAAATGGAGGAAGAATGAGACCGATCGCGTATGGGGGGCTGGAAACGCTTTCGAGTCTCAAATCGAAAGGAAATGGAGGAAAGAGACGGAAAGGAGACATTCCATCGAAGGGAGGAGCGGTAAGGGCCGCGATCCGTCAGTCTTGTCTGCGGAAGATCGGCAATTCGGAGGAATCGAAACGGGGATTCTAAGCTGCCACGATGAAAACCTCCTCCCCTCCCAAAAAGGAAGAAAAAAAATAAAACATTCGTAACGGGAGATTCTTCCCTCCGAAATGACCCATGAGGGGGAAAGGCAGAGGAAAGGGAAACCCTGTTAGCGGACGGAAACGAAATAAGTGCGGAATCAACGCGATTCGCCGGACGCCGACTAACGCGATATAATATCGAGAAGGAAGCGAGAGGCGCGAAAAGTCGGCCGGGGGAAAAAGAGAGGGATCCGGGAAAGCCCTTTATTATCCGTTTGCTTTATTCCCCCGACCTTCTCGGAGTCCCCTTCGCGACCTACGACAAGCTCCCGCTTTTTCCTGCCGCTCCCCCCGGGGGGAGATACCGCCGGCCGCGACGCGGCTCTAATCCCGCTCCCATCTGGGAGAGGACTTTGGGATTTCCACGAAAAATGGCGACACGAAGCTCCAGATCGCGCCGGAGGGGCAGACGGGGGGGATAAAAAGGAAGAAGGAAGGTATCGAAGTCGAGCCATCGCGAGCGAGGAGGGCACGCTTCGCGAGAGCTTCCGACCGATTGGAGCTTGCACCGAGCTCGCCGACGCTAGTCAGCCATAAAATTGCTTGGCGAGGGCGGAGGAGGGACGGAGACAGACCCGGAGGAAATGAAATCGGGAAGGGGATGAACATGCAAAAGGGCCGTACGGGGGCGCAAATCCGGCCTATTGGCGTTTTCCCCTGCGCTTCGCGCCCTTTCCGCGCCCCTCGAATCCGCGACTCTTCGCGCCTCGATTCTCCGGTCGCGAAACGACGACGGCGGGGGAGAGAGAAAGAGGTGAAAAGAGGAAGGAAGACTCTGGAGATAAAAATTTCATTGGACCGAGAAATTATCTCTTTGGTTCGATGCATTTTGTCGCTCGGCCTAGGTTTTGCCGTTCTATTTATATATCGCCGCCAGGGGAGAGAGTATAAATAGAGGGCGCTGGCCAGCCGGAAGTCCTCTTGGCACTCGAAAGAGACTTCCGGCGAACGGCCGCACGTGTGGCCGCACGTGAGAGGCGCGACCGGGGGCGAGCGCCCCCAAGCCCCACACCCCCCGGGGAGCGGGAGTCACGCCAACCTGTAGGTCGGCGGTCGGCAGGGAGGATAAGCTCCGGGTGCGAAGGCCGGGTACGCGATGACCCAATACCGGAGCGACGGTCAAATAGGTTAACGAAAATAAATAAAGACTTTTCAAAAGCACTTAAATTGCGTTAGAGTTTACCGCGTAAATCGAGGGTGGGATATCAACGGGATGTATTCGCTTCGGGCAACTGATCTTTTTCCTGAGCGCGACCCCAGGAGGGCGGAAGAGCTTTGCACCTTCGACGCCGGTCCAGCCGGGAAGGGCCTGGGGAGCGATTACGGTCGTCGGCTCCAGGGCGCCTTAGTCCGAGAGACCATCGGGAGCGAGTCGATAATCCGTCTCGCCTTTTCGCCAGGAGTGGTCGCGACCACTTCGGCCGGGGAAATAAAGTCTCGAGTTTCGCGGGGGAAACGTCTTTTGCGGATCCGAGGTGGGCGACTCTCGGATTCCCCGATCGAGGGGGCCGCTCGCACGTGTCGGTCCGTATCTCTGAAAAAGAGATTCGTCGTGTGTCACTTCCGGAGTGGGACATGGCATTCCTCGAGGAGTCCTTCGAGGACTCGGGCGCCCTGGAATTCTATTGGTCCCGTGCCGGTGATCGATATCAAGGAGGGGTTAGGACGCGCCCGCGGAAGAGGGTGCCCCTAATGCGGATGTACCGACATAGGATCAGCCGTGTCCGTGTAGGGGCTTCGCACCGTCCACCCTGCGTGTCCTGTCGGTGGGCGGGGTGTGGGTGTTCATCCACCCGTGATGCATGGCGAGGTGCGAAACGCGCGCGCGTCGACGCCCCGCACCCTCCGCAGTCGTTTGCGGAGCTGGGTGCACCACGAGAAAACGAAACTTTACCCGAGCTCGAAAATAGCTCGGTTAAAGGTATATCGTTTCAAAATAACCAAGTAACGGTTCGATGTAATCGAACGACCGCTGCCAAGTTCAAACGATTAAAATGAAATTCGGTGCACCCGTTTTGGAGAAAAGTTTCATCATTATTTTGACCTTTCGTGACACATCGAAAGACCGTTTCGTAACACCTTAAGGACGAACCTCCTCCGGTCCATGTCCTCTCGGAAGCCATGAACCGATAAATAAATTATCTAGGATAAATAAGAATATTTCCTGAGCGCTAAAACGTGCCATTGGCATGTTGCTCGGCGAAGAGGCGCCGTTAAAAAATTCACGACACCCCAAATCTCGTTCATCCGATAAGCACAAGAGTGGTCCCGCCCTCCCTGGGTCACGCATAGATCAGGGAGCGTCCCAAATTGAGCCATGCCGTGACAGGCGACGAAAGAGGCGTCGCGATGCTCGGATAATCCCGGCACGGGGGCGCAGGCGCATAAAATACACAAACTAGGGTGCGGGGGGTGGAGGTGCGTGTACCCTCGGGTGTACATAAGGGACACATGGGTGCACGCACATGCCGAGCACTCGACATCGTCCCCTCGGAGGGTACTCGCGTGGCCTGGGCTCCCCGAGGGACGTCCGGCTGATTTCTTTGCCAGATAAAACGCGCCAACGAGGTGTCTCTAATTCCGTCGTTTATTCTCGAAAATCCTGTCGGCCCGGGCGTGTCATCCCCTACAGGGTCCGGGAATCGATTTCGCGGAGAGTTAGGCGATGGAAACGGGTCGCAGGGTGGTCCTTGCCGTGGGTCGCGGACGAACCACCCCGGGGGTCCAGAACGAGATTCAGGATGTTATGCTAAATGTCACCGAGATTTTCTAGAAATATTTGATATACCTTCGAATGAAATCTACTGGACGTCTTAAATAATCTGTCGCTTTAGATATTTAGCGAAGATTAGGAAAAAATATTTAGAACGTATTCCGCGCTTCTAGGGCCCTCTTGGAAATCGATCTTCGGAGCCCCCGTCTCTTGTTGGCCGTCTCTTTCGACGACCGATGGGTTCCTGCGACGTGTTGACAGGAGCGGCTTGGGATCCATCCGCGTTTCCGTGCCTGGCGGAGCCCAAAGCCAACGATAAGTTGTACGCTCGCGTGATCGGGGCAAGAGGGAAATGCTGGGATTGGATTTTCGAGCAAGTGCAACCCCGGTGGGAGTTTCGGGGCGCGTTGTCGCCTATTGCAGATTTCGCGGATGCTCGACGTGCGCGCTGTTCTTAACTCCTGTTTGTCCAGGGAATCGATCTTCGAGGATGTTTTATCGAGCGCCTCCCCTCTTCGAGTTGATACGTTTCTTCGGGACGTGGACCAGCGGATGCCGGCAACCCCTCCCTGGTGGCTCCTAGAACCGAAAATGGGTTTACCCGTCAAAAACCAGTCGAGTTAAAATTCTTAAGGTGATTGGATTATGGTCTGAAAGTAACGTAAGTTTTGGCCCGTTTTCTAGCTCCTTGGATAATGCGCACGCGCTCTTAACGAATCGACGGGGGCGCATCTACTCGTTAACCAATTGTTGGTAATTAAATTGGTTTAACAACATTCGGCGTTAACTATATTGGCTTAACGCAATTAAGCGTGCCTACGGGACCTGGGCGTGAAATTTGCTTACAGCGTGTGTTTCCCTCAAACATCCTAGGCGCTTCGGGTCAAAGGTTCAGACTCTCTAAACATAATGTTCCCCGAGGTGCAATCCACCTAATCAATGCACCCGTTGTTGCGGGGCTCCCAATAAATTTTAATTAACGTAACTCTTTTCCCGTTACAAGCAAGTTTGATCCGTAGCTTATTCCTCGACCTAATACTTCGGCCCACTTTTCTCGGACGGTTCTCCATTTTTCGATAGCTTTCGATACCGAATTGCGACAGGTGCAACGTTACACCGTTAAATTCCGGATCTCGAAAATGAAAATTCGGTCTCCGATCTGCGATATTAAAATCTGGTCCCCACGCTAAAGCCGAAACATACGCGACGCGCAAGGGTTGCTCGTGGTTGGCCTCGATCCATCGGTGTACTAAAAAAGAAATGGTCTAAACCCAAGTGCAAAGGTGTGCTCGGGCGAGAGGCCGGACCTCGGCTCGGAAAAGTTCGCCCTCTCTCTTTCTCTTCCCCCTTCCGTCCGCTTTTGCTTCTTTTCGATTTACTGAAGTACCGTTTGAGAGGCACCGACTCGAGAGACCGACCACGGTGTTTAGGTTTTTCATAAAAAGTTATGGCGGGATCAAAGTAATTCGCTTATATCTTGGTCCAGGAGGAAATGAGGGATGGGATAGGTTTGCCGAGGGTGAACCCCGGAGTTTCAGGAGTTCCCCGCGTTTTCCGCACCGGCCACGAGGCGGAAAAACTTTCCCCCGGCGGCGCACTTGTACATCCCCTCCTTGTTTATCTCTCGCCCTCTGCTTCGAATTAAGGTTAATCGAATTGTTTTATTCGCATTTGTTTGCCGCACAAATTTCAAAAAGGTTAAGTCGATAAATGTAAATGAAACGTAACGTTTCGTTAACGGCCTCGATCGAATTATTTTACTCGCATTTGTTCAGGACGCGAATGTAAACGTAAGGTGACGTTCCAGGAGGATTTTAAGGCGGCAGAGGAGTTCTTCCATGTCTGCTTGGTAATTTGAGTTAATTCATTTTACCGTCAATACGCGGCCTGCCCTCGAGACTCGCGAGTGTAATTAAATAACTCAAAACTCCGAATGCCTGAAACTCGGGACGCCGAGGTCCGGGAGGAGGTCCAGATTTTATAAATTTCATTTGGAGATCCCCTTAATGCGCGAACACGGGCGAGCGGAGTGCGGTGGAAAACTGCACACGCCGGTATGGATTAAATGATACGAGCGAGCTTAAGCCCGAGCAGAAGGGTGGAAAATTAATAGGGAAGAAGCTTTCGCGAGTGCACCCCCCGAGGCGAGGGCTTCTTTTGTCCTTTTTCCAGATGTATCCCTGACTCGTAGTCTACCGCAGGAAACCTCTGCCTTATAATTACACGATGATAAGTACGTAATGGTACAGTGTACGCCATTCCATGTGGCGGGAACGCGTGTCCGACAGAAGCCAGGAGTTTACCTCGGGAGGATCCGCGCAATTTTTGCAACGTCCTTCCCCTCCCTTTTTGTTTTTTCGCCGACAACTAGGGCACGCGGGGGCACATTTTATGCACTTTCCTTGTTCTCCCCTGCAGTTAAAACGTCGGGAGATTATTTATGCGCGAAATCCGAGAAAAACCCGACTCAATTCCGTTTGGCAGGGATTCGGGGAGATCGACGTTTTTCCGTGAATTTTCCGGAAAACACGGATTTCCTCCTGCGTCACGCGCGCCGTAAATGCAGAGAACGCGCCGTCCGAAATGGCAGCCGAATTACAAGTGTCCCTGATATAACAATTACGCGGCAATAAATCGCGCAACAATTATGTTGCACGCAGGTGAATACCTCACTTACGTCCGGACGGCATAAATGCCGCGTGCCCATTACGTGCCATCGGTATGTAATTGAAACATTAATTTTACAGTCCGCGCTGTTTGCACTCACAATACTCGCGACCGAGGGAACTGCGTTACCCGAGTATTTTCGCATACTGGACGCTAATATGCCAACAGTTGTTTACTTTTGCGTGCCACCGGTTGCGTAGTACGGCATACTGCATTATGTCCTAACAATGATTAAACTGGCAATGAACGCACTTTGCAGCGTCGCGTCAACAATTCGGATCAAAGCGATCGCCATCTTCCGGAATTTCCTCTCGGGAAAATTCCTCCGTGTTTGCTTTTCATTTTCCTGCGTCAACTTCGTTAGAAAGAAGAGAGAAAAAACGAGGCAGCGTGGGTGCCAAATTGAGGCAACTAAACGCCCGGAGGATTAACGCCTATTTTCAATTCGTCCATTCCGTCCAATTTTCCGGATAGACGGATCGGGGGATATTAAAAGAGGTCGACCGTACCCTATCGTTAGGGGAACGCGTTGAATATCTCGATACTTTTGCGCCAGATTATCGACTCTATTTTTGCTAAAAAGATTCACGGCGGTTGAATATCGTAAAAACTTACGTCGGCGTCAAAGCGAGAACGAAAAATCGTAGAGCGAGTCGGTGACCGATTCGGGCTACTTTACTGGAAAGTAGGGAAAGAAGGTCATACTCGGCCGGAAGGAAGTACATGACCTTATCGCGCGTTGCATCCCGTGGAAGCGTGGAATGAGAATTACGTATAATATTTACGACCCGCGGGAAAGAGAAGCATCCCGAGTGCAGGAATTTTTGAAATTCTGCAAATTTCCTCCCGAGAGATTCCCATTCGACGGTGCGCCGCCGGACGGCGATGAAAGAAGTCCATTCGACAATTTATTTCTCTCCATCAGCTAATGCATCCGGCTTTGCGAATTATTAATTCTCTCTCGTCTATCGCCGCGGACTTATCAAAGCCCAATAGTAGGCGAAAACTCGCTGCGCTCATGTTTTATGAAAACTCGGAGCGAGGCGGGAATAAGGGCACCGTTCGTTCCTTCTTTTAATAATTACGCGAAAGCGAGGGGAGCAAAAACTGCGAAGAACGCGGAAGCTTAAATGCATCGTGCCGCGCTTCGCCAAACAAGAGAGAGAAAAAAAAATTAGAAAATTGAACGCAGCGGTCCGAACGAGCGATCGACACTTTTCACGACCCCGAAGACAGGAGACGAATCGCTCGACGCGGGTTTGTCGTCGTTACCTCGAGTTTCGTTCTTTCCCCTTTTTCAATAAATCCATTCATCGGAGGAATTTGTTGTCCGGCGTTGACGGATAGGCGACGTCCGGTCGAAGTCGCGACGCGTCTTTCGAGTCGGTGGTGGGAAGGATTTAATAAAAAATTATAGACGGATCCGAGCAAGTGGGCGCCATGTTGGACCGGTCGGTAAATAACTGGACTCCGTTAGGGGTTGGAAAGAGGCAGAGGCGACAGGAGAGTCCATAACTTATCCTCATTCCCCTATCGACTGCAGTCACCTCCATTCTCGTTGCCGAGGCCACTAACCGATAGCGGTAGTGCCGGTAGTGCCGGGAAAAATTGAAAACGCTCGCTCGACGTTTTCGAGCTGCTACCTTGTTTTCACCCAATCGGCCCTCTATAACCACTCGATACGTTTCGTCGAGGGCGAATCGATTCTTACGTCTCTCGGTCCATTTTTCCCGCCTCGCCCACCCCTCCACGTTTTTGCATCTCTTCGTTCCACCTCGCTGAAACGTCGAATGGCGAACGATTTCCGCCCATCCCCGCTCGGATATTTTAATCGCAGCCCCGCGACCGCGAGATAATTACTGCCGAGACGATTCGTTGTCGCGCGAATTTACTCGCACGTGCCGCGAAGGAAATTTCTCGCAGGGACGCGAGTAACCGAAACGCTTCCCTCCGGAGGGAGCGAAATTCCCGAGTCTGCCAATTTTTCCTTGTTCGTTTTTCGAAAATCCATCAGAGGAGCCGGGGAACGCCTCGCGACGGTTTCCTCGCGAATCGATCAACCGAGCCTTTCGATTTTTCCGGCGCGTCTAATTGATGGATCGATCGTCCACTGCGTCCGACAGAGATCGAAAGTCGGGGCCGAAACGTCCGGGGAACTCTTTTCGATCGTCCGTAAAAATTCGAGAGGGAGGAAATTTTTTGTCGAAAGTATTTCTTCGGGCCCAAAAGGCATCGGCGACGATGCATCGGCATGGTCGAAGCTCGACGGAGCCTCGTTTGCATTTAGGAACGATTTCAAGGGTCGTTTTAGTTTCTTCTCCTAGATTTCCGGCCGGGCGGTCGCGCGTGCATCCTGGCTCGCAGGTTCCCATGAGATTTATCAGGTTCGTTCGAGCCTCATCGGGTTAATACGAACTCCCGCAGGTGCATGCGAGCTCCCACGGGTTAATAGGAACTCCTGCAGGTGCATGCACCTGCGCTCGCGTGACCCATCGAGCGATCTTCCGAGCGGCCAGATATGGACACGCAAGATTTCTCATTCGGACGAGAAATCCTCCGAAGCTCGATTACGTAGGGTTGCCATCCCGTAATGGGGTTACCTCCCGTGCTCGGTACTTATTACCGCCGATCGACGATCGATCCTCGAAATTCACTTTTTCCCCACCCCCGCCCCATCTCGGATTTCAATTGCGCCGGCAGGTGCGCGCATTGCAGATTCTCCTCGATCTCCGGGGGAGCTTATTAACGTTATAATTGATGAGTTCCTCGCGTTCCCTTATAGTGTAAAGGAGAACCCGGACGCGGAATTCGAAATTACGAAAATTCCAATAAAGGAACGGCGCCGCCCTTTCTCGTTGCCAACGGATTCTAAATCGCCCTCTAAAGGAGTAACTCGTTGAAAGGAATTCCACCCACTTGTCCGCGTCGAGCGTTAATGCAAATTCGACGGAAATTTCGCCCCGACCCGATGGGAGGCATTTTTTAATCGTTCCTAGGACCTTAGAGGAGGTCCTCGACCTCGAGTCGTTCATTCCGCGACTGCGAATTTTATATAGAGGTCTCCGGTCTCCTATTAGATCTCCTATCGAATATCCGGCGAATTTCATAAAGGTTGGCACACGTAGGCGACTCGAGGGGCGGGAAATACACGGAATAGCGACCGGTCGATTTTCCCGTAAGGCGTTTCCCCAAGTGTTGGGTAAAGTTAAATCACCGGAGGCATCGGATGCCGACGTCTCCAGCTTGCGGAGCTCCGACGTCGGGCGTCGGGCCACGCGAAAATTCCCCCCGAGAGATTCTAAAAATTTCAGGGCCACGATTCGCGGCACAAAGTGAATTCCTCCGCTGAACGGAATTCCATCTCGAATCTCTTCCGGGCGCCGTTGTGTCTTTTAGAGACAACGTTCTCCAGAAATTCTGGAGTGCTCCCCCGGCATTCGAATGCAATTTGTCCGAACGCATAACGCGGCCGGATAGACGGAATCTCATTTCCCCTCCTATCGGGTCGGTTTTCCGCCGCGTTTTCATCGGACGTATAATTCGATTAAAAAAAAAAACGAGAGAGAGAGAGAGAGAGAGAGAGAAGGAAGGTCGTAAAACATTACGCGGCGCAACAAGTGCTCGTTGTTCCTCGTCGCGCCTCTAATTGACTGGTTAATGTCGCCCGTCGAGTTTCTCCGAATTCCTGCGCCCTCTTTCCAGCGAACCGCGGACGTTATATTATTTTCGACAAATGAGATTTTGTAACTATATCGCAGGGTGCTCGAAAAATGTCGGAGTTACGGGGAATGCGACTTCTCTCTAAACGTCCCGATTGTACCTATCGACTCGTAAGTGCTCTAAATACCCTCGAGGAGGCGCCGTTCGACGCCGAATATCGAAATTCGCTTAGGAAAATTCCATGCGACGCGGAATTTCGTGCGGCGGATGCGTTCCAGGGGATTTTCCCCGCATTCCGACACCGAGGGGTCTCGGAGCGCCGTAAAACCAAGATGGCGGTGCCCTATCCGATGCCCCTGGAAACCCAGCCCGACCTCGGACCTCGAAGGCGAATCCTGGTGCTTAAGGGTGCACCGAGGTCGGGGGAGAGGAGTATACTTTCCTCGTGCAATTTTCAAAACGAGGAATTTTCGGATCTTTTTAATTTCTCGGGCGCGACGGTGGCGCCACCGCGAGCCTCGGAGCAAAATCAGGGGCTCTCGATCCGCGAGGGAACCCGGGACCTCCCTTTGTCTCGGACCATTTCGGCGATGAGGAGGGAAAAGCGAAAGGCGAGACCGAGGAGGGGACTCGGCGGACGACCCCGGGTAACTCGGGGCTAATCTCCGCCGGCATTGTTCTCCTTGAAACTAAAGACATCCCTGTAAACGCGAGGACCTCTCCTCACCGCACAGCTTTTGTCCCGGGCAATAATTTCTGTTACGCCGTCGTTTCGTTTCCTTGACGCGAACCGTTCCCATTCATCGGGCCCGCTCGCTCTTATTTCCCTGCAGAACAACGCGGCGCTCGTCGACGCTCGTCGAGACGGACTCGCCCCCTCGATCTCTGAAAGCAAACTTTCCATTCTTCCCGAAGCTGCATTTCGCGGATCAAGCGTCGCCGCTTAGCTCCCCGAGTGATCCCGAAGCGTCCAATGTCGCCCCCGAAGCTGCACCGGTCTAATTACTTCCTGAGCCACTCGTAGAAACAACGACGCCCTCGTGCCGTCTTCTTTCCGAAAAGTGACGACTTCCCCTGAGAAAGAGCGGACCCTCGTCCGGAACTTCCTGGGCCGCCTCGGGGAAACGGAGTCCCGT
Organism: Orussus abietinus; assembly: GCF_000612105.2. Classification (NCBI taxonomy): domain Eukaryota; kingdom Metazoa; phylum Arthropoda; class Insecta; order Hymenoptera; family Orussidae; genus Orussus; species Orussus abietinus. The sequence goes on from NW_019395989.1 coordinate 954,577, forward strand.
CCCGCAACGAATCCGCCATTGTTCCCACCTTGGTCCTTCCCTCTGATTATATTAATTACGATAACGATATTAATTACGTTAATTATATTAATCCTCGGACAGGAGTTTTCGACGCGACTCCTCCGTCTCCCATTTTTCCTTGGTCTCGGGGTTTGGTTTAATTAAAACTACTTAACGTTTCCGCTATGCGTCCCGGACGCTCCCGCGAGATCCCCGGGGCGCGAACTCGCGGGGCAACTTCGACCCCGACCTGCCTCAACCCCAATCTAAGTCTAGCCACGTGACTCAATTTGCTCGACGTCGGCGGATATATACCGGGCGACGGGTCCGACGGGTCGTTTCGACGTAGCTGCGCCGTCGGTTTCGACGCCGCTTAACGAGGAGCAGTCGAATGCACGTATGCTGCACCGGCTGCATCCGCCGTTGACTCGACTGCCCGTGTCGACGTGACCTGCCGGAGACAACCGTCGGTGCACCCCGACGATGCCGGATTCCTCTAATTGCGAAGAATCGCTCCTCGATTTCGGTCGCGGGATTAAGAAAATTCTGAGAGAGACTATATGAAAGGCCCTGACCTCCATGAAATTTCAATGTTTTAAAAAATGTCTGTGATCGCATTTTTCAGACAGTGATATTTCATGAGTGTCGGGACCTTCCTTATAGCCTCCATGTTCACGTTGTATGGTGTGAAACGATTCGGTGCCCTCGGCTCGGAGAAAAGTTTCGTGAACGATTGACCCCTCGGATGTCACTTTCACTTCCCCTTAACCGAAAGACGTCGCACCCTCGGGTAAATCTACAGGTGCAGGCCCTAGTCGGGGACAAACGTCGCTCGCCGGGAGTTCCGGGGGTGGAAAGGGGGTAGAAAGAGGGTGGCGGTCGGAGGGGCTCGCGGCTATTAAAAGCGGAAACGGTAAGCGGAACCGGACGCGGAAGTAGAGAGCCAGGCCGGAAGTGGTCCGTTTGCCGACCCTGGCGGGAAGCGACGGCGGAGCTTCCGGCCCGGTACGCGCGCTCTAAATTTTTTGCAGGTCCGACGCGCTTACAGAAACGCGAATAGCGTCGCCGACAAAGGCCCGCCGGAAATGGAGGAATCGGAGGGAAAACGCTTTTCCGAGGAGTCGCGGGGCCGGCCGAGATTTCGGGGGTGACGATGGCGGAACTCCCGGGGTGGTCGAATTTAGTTATTCAATTACACGAAGGCGTAACGAATGGCGGGACGAGCGGTCGGTGTCTTCATCGGACGACTCTTCTTCGGGGTCTGCTGGGAAGAATCGGGAACGACTTCGCGCCCGGAGGGAAATTAACGAGTGCCGGAAAACCGCAAGAACGTTTTCAGGGAAAGGGGTGAGCGATGGCGGCTCGATTTCGGCCGGAAAAAAGAACCGGACGGGCGGGATCGATTCCTGCGATTTCGCTGGGATCGTGGAATTCCGACGTGGGACTCCCACTTTTTTTTTTCGTCGCCGGTTTTTTCCCCAGGGACCCGCTGCGACGTCCCTCAGGAAAGAAACGACGCGGACATATTGAAGAAATTCCGCGCGCCGAGTGACGCGAGTTAAAACGGATATCCCCCGCATCCTGCGGGTCCCTGCGGAAATCGCCGTCGAACGTTTTCCAGCTCGGAAGTATCAACTTCCGAATCACGGGATAATTCCGCGAGAGAAAACGCTCGCGCGGAAAAAAATCAAGAACCGACTCGAGCTCGGTTTCGGAAAACGCCGAAAATTGGCGGATCTCCCACGTGGAGGACTCCACCCGGTTCGAGGAGACGGTCGATCGCGTTATCCGGAAATGCAGGGCAAATTTGCTTAAAAGAAATAAAGCTCGGCCGTTGCGTAGTCGAGAGTCGCGATTCGATCGAACGTGCCGTTTTCGAGTGACGGCGGAGTATTCCCCGGTCAAATGAATTATCCAGTTGTTCGCATTGAACTGCAATCAGCCTTAACAAAATCGATTCCCTCCCGTTGGGGTAAAACGTTCATTCGGACAATCGGATGTTTACCTGCTCCCCGATGAAATGACACGTTTAGCCGATCGTACCACTTTGTTCTCTCGTCGGGAGATTAAATTCCCGCGCGCGGAAACGAACGGCCAAGATGGCGACCGACGGCGGGCGTCTCTCTCTAGGATTCCGCGTGTCGCGGCGTATTTTACGATCTACATGACGCATGGAGTCGAAAAGCCGCAAAGTTCCCTCGGCCGGCGTACTTTTCGACCGCGGGAGTTCAATTTGTCCCGAACTTTCCCTGACTGTATTCTCGGGGCGCTCGACGCGGCCCGCGCCGGAAAAAGGACGAATCGCTGAATTCCCCAGGAATTGAGGCTTTGGCGCGGTAACTTCCGGGAAGTAACTCGGCTACGCGAATGCGGACAAAAAACTGGCATAAACCGAGCACCGACGGCGTCCCACAATGCCGGTTAAAGCGATCGTTTGGACGCTTCTTCGGCCCGCTTCGACAAATTGCGCAACTTTCGATGCGTCTCCGCCACGTCCCATTAAACGCCGCCTTTCCCGGATTACTCGCGATTAAACCGGCTTATCCCGCGCCCTATCCTCCTGCATCGATCCGGGGAAATAATGAACCCGTCTCGCGACGGATTAAGGTGATACGGAAGTGACATCGGAAGGGTCGATCGTTCGTGAAACTTTTCTCCGAATCGTTGAAAGTTTTGCCATGGGAATTTGGATACTCTAAGGAGGATCCCGACTCCAGGAAAACTTCATTCTTTATACAAAATTTGGAAAACGTCTATAAACAAATTAAAAAAAAATTTTAATTTCATAAGTTTCGGCATCTTCCTTGTACCCTCCATGTTTATATCGTAAAGTTTGACACGATTCGAGACCCCAGTGAAGAGCAAACGCGAAACGTCAAACGTAAAAGGTAAAACGTAAAGCGCGAAACGCGAGACTAACCCACTCGATCGTAAACGTCAGCGCCGAGTCCCAGACGTAAAGTGCGTAAAAAAATCCCCCGTCACGAGAGATGCCGCCCACGCGTCGTCCGCCCTTGAACTTTCCCCCCGACGGGACGAAATTCCTCCGAGACGTCGCCGGGACGTCGCCGGGACGTCGTCGGGACGCCGCCGCAGCGCTCGAGGGCAAAGGAAGGGTCTCGGGGCGCACGCGGCAGGAATTAAAGGGAAAAGAGCAACCTCGAAATCCGGGACCGAAGGTAGGCCCGCCGCCATGGCCCCATAAATCGAGGCTCCCCCCCGTGACCCACCTTACGGCGACGGCCGATCGAATTAGCTCGAATCGACCGACCTTCCCACTTTTCACTCGCCCCGGACCCGCCCAAAGGGCCGCGTCGGCGGATCCAGCTTCCGATTACCCGACCAAGACGAAAGGGATTCCTCTTCCATTAACCACCCCCGCCGGATGCACGATCGCTTCGCCATTTTCCGGGAAGAGGGCCGCGAAACTTTTTTATCTTCCCTCAACCCCGATCTAACCCGCCCTCCCAGGTAATCCGTTTTCCGTATTTTTTTTTATCCTTCGTTTTTAATTTCACTCTTTGTTTCAATTTTATCCATTGCAGAGTTTGAATCGATTCGGTGTGCCAAGTTTGGAGAAAAGTTTTATACGTATTTTGACGTTTTGATATATTTAGAATGGCCTTAATTGAGACATTTATTTTGAATATCCAGCGGTGACATTTTTCATCCGTAAGTACAATCGGCCGGTAAATGATTTTTCCAAGGATGCCGTTTTCGCGTTAAATTAAAATTCTTGTCCCGTGCTTACGCCCGCGGCATATAATAATTGGACGACGATTCGAGCGACGCGACGTCGTCGTCGAGTTAAAGGGTCCTCGAGGAGACTCCTCGACCCGGCACCTTCCACCTCCAATTAGGGGTTAGGGTACTTGGACCCAGTTTCCGATTGCCCGAGCAAGACGAAACGTATCCGCGGATCCACTCCAAGCCGTAATCCTCCTCCATTAACCTTCGCCACGAGTCCTACACCTCCGATCGCCCGGTAATTTCCCGAGGATGGCTGGTGGGTGGAGGCGCCCCGAAAGTTTCGCCTCCTTCGAGAGAATCGCGCCGAGTCGCCCGCTTTTCTATTTCCCCCCGTCCCCGCGTCCTCTCTTTGCATGCTCCACTTTGCTCCCCCAAGAGCGCATCTCCCGAAATCGCTTGGAACGGAATTTTAAGGTAAAGTGAAACGCATCGAGAAATTTGACCGACGTCGGTACTCGACGCCATTTTGGTTGCGGTCTAGACCGAGTCAACAAATTTTCTTTTCGATTCAAATTCAAATGTTGAAAATGTCGGGGCAATTCTTAGATGATCGCGAGTCATGTGTCACTTCACCTTAAACGTCAACTCGACGAGGTTTACTCACCCCGTCTGATCGGCGTCTGGGGTCTTCCCCTAACGGCAGTGCAGTAATCGTCCGACCGCGCGTTCCACTTTTTGACGGACGGGCGGGACATTTAGCGCCGATGCGGAAGAATTTCATTTCGCTCGAGCCAGCACTTAACTCGCGGGCACATTCGTCGGAATAATGATCTAGGTTGAAAGAGACGTGCCTCGTTCCCGGCAGAGCGACGAGGTTTTCCTTTCCCCGGGTCCTCCGTCATCAGCACGCCGCGCGGTCACGTAGCGCGCCTCCGTCACCCTCCGCCCCGCCTTATGTGCAACTCGGGATAGCGCGTAATTCAATTCCTACCTATCGAGCAAACATTTATTTAAACTTCAACGGGTTTCAATTATACTCGGCCACCTCGACGCCTCGGCCCGGAGGGGTCGCGGGAGCTTCGGGGAAGGGCCCTCCACCCTCGGACTCCACCGGGGGCGATGTTGCATTTTGCACGAATCGCGCGATCCGTCCCGACAGCCAGGTGGTGCATCCCGGTAATTACCGAAGGTACCCACCTGGAAAGAATTCCCGCTCGAGGGGGGATTCGAGCTTGCCGAATTTTCAAGACTCAGGAGAGGTTGACGAGGTCTTGACGGGGGGGAACGGATCGAGCTTTCTTTCGCGGAGAAGCCTCGGGAATAATGCGGTGCGGAATTGGCCCTGTAACTTCATTTTGTGACCCTTTTACGACTCGCCGTAAACGAAGGGAGGGGACCGGCTTCGAGGGAGGAGCTCGCCCTAACGAAACGAGGATGCTTAACAAAGTGCGCGGAAGCTTAAAACCGTCGGCTTATTGGAAACTTTACCGCCACGGCTTATTTCCGAACTTGCGGAGGGGGGCAAAGGGCCGCGTTCGCGATATTAATATTCGGGACACGTCGCGTTTGCTCCGCGGATGAATATATTCTTCCCCCTCGGTTGGCCAATCGCGGACGCGAAACGCTCGATATCGTTTAGCGACCGCCTTAAATTACGGCACTCACCCTCCGAGACTCGCGTCGGAAATACGCATTCGCGAATATACGATTTTTCGAGGGAAAAGCCGTCGGAGGAACGTAATACGAGGCGGATCGACCGTCGAAAATGTATAAAACGAAGTCGAGCGGTGGCGGCTCCATTTTCACCATGAGCATATTGCGGTAGATTTCATTTGAAGCGAGTTAGCGAGGGAAATAAAGAAATCGAGAGACGGCGGAGAAGAAGGGAGGAGGGACAAATAGGCAAAGAGAACGGAACGAAGGACTCGCGCGAGCGAGGAAGAAAAGGCTCGTTTACCCGCGTTAAAGCGTGGATTTTAATCCGGGACGTTACCTCGTTATTTACATTGAAAGGCACATAAAGGCGAACCGAGAGCAAGCCCATTTAAGCTCAAAGCTTCCGTCGAAGCGCAAAAGAAGATCGCCCGATAAAGAGAAGAAATCTGCCTCTCGCGTCCTCGCCCTGGGAAAAAGGAAAGAGGAAGAAGCGCGTCCACGGCGCTAATATTTCAAAGTGGCTACTCAACCGCCGAACTACCGGGCTAACGCGTCGCGGCCCCTTTGAGAAATAAATACGTTAACTTATAATCCGATAATAATCGTAAAGTAAAAAATGTATATTCGTTGTACGATTATAAATTAAAAAGATCTAATTCAGATAGATCGTAGTTTTTCGAGGGGCTGGGAGGAGAGACGCAGGGGACAGAGAAATAACTGCTTCCTCGGAAGTAGGAGTGGAAGTGCTCGTCCGCGGTTGATTATAGACGAATAAAGTATACGACCCTCCCCCCAATTTTATCGCCCCCGAATGTAGGACATCCCCTCCGGGAAGATTTATGCATCCCGGAAATGAATTCCTTCGTACCTCCTTAAAAGTGCGCATATTTCTCGGTATTTGAGCGTAAACGTTTACCTTTATGCACTAAATATATCCCCCCGTTCCGCCGAGGTGGAAAATCCCCCCGGAAGACGGCGAAATAAATCATTCTTCCCGAAGTAAATATTTATGCGTCTTAAATATGCCTCCACTTCCCCCTGCGTTCCGGACCCCTCCCGAGAGGGGAAGACGGCGAGTTGGATTTTTCTCCTCCCTCGAAGCTTTTTCCCATTCTTTACCTTTTGTTTTTAAAATTCAAACACCCGCGTCGAGCGCGTACGCCCTGGAGTGCACACAGTGCATAACGGTGCAGGTGGACGAGGATATAAATGCGCGTGCACGCGCCTCCGCATAATATATCTGTCGCATATAGTTCTCGACGTAAGTTACGACCGGGCGAATGTCGAGCCGTTATAACGTGCACGTACCCACGTACGCGATACATATATGCATTGTATACGCAGGCGTGCGAAATGTTGCGTATCGTTTGCGAGATACCGCCGCCGCCGCGGGTCGCCGTCGACGAGAGACCGAAACGAGACGCGAACGAAGTAAAGTAGCTTCGGTTCGAATAGCGAAAGACATCGCGTTAACTCGACCTCTCGTGGCCCCTCCGACCCCGGCGCCTAAACATACGGTGGGGTTTGTGCACCTGCCCGCGTTCGCTCGGGATTTGCGCATCCGCACAAATCCCGGTTCGCCGGCGGCCGCGGCGACAGACTAGCGACAATGCCGCCTCGCCCGTCACCCGGGACCGCGTTTGCGAAACGTATTTACGCTCGCGGAAAGGGCCGGGCCTGGAGATGAAGGGACTCCGGACAAAGATAAACGAGGGGCGGGGAGGGGGCTTAAAGGGAAGCGATGAATGCGAGAAATAAAGAAATGGAGAGAAATCCCTTTCGCAGAGAGAAGAAGTCGATGATTGGACGACGAAGGACGCCTCGCCGAGCGGAAAGGTAGAGTTAGGCCCGGAGTTGGGTAATTTCGCGTTTTTCGAGGGTTTTGATATTACGTCCGCATAGTACGTAAACCAAGGAGTTTACCGGAAAAAATCGTAAAAAACCAGGAAATGACATTTCGATATGGAAAATACCGATGTACAATATACGTCATCCGCTAACTTATAAAGGGCGTAATATACTCTGCGCTCGCGGAGAGAACCATATATATTACATGACGCGTTATACCTACCCACCCCTGGGTAGGGCGAACTACTTATCGAGGAAGGGAACTCGCCGGCAAAGGCAATTAAATTCGCGCGGAAGACGCGGAAAGGAGGAATTAGACCGAGGATCTGCCAAAGAAGGGACACGTAACGAAATGAGGGGCACGGCGGGAGCGGAGAGAGGACCGTCGCGGTCGAGGTCGCGAACTTTTCTCGCACGCTGCAGAATCCTTTTCAGGTCGCGGGGGAGGAAGGAAGCGGCCGGTTTAATCTTCGACGAGGTCCGCCGATGTGCCCGCGAACGCGTAATCGAATCCCGTCTCGTATCCGGGGGAGAGACGAAGAGGGTGCGCGGCAACTCGAGAAGAGCGGAAGGAGACGGAGGTGCCCGCTCCAGGGAGGAGAAGAAAGAGAGACGAAGGCACTCCGTGGCCACCGGCGGCACGTTGGCAAATAAATGTACGACCGGACGTGCGGAAAGTCCAGCTTCCGTCTAAACCCTAACTCCTGGACGATCCCGTGGAGGCTCCGCGGGGACGCGCAGCGAGCCGATTGAAAATAATGATTCCGATCACGAAGATTAAAGGCCTCGTCCGAGGGGGACGGGACGTCTCTGCTGGGGGTAAACCGATACAAATGCGAGTATTTAGTCGATGCCTTGGTTTCGACGTCAAGGAATTCTTATCTTTATAAAAAGCGACTCTTCCCCGCCGCCGTTACTCTCGCTGGGCCATCGAGGACGCATCGACCCTTTTATTTTTCGATCCAAGCAATAAGTCAAAGCACCGATCGATCCGTCCCCATCGTGGGGATGAATGCGTTCGGTCTCCCACCGAATCCGCGCCATTGTCCTCCGACGAATGTCCCTCGGCTGTGCCGAGTGTCCGAAACTGCCACCGTTATGGACCGCGACGAATCGTATTCCTCAATTTCTTTGTCTCCGCGTCTCGGATGTGACATCCTTCAACGTCGCCCTCGAAGCGACCCAAAGCGTCGACGAAGCACCCCGGACCGAATCGATTCGACCGGTTTCAAGGGACGATTTTTACTCGGAACATTTTTCCCCTGAAAAAGCCCCAAGGGAAACCAGGAGAGGATGAAAATGCGTTTCCCTCCGACCTGCCGAATGCGCGCCGATATGCGGAGGCATCCCGTGCATCCCTCTCGCTTTGTCTTCGGCGTCGATGCCACGTTCTCCGTCGCTTTGTCTCGCTTTCGCGAGCCGTATGCGTCCCGTCTAACTTTCTTTCCCCATCTCCCGAAGCATTTCTCTCCTCCTATCGCCTCCCCCACCCTGGAGAGGATCGAGTCGCGCGATTCGTCGGCTCCGTTTCCGCAACCTCGCGTTTCCTCTCGCCAGGCGCGCTCGACTCGTCTAAAACGGAATTCATCGTTCGCGGGAAAGAAGGAGCAAAGAGTCCGATAGGCCGATGAAAACGAAGCATCGAGAGGGGCCGTTCGTTTTGCCGACGACGTCGACGTAGGTCGGGGAGTGCGCCTGAAAGAGAATCCGATAGGTCGATGGGGACGAAACGAAAGGGCACCCGTGACGGTGGAAACCACGACACCGACGACCGTCAAAGTAAAAAAAAAAAAAAAATTCGCTCAACCAAAGAGATATTTCATCGACTCAAATAAATTGGATGCAACGTTTCTTCCGAATCGTGACAATTTGTTTGAGTTCATTCGAGCCAAATAATTATTCTTTGCATTAAGAAAATATTACTTTGGCTCGATAAATTTTTTTTTTTTTCTCAGGGCGTGGACCGTTCAAAAGCTCCGCGACCATAACCGACGACATCGTCGACGCATCCGCTTTTTGTCCACTTCTCGATACTATCGTAAGATCCCTGAGTGTAACTTTTACGGCGAACCTCTTTAACGGCCGAAGGGTTCGCGAGGTCGTAACGACGAAGAAGGGCCGGGAAGGGAGGACATTTCGAATGCATATTCTCGCCTGCTGACCCGACGAGCTTTTTCCACGACGAGTCCGGAAGGGTTGCGCGGACGGGATGGCTTCATAAATTTTTATGAGGCGATATGAAAAAATTGACAACGACCGAAAGTACACCTGCGGCCGATTCAAAGTCACGGCCACGTGTGTCCTACACTCAGCTTCGACACGAGAGCAACGAATCGCGTTTCTTCCACCCCTGCGATGTAACCAAAAAGAGACAGGCGACCCTCCTGCGCGCCGTTTATGAATTTCGCTCGTCCAACTTTTCCCGCGATATGATATATCCCGCCTCGCATTATGGAAGAAAAACCGTGCCTCCCCGTTTTCGGAACACCGTATGCGCATCCTTCCCGGCTCGGCAGGGCCGCTCCTAATCGCGACACGATTGATATCGAAAGATAGAAAAAAATGGCACGAGCGAATTTAAGGCGATTATTATATAAACATTAAAGGATCAAAGCGCGGGTGCAAAGCAAAGGGTTATTTTGGCGTTGTACCGAGCAGGGATTCCTTTTGCGCTATTGGCAATCGGATTTCGAGAGTTCTTTCACGTGGGAGGATTCGATTCGGTTCGTTCGTATTTATGACCTAGGTATATTAAATTTATTCGGTTCGCGTCGTTTCACCGGACCAATGGAATTCGGTCGGATCGCATTTTACGACCCTTGTATCCTCGTTTCATACATATCATTTAACGCTCCGCCGGGTTATTGCTCTTAATCCCGTTTCCTCGATGCAGTTAATTTGCCGTTATCGTGACGTAAAAGTGCCAGAAAAAAAATATAACGCGGCTTTTTTTTCTCTCTATATACCCGACGTATAAAAATTATACGACCGTATACCCTCCGGTCCGTGAAAGAGTGCTCGAAATTCGATACAGGGAAGCGCGAAAAGGATCTCGACCCGGAATCGCAAACGACGGCAATAAGCGGAGGCGCGACGGCCGCGTTGCGATTACTCGAGTGCTCGATGCCGGCCGGTAATCACTCCGTCTGACGGAACCCGTTCTCGCGATGACATTATTAAGGAAGCCTTTAATCATGCGATTTGAATAACGAGTGACGCCGGTGAATAATGCCCCGACGCGGTCACTCGAGGCCTCGCCTATGGCGCGGCCGATCGAACGGAAACGAGCCGAACGACTCGTTCCTTCCGCTCGCTCGATCGCTGACGAACCCTATTCGACGTCGACGGAAACAAGAATCGTCCCGAACGATTGGCCGACATCGCTCCATCCCCCCGTCCTTAGGGCGTCGTTAAGGAAGTCCTCCCTACGCGAGTGCAAAGCCTTCCCCGTCACGAGCGTCTCAAAAATGGAACTCTTACGGGATACTCCGTGAAACTCCTTTGCGAAACCCTTCACGAGAAGAGCAATTATTAAATTTGACACGGTCTACTTTGTCCGACCCCCTAGCACGCGAAAGTGCCGCAAATAGGGCGAACACTTATCCTACATATTGCAGGTCGTAAATACCTCCTCCGGCTCGCCTGGAAAGGGCGTATCATCCGGGAGAGGTGCGCGTAAGGAAGGCACAAATTGTCCGGGTTCGGTGTAATCACGGCGAGGTCGTCCAAGCACCTTAAGACGAGCTAATCCGATGTCACCCGTCCCGGAGGATCCGGGGGAGGGCGAAACGAAGCAGAGGGGCTGCAGAGTTCCACGGCTCCCGTTAACGAGGAGGAAAGGTCCTCGGGGGCTCCCCGCAAAGCCGGGACGTCCTCCCGCGGCGGAGGGCGGCCGCCGTATGGAGTGGGACCGCGCGCTGCCCCTATATATACCCTCACCCGGCCCGTGACAATCCGCGCAGAGACGTCCCCCAAGGACGAGTAAATCGAGGGGCTCGCGAATAATATGATAATATGATAATGCCTCTTGCTTACAAATGGCCACGCGGATATTATGCACCCGCGGCCGCGGGACGGACGGCATTATTTTTCCGCGACTCGGGCGGAAAAAAAAACGAGAAAGTGCCCTGATAAAAATGGCAATTTATGAATTATTTACCGGAGACGCGGCTTTTGGATTGTTTTTCTTCTTACGCGATGGCGACGTCCCGGTGATTTTAATCGCTACCGATGAATTACCCGATTGTCTCCTGAATTACGGAGTCCAGAGTCCACGGGGCAGAATTTTCATTTGGCGGAAATTTATGTTGACCAGAGGGATGACCGGAACGGAAAAAACTAAGCGGCGAGGGGGAAAGCCAGAGGGAAAGGACTGGGAAATTAATTCGAAGGGCTACAGCGTCCGACACGGTGCGGCGGCGTCGCCCGCGGGGCGTCCCATTATCATACGCCGCCGCGGTGCGACGCTGCGGTGCGGTAATGAAATCCCACTCGCCGTGGGAGTTGCGGATGCGGCCTCTCGTATCAGCGGTTAAAGAAGGAGAAGTGGCCCTTAAACGCGGCCAAAGCGGACGACCGATGCGACAACGTCGAAGCACCCCCGGGGAGAACGGAAAGAGCGCATTGATGGAATAAAAAATAATAAAAACGCGCAAGTGGCTTCCGTATGGGATTAAAAAACTCGTCGACCGAGATGAAACACCGACAGCGATGTCATCCGCGTAGCGGCGGAGTTAACGATTAAAAAACATGGAAATTAATGCAAAACGGCGCGGCATCTGCCGAGGGAGGCATTTCTCGTCGGGACAAGAGCGCGCGCGCGGAACGTTCCATTATCCGAGGCCGCGACGCCGCGACGCCGCGACGCGCTAATAAACTTCCGCTATCCGTCGCGAGGGAGCGGCATTCCGAATTAACGCCGTAAAGGAGCGACGTAGCCGGCATACGAGATCAAAAACGTCCCCGGCCGAGAGCGATAACCGTAATCGAAGAAACGCAAGAAGAAGAACGCGAGGAACGTCTAACGGGGGCGTTACCGCGGACGTCGAGCGATAAAGAGGCCCCTGTGCGTAATGAAAAAACGAACGCCCTACCGAGACCACCCGAGACAATGGCGATAAAGCGAGGACAGCGGAACGCAGGCCGAAACGCGGAAATTAATCCAAAGGGACGCGACTCCGCGGTTGCGGCGCGGCGCGCCAATAAAATCCGCCCGTCCTCCGGCGACGGATGCGGTTTCCCGTATTAGCGGCGTCCGGCCCTCGAAATTTGCGGCCGTCCGGAGCGGAACGACGGATCGCTGCCCCTCGGAATTGTCGCGCGCATTAGTTTGCTTTGGCGTCGCCGCCTCGCATAATGGCCCAATAACGGCAGAATTCGCTCGCACTTGGCGGCCCGTGACGGAAGGCGATTCGCCCCGCCGCCTCCTATCGGGGTCGTTATCGGGATTCGCGACCGATTATCTCGATTTGTGACGAAAATCCCTGGATCGCGGTGGACGACTCGGGAAGGAAGAAATCGGGTTCCGTCCGCTCATCCCCTCGGCCACTCCCGAGGGACGCCCGACTCGGAGGGAAATCTGGAAGGTTGCCGTTCCTCGAGGACTTATGCGAGCGATTTCACGGGTGCGGGGCTTCCAAGGATAAACGGGGCCCCTGAACGATTCGGTGAACCGGACGAATGAGTATTCCTACGAGTGCTCGTTAGGTGGGGCCAGTGGTCGGGGTTTAGTGCGGACATCCCTCGGGAGCGGGGATGCGGAAGAATACCGGAGCGGTGCATAAATTCTCCCGGCGCGGGCGGGCCGCAACGCGGCCGTCCATACGTTAGGTCGCGGTGTAATTTCAACGTCAACTTCATCCGCCGATTATAGGGATGCAAATGAGGCGACAAAGAGCGAAGCCCGCGGCTCCTCCTGCGTTCCGGAGATCGAGGATTACGCTCAAAGGCGATTTACGTTCGCGAGGGTCGTCGTAACCCCGAAAAGAAAATTTTCCCGTGCTCGTGGTAACCTCTTTATATATTACTTTGTACCTTTCCTAAGTTACCCCGTTTGCCATATCCTCCTACCCGATCTTTATTTTCCCCGCAGAATACGGTGTAATTTAAACGTCGACTTTGTCCCCGAGTCCTCCCCCGAATTCGACGAGAACCGGGTGCGAGTTCGGGTGTTCGGAAGCTTTTAGCCAGGAGAGCTTTTAGAGTTTCAAAGCTTCGAGAACCGCGTCGCGTCGTCGTTCCTTCGGACCCGGGGGAGGAGGGAACGGCAGAGTCCGAGGGTAGTTCGGGCCCGTTGGTTCTCCCCTCCGGATTTGGGCCGCGGGTCCGAGTGCCTCTGTCTCAACTTTTCCCCCCGTTAACGAGGACGCCGCCGAGCAAGTTTTTACATTTTTATCGGCGCATCCGCGACGACTCCGCCGAGATCTCCGGGGCTGCATAAGGATCGGGCTCCCCGCGCGCGGGAAATATTAAATCCAAACTCGGGGGTCCTTTAACGAGGGTCTCGCCCCAGTCGGACTTCCCGGGAACTCGGCTCTTCGATCACCTTTTAACGTATTCCGCCTCGTCGGGAGAACCAGGGAAAAGTTCGCGGATCCGAGGCGACGGGTCTCCGTTTTGTTTCCAATTTATAACGACGCGATGGGATAATCGCGAAAACCAAGATGCGGCCAAGTAACCATGCGTTATTCGCGTGAGACCGAATTTGTACGTCTCGTTCCGAGAGCGCCTCCGGCTCCACTTTTTGTCTCGTTAACGAGGACGCCGCGGGGGAATTTTTACATTTTTATTAGCGCATCCAAGACCCGACTTTCCGGAGAGAATATTAAATCAAAACTCGAAGACCCTCGAACCGAGACCTCGTCCTTTGGCCCCGAGCTCCAGGGATGCGGACGTCCGGTCGCCTTTGAACCTACCTCGATTAATAAACGACCGTTCGCGAAGAGGGCAAGGATCCCCGGCGAGTCGCTGCAAGGCGTACGTAAAATGCGATCTTACTTCTAATTGCAGGATCGGCAACCGACGAAAGTTTCGATTAATATCGCACCTCGCCGTGAAGGGGGTCCCTAACGAACGGCGAGCAATTTTCGGAAAACGATGGTCCCGACTCGGTACCGAGCCCGCCCGCTGCTCCAAATTTCGCGACCCTCGCGGAGCATGCGTATAGGAATCATTTACAGCCATCCGAGTAAGCATCGAGCGACCCAAATCGACGAAACGCAGACCCGGAATATACCCGCGGACAACCTGTTAATATCCATTTCAAAGGGCCCACTTGGCTCGTCGTACCCGCGGGAAGGGAACGCGCTTCCGTTGGACGAGTTCAACACCCGCTCCCACCCGAAGAGAAAAAATATTTCGCTAATTCAAAGAATAGTTATTTCACTCGAATAAATTGGATGCAACGTTTATTCGGAGTTACGACAATTGATTTCAGTTTTTGGAAAAATTCCTCCGTCGTTCAACGTTCCAAAAATCGCCGCGGTGAATTTTGCGGAACTTGCCAGGATCGTCGCAGGAAGTGACGAACACTCGAGGCTCTCTCTTCCTCTCGCCATCCCTCTCACGAAGCCCCGTAGGCAGTTCGTAACGAGACACCTGAAATAACGAACCCACCGGGCCCTGGTAGGCACATAACTCGCCGGATCGACGCAAGAGGACGACCCCGCGAAAAGCGACGGAACCAGGGGAGGATGTCGGGAGAGGGGGAGTTTCCCGTTCCCTGACCTCTCCGTCTCTCCTTTTTCCCTTCCGGGAAGAAGTTTCCGTCGTCTTTTCTCAAACTTCCAAGGGAAGTGCAGTCGACTCTCCTCGGCGCGACTCGCTTCCTCTTCCCTCGCCAACGCCCGCGAGGACGCGAGATCGGTGCCACCGTTGGCAACGATGGGGTGTTTAATTTATAAAAATTCCGATCGTTCCGATCGGAGCTCTTTGGAACGCGGGAAGTCGGTCACCGAATTTACGCGGGAGGAGAAAAGTCCCCATCTTTGATGCCGCGGACCGCCAACGAGCTCTCGACTCGCCCTAATCTCCGCCACTTTCATCGCCGCTTTTCTTCACGCGAGAGCCAACGGGATGGCACGGGGTCGTTCCGCATCCTCGCCGCGATCATCCTCCTCCGGCGCCATTACTTTGCAGCGCCTGCCTCGGCTTTAAGGCTAAAAAATGAACGGCTTATTCTTGAAAATACGGAGGGTTGCTTCCCCTCTTCGCGGGACCGGATCCTGGCCTCGCCCGAGAATCCTCGACTCCACTCCGGGATGATCCTTTGAAAAATCAATGCCCGAGACCCCGAAATCTTCCCAGGGCCTAACATCGGAAAATAAATAGTCCCGTCGATCGCTGTCTTTCCGACGTCATCCGAGTCCTCGCGAAACGATCGTCGGTCGGGGGCATCGCTGCCCTCGCGCCATGCAGAATGCAGACGGCTCTCGTCGGGGTAATGCCCCTCCGGGCAGAGGATCTCCAAGGGGAACATAACGCGAGCGGTCCTCGTAACTATTTAATCCGTAACACCCGCCCCGGCCCCGCAACGTCCCCAACGATCCCGGCAGGGGGTGGCGTCTCGACGCCTCGATCCCAGGGATTTCGGCGTCGGCGTGCCGCACCGACGCGGACCGGCGCGTCCACTTAATGGCCAGCTTTGATCCCGCAAACGGGACGTCCCGGTCGACCCCGTCATCCCGCTGCCTCGTATCCCGAGGGAACTCCCGGCGACGGGAAGTCGGTCCCCGCAAAGCCTCTCTCCGGGACCTAAACGCGGATGTAAGCTTCCAGGAGGAGCTTACCTCCCGGAGAACTTGTCCTCCCAACTTCCCGGAGATCTCGGAATTTTTCCGCCAACTTGCCGCGTTTTCCCACTCCGGTCCAATTTTTCAGGAAATTTCCAACTTCCGGAAGCGACGACTCCCCGCGAGGGTCGATCCGTCACGGATGCCCAGGGCTGTTGGCACTTCGCGACCTCCCGAAAACGATCAAAGGTCCGCCGCTCGTTTGCATTCTTCCGCGGTTTGCGCGCGGAAAATTGGCCGGTGCCGGTTTTCGGCTAACTCCTGGACGGCAAACTATCGGTGACACCTCGCGGGGCCTGCCAGTAATTTTCGAATTTTCGAAAGGGACGCGATCGATCCCCCGCTCGCGGGACCCGCGGGCTATTGTCGTCGAAACACAATGAGAGCGGCCGTCCAATTCCATCGCTTTTATTTACACTTTAACCCGCGAATTTATGGGAAACGCTTCGAAGCGACCATTCATATTTTGAAATCCCCCGATGCGCATTATTGAAACAATAGCGATATTAATTCTAAACGTCCATTTGCCGACTCGGAGCCCCTAGGGGACGCGCGACGATTTGGGCTCAGTTTTCGGATTAACCGCGACGACGGGTTATCGTTCAAAACAGACAAAATGACCAAAAAATGATAGTCCATCCCCGAACGATCGCATCCGACGCCTTTCCGACGCGGTCTATCCTTCGATGGTTCCATCCGACAGCCATCAAACATCGACGCCTTTCCAGGCGTCGGATAGGCCGGCTTTGCGCGTCTGCCGGCAGAAACCGCGTCGACTCGGCTTTGATCAAGCAGCATCCCAGACGTCCCGACCGAAGCCGACGGGTTTTCCTGAAAAGGGATTTCCCCCGTTTTCCTCCACCCCTCGATTCGCCTGGCGCGTCCATTTATCGCTCAACGTCCCAATAAGAGAGTTCCCTAGGCAAAGGAAAACAGCGGCAGACTTCGGCTCCCATCTCGACGAAACGCTAATCCAATGACAGCGCAATTAAGAAAACCCGGGGGGAGATGTTTCCGGAAAGAGCATCGGCGTCCGCAGATGATCGTTCCCTCGTTAATGGCTTCCGATGGCCCTCGAGTTCCCCGAGGAAGTTGTCAGTCGTAACGAAAGAGAAAACCCTCCCGAAGATCTTCCGTGCCATTTCCTTCCCAGCAGTCGGGGGCTTTGATCCTGCGAACGGGACGTCCCGTTCGCGTCCCGAGGGAGCCCGTCGACGAGGCGTCCCACGGGACTCGTCGAGTGGACGAGCATCCGCAGCCCTCGGGGGATGGTATCGAGGAGAGAGAGAGTCGATCCGGGATGATATCGGGAGACAAAGGGACGCCGAGGACCAGTCGGCAGCCGGGGGACAAGGCCATAAATTCGAGATGGCATCGACGGTAACGAAGAGGCAGGGGAAACAACCTCGCTAAATAAACTTTCGAGTATCGACTGATTCCGGCTCGTTTTCTCTCTTCCCGTCCGCTCCTTTGAGCGAAAATATATACAAAAAATATAAGACAAATATCTTTTGTTCCTTATTCGGACTCGAAGTGGAAAATAAAATAGGGAAAAGAAGTTTCTCTCGCGCGGCGCGTGGCGACCATTTTTTTCCCCGCTCGCGAGGGAACGACTTTCCGGGCGACTCCATTTTCCTCCTTTTTACCGCTTCCCGTCGACGTTAGGAACGGTAATCGAGCGGTTTCTTCTCGACGGCACGACGACCGTTGTCCCGTGCTAACGCTCGACGGGGCAGGTTCTTCCCTTCAAATTGGTCCATCGAACGAGGGATTTCAGTTTTTTCCCGGCAGGAGTCCTGCGAGCGCCGTTCCGCGCTTATAGCCGCAACCGAACCGCAGACTCCGGGATCACGCAACGGCGAAAAGCTCCGGTCTCGAGACGTTAATCGCGAGACATTTACTCCGCATCCAGGGAAACGGTTACGACTCCGTTTACGGTGCTTATCTCGGGTTCGAGTCGCCACGTTTTTCGGGACAAAATCGTCGAGACGGCGCGGGATCGAAAATGCGTCGGGCAAACAAATCGGGATGATTCGCTTCCCCGAAAATTCATCGTCCATCACGGCCGGCCGGTCCCAAAGGGGTGTAACGAGATTCGGCGGTCGGCGACCGGTTTCGCCTCTTCCTCCATTGAGTGCAGTTAAAGGTAGAAAAGCCGGCGGGTTACCGTAATACGAGTCCCGCGCAAAAAGGGGTCGGAGCGACGGACGAGTTTTAACTTAAATTAATCCCGGCCGAGAGAGAGAGAGAGAGCCCTCGTTAAGTGGGATACTACAAACGGCATAAACCGGCAAATTGCTACGGCCCTTCTTTTTCGGGGCGCGCAAAATGGAGCGGATCCAATATCCGCGGCCCTCCTCCGGTTCGGCCGCCGACTGCGGGGCAAACAACTATTAATAACGCGTCTTCCACGTCGCGCGTTCCCTCGCGACCGGAGTGCGGTTCGTTTCGACCACGTCGCCGGGTTAACGGCTCGGCAAATGCCGGCGGTTAGCCCGACAGCGTTTTCTCGCTTTCCCGGTCTCCTTTCTCGCTGCCCTTGCATATTCCGCCGGACGTTCGCCGGCTTCCGACCTCTCGTTTCCATCGGCACTTTTTCAACCCTCGGGAGATATTGCCTTTACGCCGACCTCGCGAATTCCTCCCCCGGACCCTCCGCCGAGGTCGTTTGCTCCTGACCGGCGAAACCGGTGCCGGCAGCGGTTGGTTTCGATGGCAATGATGTAAATAAATGAAGGTCATTGTTTTTGGCAGGAAAGTTGGCACCGGTGCGGAGGCAAACGGCCTTAAATCGGGAACACCCCGTCTCGACTTTTCCTCCCCTTTGGCGTCGCCGCCAGAGGGTGGAGAACCGCTCGAAAAACTCGAAGCCGCAAAGTGCCGCGCGTTACAAATTTCCATAAATTAAATTTCCGCCCCCGACGCGACCGGGTGCTCCAGGAAGTGTCTACATCCGGTCGCCGGGGGGTCTGAAATCCCACTCTCGCTGAAACCGCAATCCGCTGCCGGGCCCGAGTGCCTATCGAAACTTACCGCCCACCTCCGCCGGCGGGATTACTTTGGCCGCCACCCCGAGAGAAAAAATTCAATGAACCAAAGAAATATTTTTTTAATTCAACAAGTAATTATTTCACTGAAATAAGCTCAAATAAATTGTCACAGTTCCGAAGAAACGTCGCGTATAATTAATTCGAGTTTGAGTCAAATCATTATTTCTTGAATTTTGGGGTGATATTAAAATGGCACGATATCGAGCAATCGTCTTCGTTCCTCGGAACGCGACTATTATTTTCCATTATTTGCGCAAACTCCCCTTTTGTTTACTCATGCATCAGGAATATGACAGGATATAATGAGAGGTTTAAAGCAACCTGCAACGTGCCGGGGAGATGGGCTTTAACTAGTAAATCCGGAGCTTCTAGAGCGGGCCGTCGTATTCGTAAATAATATAACGAGTACTCTACCGTTACCGAGAGCATCGATGCTAATTAAACGCGTAAACGATATTTATCGCGAAACCTCGTTTATAGATCGCCGGGGGCTTCCTCTCTCGCAAGGAGCGAACGAATCCCGCCGTCTTTCTCGAAAATGATACGACCCACCTGCGTTATCAACGTTCCAAATAAATCCCCATACTTTAACCCATCTCCACGAATTAATAGAAACTCGACAATGAGTCGCGTCAAATTTCTTTCATCGAAGCAAAGAACTCATGGCGAATGGAAGCACCACCGAGACATCCTTGAAACCGCTTGCGGAAAAATGACCGGAGGAATTCGGCGCAATTTCGACGCGCGCTTCCGGGTCGGGTACGGAACCGCAGCCGGATTCCGCTCCAACGCGGGCGACTTCGGGCGGAGTTCGTTCCGCGGAAGGGTTATTATCCACCGGGTCGCAGGAGACGGGGGACCTAATTGGGTCAGAGGGCGGGCCAGGGTTCGGACGAAGCTTTTTCGGGTCCGTTGAACTTAATTGGGCGAGCGCTCCAGGAATTTGGGGTACACGCGAGGCGCGGCCGCGACGGCCAGGATTGCGTCGGGGGACCCGGAGGAGCTCGTCCTCGCCAGATGACGGCCAGATGGAATTTGAGAGCGACCCGGGGGTGCGTAGGACGCTGCTCGTTAAGGCGGCATGAAAGCGACGGGTTAATCGTTTATGAAGCTTTTCTCGAAATTAAGTGCACCGAATGGTTCGAAATCTTGCCACGTCAACGCGGAGGCCTTATGGAAGGTCCCGATCCCCGTGAAATTATCATTTATAAATCGTTAAAAAATATTTACGGATAAATTTAATTTACAAAGATGAAATTTCACGGGTGTCAGGGCCTTTGCATTTGCGTGGGAAAATTTCGAGCGATTCGATACACCCAGTTCGGAGATAAGTTTCATACACGGGAGATTTCTCGCGTCACCTCAAGACCCGCCAGGGTCGCCACCGGCTAAAGGTCTCTGCCCACCTCGGAATTAATCCGCCGATGTATCGGAGGAGGTACGTCGAGCGTTATTTCACCCCGAAGGGAAAATTGACCGCCCCCTGAAAACCGAAGCGAATCACGAGGAGGTTCAATTTCTCCGGGGCGTATCCCGATCGAAGACGGGAAAGGCGAACGTGATATTTTCCCCGGGGTCGGGGCATTCCGCCAATTATGAACGGCCGATCGGATGTGAACTTAAGGATTTCCCTCCAATTCTGTCAGCTTGTACGGAAGATATGACGGAGCGATGGCGAATCCTGAATATTCAAGGTGCCATTAGTTCCATCGATAATTCCGGGAGAGGATTAATTCTCAAATCGAAAGCGCGCCGAGGGGCCTCCGACGACTCCCGTTGATGCGATTCCGTCGTCTCCGAGGGGAAAAAAAAGCCGGGGGGGGAGAAAAGGAAACTCGCTATTTATCTCCGGACTATCCAATACGTTTCCTCGAACGCGGCGCCATTTTCGTCCTCCGCGAAGGAGCCGGTCCCCGTGCACTTTACGATCCGATAAAACCGGGCCGATTCGGTTTCGGTAACGCGAAGAGACTTCGAGGAAATAAATCAGATCACTCGGGCTCGCCTCGGCGCTCCCGCTCCAAAGCCTCCTAAAAAGACACACCTTTGGAAAGGGGGGCAAAATCTGCCAGGAAACGATCTCGGAGAGATCCCCTTCGCCGTTTCCGGGTGTCTCTCTCGTAGCTCGGAGGTGCGTTCGCGCTCCTTCCCTAAAAACGTCGGAAACGCCGGAAAGGACTACTCTTCCCCGATATAACGTCGGATAACCCATTCTCCTTTTCCCCGAGGAGCAAAAATCCCTTATCGAGGATCTCCACCAGAGGTCGAGGACGTAGTTGGAAATTCGCGAGCTCGACGCATGACCCAGGTTGATCCGTGTTTCAGCTATCGGAGGACATAGGCTACGTCCTCTACTCCGCGCTGGGCAGCTTCTACATCCCCTCGTGCATCATGGTCTTCGTCTACATCCGCATCTACTTCGCGGCGAAGGCGCGGGCTCGGCGGGGGATCCGGAAGCAGCCGCGGCCGCGGCCGACGCAGCCGCCGGAGTCGCCGGACGTGCGGCAGACCAGCTTCACGCAGAGCACGCCGGCCACGGAGACCAGGAGGACCCCGGGGTCCGCCCTGGAGAACGTGGCCACCATCGAGAACCAGCCGGTCCAGATCCCCATCGTCACCTGCGACTTCGCGAGCGACGTCAGCACCTCCGAGGCGGAGCCCGGAGGGGGCGGCATCCCCCTGGAGGAGAAGGACACGCTCAAGGTAAACCCCCTCTATCCCGAGCCGAAACGGCGCGTCCAATTAATTCTCGTAACTTGGCTATGATCTCGATACCCCGGATCGCCCCCAAAGTCCCCGACCGATACAGAGCGCGGTTGCACGCAGGTGACGATGCCGCTGCCGGGTCAGAAGATCGCGTCGAAGGCGTGTCTGTCGGTGAACGGCGAGGGCCAGTCGAGCCAGAGCATCCCGATCCGGTGTCGAGCGCCGTCGGTGGGCATCGACGTGGACATGGTGTCGGAGTTCGACCCGTCGTCCTCGGACAGCGGGGTGGTGTCGCGATGCGCGGTGGTGAAGCCGCTGAAGCGGCGACTCTGCCAGCCGATCTTCGGCCGGAAGACGATGGCCAAGCTGAAGCGGGACCACGGGGGCGGGGGCGGGGGCGGGGGCGGCGGCGGCGGCGGGGGTGAGGGGGGCCGACACGGCGGGAAGGACCCGGGGGTGGAGGCGAAGCCCCCCAAGCCCCGCGACCCCGAGAGGGAGAAGCGCCGGCTGGCCCGGAAAAAGGAGAAGCGCGCCACGCTGATCCTGGGCCTCATCATGGGCAGTTTCATCGCCTGCTGGTTCCCCTTCTTTTTCCTCTACATCGTCAAGCCGCTCTTCCCGGACCTGGACATCCCCGGCCGGGCCTTCACCGTCGCCTTCTGGCTCGGCTACACCAACTCCGCCCTCAACCCCGCCATCTACACCGCCTTCAACAAGGACTTCCGCAGGGCCTTCCAGAGGATACTCTGCAAATGAGCTCCGCCGGTGCTCGCGCTCGACGTTCCCAGGACCCGGGCCACCGTCTGAGCCCTCGCGAGCCTCGGCGACGCGCTCGGGACGGGGGGGCGGGGAGGAGCGGCGGAGGCGGCGAGCCCCCGGATCGAAACGCAATATTCGAAGGAGCCTTAGAAAATGGGGGCATCGCGGACGGCGACGTCCCCCGTAGGTCCTATAGTAGATGTTATTAACGTCGACGTGGCCGCTCGCCGTTGCCGACGTCCGATGGCGCCTCGGTCGCGGCCGAGAGATCCCCGGAGAAGCCTTTCGCGACCCTCTTGGTTATTTTTTCTATGGCGTCTGTCCGTTCCCTCGAGTCGAGCTTGCTTTCGACGTCGTTGCGGCCAAAATCGAATCGAACGTCTCGCTCCTCCCCGTCGCGCGATTTTCCCCACTCTTCACCTTGCCGCGAGAATCTCCGAGAGGAAGCGCGAACACCGGGGCGAAGGGATCGGCGGAGAAGCGGAGAGGACTACACCGACACACGACACGACAATCCGCGGTAACCGACGCTAATGCGACGCTACAGCGACGACGAGAGAGAGAGAGAGAGAGAGAGAGAGAAAGTGTGCGTGCATGAGTGAGAGAGAGAAAGAGTGAATAATCGAGATACCATAAAAAATACAGTAAACGCGAGAGATCTGAAAGGTTATTGACAAATAAGACGAGCAAAATGTTTCCTACTAAGCGCATAGGTTGTATAGGATCGAGGTGTCGATCGTAATCGTTATCATTCGAGTTTCAATAAATTTATATAGCTGAGTTATATATATATATATATAAATATATATATATATTTGAATTTTAATGTTTACAAGAAGAACGGGCTGGACGCTCGAATCTCGCGCGCGGTCCCGTGACCGCCCGCGCGGCATTGCCGACGCAATAACGAAAAAAACGAGGAAGAGCCGAGACAGAAAACGAGAAGAATCGAGTCGACCGATATCCGCGCGTCTTTCTCTTCGTATCTCCGCGACGACCGCGCGTCCCTCTTCCTCCCTCGTTTCCGCCGAAGGTGGAGGCGGGAGGAAGACGGAGAGAGACCCGGTCGAGATACGAAGGGAGAGTCGTAATCCGAGCTAGAGGGGCCCATATGCAATTCGCCGGTCGGATTATACCCGACGAGCCGAAGTACCGGTACTCGCAATGTCCTGTGCCGCGCGGTGGCCGGCAATTCCGCGGGCCGGTTCGCGAAAAAGAGGCCCTCTTGCCTCGCGGCGACTCGATTTTTGAATCCGTCGGTTCCGGGTGGACCGAAATTATTTCCAGACCCGGGAATACGCGGATGTTTCCCGACCGAGGGGCGATCGCGGTCGACGCGAATCGAGGGATCGACCGACCGAGTAATTCGTCACCGGCGGGTAAATCGGAATCCAAGCGGGCAGGACGGGTCGAATAATTGCGCGAAAATCGCGCCAAACGTTCGGCCGGGGCGACGCCGAAGACATCCGCTCGAGAACGTCCCACTTGTTCGCGGAGCACCGTCGATTCACTTTCGATCGTGGAGGAACGTCGACGGACCGTCGATACCGTCGACGATCGTCGCGAATTACCCCCACCGACTCGTATCAGCCGTCGCGATTTGTAATAACGTAAATTTCTAAAAATCAAACGACTTAAATGTACCCATTGCGTTAAAATGGCAGCCGGATCCTTTCCACGCGGAACGGGGATATCGATTCTAGCCGGGGCCGTCGATATTTCCCTAAAACGATCGACTCGAGAAACGATGGTCCTCGACGAGCCCCTCCGCGCACGCGCACCCCGTACCCTCGGTCGTCTTAGACGGCGCTGGGGTAAAGCTAAGTATTTTGCGAACTTTTCGAAATATCTCTGTGTGTCAGTACCTATTAACTCGCGCGAGTTTATCGCGATAACGGGGCGATTATGTAAGAGTATAAGTACCGAGCTCGGAGATGCCGCCCTCGAAGGTTCGGCCGAGTCGATCGAGGCGTCTTCTTTATCCTAACGATTCAACTCTAATAGCTACACGAGGTATTACCCGGAGTATTACGCGTGTCCACGAGGACGACCCGTTTCCCACTTCCGAATGTTCGTTATTTCTTAAGCGGATTTAAAGAAGAGAACCGAACTCGAGGAAAATGCCGACTCTTGGCGCGCGTACTCGCCGGTTAATACGCGCATACATATGCATCGAGTACATATATATGTATATATATTATTACCATATACAGGGCGAGGCACCTGACACCCCCGTGAAATATCTCCGTTATTTCCGACCTGACGATGCAACGATTCGCCCAAAATTTCGCAGCTCCCAGATTTTAATTTAGATAACGTATCGCGTCCGACGCGGCGAAGATTAGGTTAAATTCAAAGGACACCAGTCAAATGCCAAGTACGTTACTTATCCGAAAACCCCGCATCATCATCGATTCGAGGTCGTTAACTGACGAGCGCTAACGGACTAGCTCTGAAAAAAAAAGAAAATCCTTGAAATTCGCCCACGCGTTCCTTCGTCACGGGTCGTAGGTAGGAAGGATGTCCAAGACGGCGGAGGCGAGTCGCCCTGTATACGCATACACGTGTAACTAATCAAAGTCGCCGTAGGGATCCAACGATCGACCTTATGATTTCCATTTGTCGGACGCGTCCCCGCGAGAATCGACGCCTCCTTGACCCACCTCCTGGTGCCGGGCTCCTTTGAACGCGGAATTGAAGACGCGGGGACTCTAATTTCTTCCCGGCTTGTAATCAGACGAGAGAGAGGGGCGAAGGGTGCACAAAGAGAGACGGAAACGCGGCGCCGAGGAGCCGGCGCGAACGAGAGGCGAAGACGATTACCAAGGACCCAACTTTCGGGGCGGATCGGCCCGCTCAAAGGCAAATACAAATTAACCGCCGGAGCGGAACAGTCTTTGCAGTCCCGCGTAGATTTTGTACACCGGCTCGTCTTTTGTCTCGTCCCGGTAATTCGAGGAAAAGTTGCCGCGCCGCGTGGCGGAAGCGCCGGATCTTTCGTCCTTCCGGGCAAAGATGGAAACTGGCCAAACTCGCGTCTTTGCAACGACGACGCAACGACCGTTCACCGCGACATTTGATTTGTATTCGGTACCCCCGGTTCGAAGATGAGTTTCATGGACGAGACCTCTTTGACCCCGCTCTCGCATCACCTTAACGATTAATCCGCGCAATTGAATCGTACGAGGTTTAATTAAATCTGCAGTTTTTGCCCCCGGGGTAAAAGCGGAGGGCCGCTCGACCTCGACGCACCGGTTCTGGAATTGCGTGCCTCGAGGTCGTTTACGCCGGGCGCGCGAACCGTTAAAACGGTTCCAACTTTCCTCCGCCCGGAGTCGGCCCAACTTCTCCCCGAGTTATCGGCTCATTTATTCAATTATCTCGAACCTTGGCACTGACTGTCTCGTCCCCTGCCACGTCACCGTGAACTTTCCCGACTCGACAGGGAAAAGAAGCGGACCTCTCTCGCGTTTCCACGGATTCGCTTCGATGTATTCGCCGCGAAACTCTCCCGGACTCCCCGATCCGAGGACCCGTTAATTAACGACCAACGACTAATTAAAATTGTCGGCATTTCGTGAGCATGATTTTGTAACGTCTCGCCGTCCCCAGGAGATGGAGTCGCCCTCGCGTCGATCCTCGCCGGATTTTCGTAAACGGCGCCGACAAATTCTATCGATAATATTGGAGCAATGAAATCACTGTGATATCACTAAAACGCTTTCAAGGTGTGCGTCGGGACGAGGAGCGATTTAATCGGCGCAAAAGAGAGGGAGAAAACGAGAAGACAAATCGGAGAGCGTGAGAGCGAAAGGACGAGGGTGAAAGCGAGCGAGAGAGAGAAATAATGAGTAAAAAGAGAGAAAATTTATGATATTAACGATCGAATTGTAAATCGTATTACCGAGAATCGATTGACTATTACGAAACTTGTATTATTATAGTCGAAAGGATCTATATATATAAATATACTTATGCATGTACATAAATACGTCAAGGAAAAACCTACCACGTGCATATATATGTATATATATAGACGTTACCACCTATTATTACTAGGGTCATCGTTACTACGACGTCTGTCATTATCATTATTATCGTAACGGTTATTACGATTATCGGCAGGATGGTCATCGTTAGCGTCACTATTGTCGAAAAAAGAAGTCCTATCCTCTAATAGCGTCGGCTGTCCGTTTTCCTAGCTCGGGGGTTGGACGGGAAAAGTGCGACCGGCGGAGAGGCGCGAAACTTTCCGATTATTTGCGTATATATACACCCATGTGTCCGCATCCGTGTATATATGTACAGATATGAAAGATGGCGAGGAAGTCGGTGCCCTGTACATACGTAGGAGTCACTCGAGAGCCGGGGGGTCTCGATTTCCTCGGCTTTTCAGCCGATACGAGACCCTCCCGGCTGTAGAAAGTAGAGTTTAAGGTTTTCTCCGAGTAGATTCTAAGAGGAATAGAGACAGATATATGGAGAGGATGCGTTAGAGCGAGGGAAAGAGAGAGAGAGAGCCAGCAGAACGCGCGACGAGCCGTGAAAACGATTATGGGTCGAAAGAATGGTCAAATGGAGAAATGCTCCTTCGGCTGAAAAAGTCGCGTCTCGAACGCAAATCCTGGTTTACGTCGTCCGGTATTCGAGTACCGATCCATCGAAAACGCCGAGAAAACGTTTTTAGAGACCCGGCGAACCGGAGCGAGAAATTTTGACCGTGCTTTGGACTCATCCCTCGAAGGGCCACGAGCGTGAGTAAAAAGTTTCAACGAAATGTAAACCGATCGTGTAAACGGGACCACGTAGGCGTCCGTCTCTGTCAGAGCATTGTCTTTGAGTTTTGACCATAACTTCGACTCACCCTCGGAGCCCCCTTGACCGGGATTTCCAGGGACAATAGCGAGCACGCATGTATACATAGAAATTAATATATATACATATATATAAATAGAAGTATCATACGACTTATCCGTGTCATCGGCGAGAGACGAGCCGCGGCCCATTTCTCGACACCGTCTGGATTCGATCGAGCAAAAGATGCGAATCGATCGGCGATCGATCCCGCGAAAATTTGGATCGGGAGTCCTCGAGCGTTTCGAAGGAAAAAGAAAAAATTAACAATGTCGAAATTCCCTGTCGAGTTTCTCTGGTGGACCACTTATCCCAGTCCTTGTATCAGACCCCCCGCGAGCAGCTCCTTCCTCGAGAACAGCCATTGCCCCGCGTTTCGTCCCGATCCGGATTCCCCGACAGGTGAAATTTCTTCCATTGGTTTCCATCGCTCTTAAGATGCTATGAAAGGGTCATTCTATATAAAACGTCAAAATATTTATAAAACTCTCCAAACTGGATGCACCAAAAATCAATGGAAACTTCAGCAACTCATATATAAAATGACCCTTTCATATCACCTTAATAATTTCTACGAGTAGTAAAATTTCGGTGAATTTTGCTCGGAGAAAAATGGCCGTCGAGAAAGCGAGCTGCACGGGCCCCCGTGTATGGAGAACCATGTAAATGCTTGAACAATCAATAACTACGAGAGAAGAGAGACCAGGAGAACGATCGCTGCGGGTCGAAGACGTCGGACGTTATTAAAGTCATTAACGATTCATCTCTAGTGGGATTTGTAGCCTGATCCGCGAAGTTGTTAATCCTCGTAGTCCTCGAGGGATGTCAAACCTTCCGATGACGGTCCTCGACCATCGTGACCTCTCTTTCTCTCTCTCTCTCTCTCCCCCTCTAAAACTCTCCCCTTTGACAAACCATGTCTTCGTTTCACTCACTCTCTCTCTCTCTCTTTCATTCTCTTCTTCCCAACGTTTCCGAAATTTATCTAACCAGAAACCGTTCGAAAACATTTCTTTACTCTGCGTTTCTTCCTCAGAAATCCATTTTGATTTCCATCTGGGGACAGAGGGTCGATGTCCGGTAAAATCGGGGAGCGCTTCGTTATCCTCGACATCTTGCAAAGGATAACGAACCGAGTCGGATAATTATTTTTGGAATTAGCAAAATATTTCTTTGGTACCGTTCAAAGAAATATTTCTCTGGCTCGGTGAGATTTTTTTTCTTCGGCATTGGAATCCATCTTCGGTATCCCAGGACTCTCGGGGATCCTCGCGTTTCTTTCCGGGGGAATAGCGATTGTCGAGCTAAGTTTCCCTTCGAGGCGGTGAGTCCTTTCTAGCCAACAAAGGAGACAAAGACGGCTTTGATTCGATCGACTTCCATCCCGTCGCGGACTTACACCCGGGTGTGGCTCCCAGAAAATAGACCACGTGCCCCGGATCGTCCTGGTCGAATCAGGTCGGGCCAAATGGGATTCCCTCTCGTGAAAATGATTACCCCGGCCTCGGGGACCTCCCCGAATCGGGCTGATTGTTGCAGCAAGAAAGGATTGTTTACGGTCGACGGTACACGGTAATCACCGGAGATGATTGGCTCCACTTTCCCGGGAGTTTCTCGAAATCCCGGCGTCTCCCGTCGGGGCATCGCCGGGACTTCCGCTCTTCTCCTTTTTCCCTCGACCATCGAGTGCTCTCCGTTTGTCGAACGTGAAAAATTCCTTTTTCACGTTCGCGACCACCCGCTAACTTACGAGATCCCGGCTAGTGGCACTTTGGGAAAGCGGAAAGCGACTCTCAAAGCGAAATCGAGTCTCTCGAACCTAGCCAACGTTTTCGCGACATTCCCCCTCGCCTCGGAGAATCCTTCGATTAAAATCGACCGGACTCGCGGGCGTCCTTTCTTGGTGCCCGCGAATTCGCTAAAATTGTCGCAGACGAGATCGGACTGAAATAAAAAAAAAACATTTTCTCTCGTAACGTTTCGCCCCGAAGGAAACATCTTTCCAGCCACCGCGACGGAGTCCGAGATGGATCGTTGGATGAATAATTTTCCCTTTCTCGTACCTCCCGTCGGAAGACGTTTTCTCGTAAAAATATTATCCCAGTTTCCGGTGCCCGGAGCTATCGGGGAAGGGGAGGCAAATTATTCGCGATCGATGCCTCGCGACAATCGCGCCAACTTTCCCCAGGAGAGACCGAGTTCTTCCCGACAGCCCGCGAAACGCTCTTGTATTTCTTTTCCCAAGCATCGTAAAGTGTTTCTCCCCCTCGGTTCCCTCTTTCCGAGTTCTTTCGGACCGAGTCGAAGGAAATAAAGGGAGTCCTTGACTCGGTGGACTCCCGTTCGGGAGGAGCGAGCACGACTCGCCGGAAGTTGATGCAAAATGGGTCGCCTCGCCTTCGACGTCTACTTCGCCCGAAGAAAAAAAGAAACTCGACGGATACGTCGCAGGCGCGTCCACCCTCTCCACCCTCGAGCGCACGCATTCGACCCGCCTTGAAATAATTTCCTTATCCTCCCACCCCCCATTAATCGGACGAACCCTGCGTTAATGATTTAATTTGCGAAGAAAATAAATCCGAAGACCCGCGAGACTCCTCGTTCCCGAGTAAATCTCCCCTTTAACGAAATAATGAATTAATTCGGGGTGGATGTCCCGCGACAATCGGCGAAACTTTTCCGAGACGTCGAGCGGTTCGATTTTGCTTCCAGCGGACCCGTCAGAAATTCATTGCACCCTTCCCCGGGTCTCCGGGGAAGTTTCTTTACTTTCTATCGAGTCCTTTCAATTTTGAGGAGTTTCCAGAAAGAGAGAAAGAGAAAGAAACGGGGGGAGGGTCTTTCGTCGTCGAAGAGTAGGTCCATTCCCTGAGAGTAGGGCACGCGTTTCCCCACCTCCCGACTGGAGTCGACCCGAGTCCGACCGAATCGACTCGAACTTAGGTTTAAGTCGAGGCAGGCGACTCGAAGAAGAGTCGAGTCGAGGCTGATTTGAATTCTGATTTCCGAGATGAAAACGCGATTCGCGCACTCGCGACGTTGGGGTCCCCGTGCGAAGGGACGGGACTCGACTGAGGCGACCGACCGAGCCGGGTCCTCAATTGGACGAAAACAAAAAGCCCCCGCCGGTCGCGACCGGTCGCGATAAGTCGAGCGAGCGATCGACTCTCGTGCTCCCGGAAAATCGCTGCGCGCGCACGCGACGGACGAGCACGGAGGTTCAACTTTATTACGTCACAAAAGCGTTTAATCTATAAAAGTCTTCCATTCCTTCGTTGGCGCGTTCGGCGCCCACACTTCCGCCGATCGGTTACGGGCGTAGGACCTAGCGGTAGCGTTCGATATCGGACACGGACAAAGGGGAGCGGAGTGGCTCGGCGTCCGCGAGCGGTCGTTGCGGTTAAGACCGGGAGTAAAAGGCGAGGAGCGAGACGGCGAGAGGTCGCGGCCACGGGTTACGCGCCGAGACTCGAAAAATACCGCGAGAGAGTGGCGAAATGGGTGGAGGTTAAGTCCGAGGACCTGGAAAACACGACACGGCGTACGCTGCGAAAGAGAAACGAAGGGATGCAACGAGTGGCGGGAGCGTTTAGGACCGACGAGAGAATCCGGCTGTGTCCATCCAGGGCGTCTATTGCGGGAAAAAGCCGGAGAAGGGAAGGGCGCAACGTCCCGCCGTCCAAATTCCTCCGACCCGCGGGCGTGGCGTTAGCGGTCGCCTCGGCGGAGAGGCGACGAGGAGGAGAAGATAATAATTTCTCTCCGAAGGGTGCGACCGATCTCGATCATCGATGACGTTCCTCTCGCGACTCGCCCACTCGTTGCGAAAGAAGACGGCGTCTCTCTTTCGTCTCTCCGTCCATGGTCCTGACTCCGAGGGATCGAGATGGCATCCGTCTCGGAACCTCTTAACGACGCGCGAAATTTGTAAACGACTCGGCTTTGTCTCACTTTCTGCTACGTTCCTCGTTTCGGGACGTAATAAAAAATGTAGATAAAAGCCGCGTTCTCGCTTTCCGGGGGGTTTTTATCGCCCCGCGGAAGAAACTTGGGCGCCATTTCGGTACCGCTCAGCGTCGAAATAGACCGTAAATCATGGCGAGCGGGAAGCTTGCGGGAAAAAGGAAAGAGATAAAAACGTAAAAAAAGCCTTGACGTGCGTAACGGACACTTTTCGACGTTGCAGAGGGGAAGAGAGACGGATGGCGCGGCGAGAACGCGAGCGCGAGAGAGAAAGAGGGAGGCAGGGAAAGCGAAGGAGAAAGAGAGAGGGAGAGACGAGTACTACGATGTATACAGAACATTAAACTATCAGTACATTACAACTTTGTTTTATAAAAGAAAGAGGATAAAGAAAACTCGACGGCGTTGTTGCTTTCCTACAAAGAAACTACCCACTTGCCCCCCACCTCCCGGCTCCCGTTTTGCACGATTCCTTTTTAGAGACGCCTTTCGAGATCCACCCACCGCCCGCGGAGGGTCCCCTTTAATTTCAGGAGTTTCGAAAGAGTTTCTCGACGAGCCAAGAGGAAGAGGGAGGCCGACGCTTCCGATCCGCCTGGCGGCGCACTCGCGAGCTACCCTCCTCTTAGGGGAATCTCCGGAATCTGGGGAAACTGGGGGAACGCACCGAGGGAGGGAAAAAAAACCGAGAGGCAAGAAGAGCCCGAAACTTCCAGTCTTATCAGCGCCACGTGTCTAAAAAGCAAGTTTCGGTCGCAGCTGCTAACCGGAAGCCGAGCCCGAGGCTCTCGAAAGCTACTCGGATATCGACGCTGACTTTGCGATAATCGCCCGATTTTTTGCTCCCGGTTCGAAGGAAATATTTATAAAACTTTTCTCCAAACTGGGTGCACCGCGTCATTCGAATCTTCGGCACGTGACCATGGAGGCCCTAAAGAAGAACGCGATGCGTTGAAAGATTTTTAATATTTTAACGTTTTGACATATATAGAGAATAAACGAGCGAACGATTGCCTCCGAAGGGTCATGAACGAGCCCGCGAGCTGATAAATAAGAACATTTCCTGTGCGGTAAAACGTGCCATCGCCAGGCAACGCGGGGTAGCGCCCTAACCTAACCCGCGTTTACCCGGGGTGTTTGGATACCGATTTCTGTCAAAGTCGTTGCCGAAATTGGCCGAAGCCAGAGTGGATTAACGGGCCCGGAGTGGAGTAATGCGCCGAAGCTTAGTATCTTTGGGCGGCCTTTGGAACCGATGCAACGCGGAGTTTCGAGGTATTTCATGCTACCGCGAGCGGAAAATCCGGAGCCATTTAACCATATCCCGTGACTCCGAAGTCCCAATCATAGCCCGATGAACACGGCTCGGAGCTGAATTATGACCCAATTAGCTATAAAAAGTACCCGTCGAATACCCCTGCGAAGCCTGGCCGGAATTAGAGTTCCTAGGTCGATTATTTTCAAGGCAACGACGACAGAGGAGGCATATTCACCGTGACCGTGCACAGTCGTTACAACCGTATACGTGATTTACTTATTTAACCACGCCACGAGTAATGTACGACATGTTTAGCGAACACGCGAGCCCGATTTGCATACACCACTCCGCGGCGGACTTCTTCAAAAAATACGGATCAATTGATTTACGGGCTTTATCGACTTAGCGCGATAACCAGGGCTCGAAATAAGTGCAAGGAGAGGCCACCTTGAAAGACCGCATCTCGTCGCCGTTCACCTCCCGTTTGGAGGCTAAAAATTCCGTAATACGTTTCAATGAGAGGGTTCTCGGAGGTGAATTTTTACTTGAGATTTACGTCGGTCCCGGGATTATATTTTGTATTTTCTTAATTTATTATGCATGTACAGCTCGGCGAGGATTTGTGTTCGCGGCGTGGCCGCAAAACTAGGACGTTCGATCGGCCGAATTTGAATAATCCAATCTCTGCTAGGCGGGCTTTTCCGCTAAGCGTTTCCGGCTCAAAATTCGATATCTTTTAATAAGCTCCGTCTACGATCCGGTCCTTTATCCTTGAGCACGGGCGGTCTCTTTGTTTTTCAATAGCCGTAATTAATTATACATTTGCGCCCCACGGAGCGCCTGCCTCGAAAACTCGCTCATAAAGACAGACCGCATAATCGATAATAAATTTTAACGCCGGAATCCGGCCAACGTTTTCGAACGAACTCTTTCCGCCCGGCCGTCCTGGTTTCGAAAATACCCCGGAAAAAATATTTCGGTGCGAGAACTTTACAACGCGGCTTTTTACTCGCAAACCCTGCGAGGGTCACGCGTAGTAATTAAACGAGAGAACGACGCAAACGCGTCGAGGACTAAACTTAAGGGCATCTCGGCTTTTTATCTCGCATTACCTGCGTTCATTATGCATGCGGAGCTTAGAGAAAATTTATGTTTACAGTATGGCCATAAATCTGGGTCGCTCGATCGGCGGAATTATAATAATCCAATCTCTTCCCGGTGGACTCCTCCATTATGCGTTTGCGCTTCGCATTTTTATCCGTATCCTATTTAATAAATGATATTTGCCCATCCCTCTTATCCATTATCCATTCCCGCGGGACTCGTACATAATACGGCATAACGTTTTCCCTAATTGCAGATATTTTAACCTTAAATTTGCATCGATTGCCCGGACCTTGTCGAGGAATTTCGCTGCGCGTCGGTCGTTGCAATTTTTCTCACGAAGCGGGCGACTCCGGAGGTAAGTGAAATAAATTCCGAGATTAATTTTTAAACCGGAGACATCTTGTCTCCCGACGCAGCGCCGTACGTTTAAGTACTCCTTGGCACTTTTCTTCATACATTCTTTAGCCATCGCGCACGTGCACTCGCGTAACGCGCCGTAATTGACCCGCCTCCATATTTCTCACTTACGGGTCTCGCCTCGAGTTCAAAATTGAAGAAAATAATTTCCGATCGGCGACTTTTCCCCATAATAATCGGCAATTTATACTCGAGCACGGCCGATCCCTTTGTACATTCCCCGTCCATTATGCACGTAGAGCATGCATCGCCTTTACGGGACATGCGGCAGGGCCGTAAAAATAGGCCGTCCGATCGGTAGGATTTTAACGAGCCAATCTTAACTAGATGGACTTTTTTACTACGTGTTTCCACAGGGCGTGTACAAACTTCTCCCGTCAATGGTCGAGGGAAGTGCCGCTTCAGGGATCGATTCGAGCAAGGCGGATCTGCCGTCGGTTTTACGATGCTTTCGACGTTATTTTGTGGTCCCCGGTTATGCGAGGGTAATACCACGCGAAAGCGGTTTAGAGCTTTCCGGGTTCTCTCCTCTTCCGCGGGAAGAAGCGTCAAGGGGAACGGAATCGGCTCCGATCCCGAAGAGGACGCCGAAGAGTGCGCGGCCCAATCAAACCTCGAGACCCCCCACCTCCTTCTGGAACTCGCGGATCCGTAAAATCCCTTCCTCGAGACCTCTACAGGGCTGGGATTAATTTCCCCCATCGTCCGAAGAGACAACGACCCCGAATCATTTTCCGCGTATCCGCGTCGAGACGTGCCGCAGTTTTTGTCGCGGGACCAAGGAGCTTCGCACCTGACTTCGAGGCGTCGCCTACAGGTGAGTACACGCCTCGTTTTTAAGGGACGTCGCGGCTTCGGGGGAAACGAAGTTGGCTTTTCATTTGCACGAGACGACTCGACTCGATCTCCGCGACGTGTACAGGGGATTGGTTCTTGCCATCCGATGGCCTCGCTACGACACCGGACGAGGGTGCTCCGATGAAAAGCACCCATTTCGGAACGCGGGGCGAGTCGTCAAGTGCGGAATGCACCTTAAGTTTCGTCGTTTCGGAGCACGTAAGTACACCCCAGCTTACCGGAACGGCGAATCCATTACCGGGCCAATATCCGAGAAGCACTTGATGCGTAACGTGGCTTTATGGAGAATATGAATTGTTAGCGCGAGCAAAACGGTGGCATGAATATTGAAGCGGATAGCGAAAGGCTCTACACCTACGAACGCGTGGTAACCGTATACACGAATTACTCCGATAATAACGCTAAAATAAGGAAAAATAGCGCAGTGCGAGAGTTTAAGCGGCCCGTTCTTCGAAGCCTTCGGCGAGCTTCCCACCGCGTTAACGTTCAATTATAAAAACGGTACACGAGTATGGAATTATCGATGGAGACGCGCGGAATATCGCCCGGGAATGAACGATCGCTTTCGAGTTGCAGGGCTTTTCCGAAATGATCTCGAGAAACAGTCAACTGTCCGGGACTCCGGGACCTTTCCGAACTTCGAAGGGAACACTTAGGGACAATAACGAAGTGATGTAATACGAAGGATCGGCTCGGCCGAGTTGAGTTCAAAGTTGAGTCGCAGTTAACTTCGAAATCGACGGGAATTGTCTCAACTATTGATTGGTTAATGTCATAGTTAAGCAGAGCTGAACTTGGAACTTAAGTTGGTCGGGGTTGTTCCAACTTGGACGTTTAACGGAGACACGGGAATCTACGTTACCGAATAACTACACCTTGCTTAACAACTATCTAATTACGGCGAGCAATTTACATCCATCGTTATCGAAACGGTTCGGGGATGCGAGGGGGGTTGACGATAAAAACAGAAAATAATCCCAACGAACGGCCATTTGGCTTTCCACCGAGTGTCGAGAAATTCTAATGAGATTTGACCATATATTTTACAAACGCGTACCCGCCGTCCTCGCATGCGAGCCGTTATCGTGCAAAGGAGTAATGAATGCCGTCCCCGTTTTACGCTAAAAGAAGTTTTACGTATCGCTCTATTAAGGGGAGCATTATAATCTGGAAAGAAATTACACGGCTGGCATGCGAATCGTTAAACGAGAAGGACGACGCTTTTACGAAAGCGTTGGCCTGATAACCGTATCATCGAGAATAGGAAACGCTAAGTATACCCGGGTAATTAGAGCAGCCTTCGCGGGGTGCACTTGGAAACGAGCGAGAACAACGAAAACTACTTTAACGATCCCCAAACGTAACTTAGGCGGAAATGATAAACGTATCGCTGAAAAATGTCGATCCCTCGTTCATAAACGGAACTCCGTTCCATCGTAACGACGTTGAAACCGATCGCACCGTAAAGCGACGTTGCACCTGCGGATGCATTTTGGAATCGACGCAGTCGGAGCAACTGATTTTCCCCGCGCCGATATCATCGACCACGATAATTACTTTGCCCGAAAATGTCCGGCCGTTTTTATCCGAGCATCGGATTATTTGACGCGCACGCGGTACGCGTGTTTTTCATTGACGCATCCGACTAAACGGCCGAGAGAAAAAGCAATCGGTTTAGCGAGCAGCCGATTAACTGGCCGATAGGATTCGACCCGAATCAACCATTAGCTGCGCAAAGCGACGAATCGATTAAATGGTTAACTGGACGAGGCAGTCAAAGGCCCGAGTTAATTTCATCGGCCGTCCCTAGCCGCTCGGGAAGGCCATATTTATGAAAGAGCCGACCCCGAAAATAATCCAAATTGCAGGAACGAATGTGCAACTGCACTTTTGGGGGGCTCTCAAAGCGGAGACGTCGAAGGAGCTCGAGACACGGAGAGTCGCGATCTTTCGGCAAAGCAATTACGGGGAACCTCGAGTATCGATCAATATTAATCGGAACCTTCTTTCGAACTCCATTAAAGCGTTCCCCGAGATGTCGCAAATATTGAACCCCAGACCGAGGGGGTTCGATCCCATCAGAAAATAACCCCCCACTCGGGTGCTCCTAAATGCTCTAAATACGTCATTCAAAGACTCCTTCGCAATTTAATTTTTTCCCTTGCCCGAAAACGCGAGACTTAACTTTCGTTATTGTGACGCTTTACAACGGCGAGAAGTCGGTCTTGCCGTAGAATTCCGGGTCTTGGCTTTCCTTCTTACCAAACTTTCCTGGGAGAAGATGAGTTCTCGCGGAACTTGAAAAATTTGTAATGCACCGTTGGTCGTACACTTACAAAAATATACCGGAGTTTCTTCCCTTCCAAACGTTATGACCTTTCACCCCGTTATAAAAATGCACCAGCGACCCCATTATCACAAAATGCACGACTTCCCCTCTTTTGTCCCCCTTCCGGGTAGTCGCGACGAATAAGAAAAGAGGGGTCCATCTTGCTAGGATTTTAAGTCCGACATTTTCAATTTTTCCCGCGAAATCCATCCCGCGAAATATCGCGAGACTTTTAATTTCCGTGGGTGTACCAGATGCGGAATCCCCGAGGGAGCCCAGGGCACCATATTCAAGAGTAGCCGATCGCATAAATATTTATCGAGCGCCAATATCCAGTTACCCTCTTCCTCCGACTACAAAGTGCGGAATTTTGCCTCCCCTGGACCAGGATGGCGACTTTGACCATCCCGAACCCTTTATTCTCGGCCGGATCCGCGACCTACGACGAGTAAATCATATTCAATAGAAATTTCATTTCCCCCTCATCCGGGGTCTTCCCGAGCCCGCCGGTCGTTAACTTTATTGAACAATTGAGTACCATCGGTCCGAGAGTTATCCATTCCCGACTATGGAGTCCTTAATCGCATAAATGCATTACGCCCAAGTGGGTATAACATTTTATGTTATACTTTACGTACACCATCCAGATCCTGATTTCCCGTTCTTAACGAACCCTTCCCCTCGTTTACGACCGCCGTTACGATCCCGTCGATCGTTTCCTGAAAATATCCCTAACGCAAAAAGGAATTAATAACGATTCGACGAAGCGCCGGTAGCCACAACAAATGGAAACGCGCTCGCAGGATTTCCCCCGAAATCTCAAAAAGTGAAATTCACGAGGAATTATACACGTGTACGGTCAATGGGAATTTGATTTGCGCAATCTGTCCGCGGAAAGTTTCCCCCGCGAAAATTGCAAAAGTTCCGCGGATCTCCATACCATTAACGTCGCAATCTGGCACCGCGCGAAAGTCGACCAAACCGAGAGAAAAATATAGTCCGGGAAAAGCCCTTTCTCGGTAGTTTCCTCGTTATCGGCGCGAGGACCGCCGACTTTGGCCTTATCGTCGCTAAGGTAATTACCTCGACACCGGAACGTCGACGGAAAACTGCGAGGGCCCGCAATGAGAATCTTTATCCGATCGGATGGGCCCTTCCGATATCTGGACCCCCACCTCCCCAATTCATGATCACCCCTCGAACGGTCGATGAAATTGCGTTCATCGAGCGATCCGGAACATCGAAATTTTCACTTAACCCGAGCTTAGAAGGGGGCGAGCGGGACTGCATATTCCAGAAGGACCGTCGACACCGACGTCGGGTTCGTTACGATATTCCGCAAGGGAATCGTTAACGAGGAAAGCGGGACCTCTTCGGCCACTTGGACCGCTCGGTCCTCCCCCTGGGAGTTCCTCCGTTATCGGCGATCCCCGAGTGAAAAGCAAGTTAAACGTCCGCCGCCGAGGAGGAAGTCGTTTCTCCCGGTAAAATCGAATATAGTTTAGAAGGAAAGTGGATTCCGGGAGAAATTACAAAGGATCCGCGAAAGCCCCCCGGAAGCCGAGCTCGAGACGCCGTCAACGAGAAGACAGCGCCGGAGAGCGGGAAGGACGCAATGGCCGACTCTCCGGAGACGGCGGCAGTGCCGATTGGATTAAAACTCGAAATCGAGTTCCGTACCTCCGCGGGCAGGCTTGCCAGACCGAATTTACTTTGCGAACTTTCCATATCCCGCCGCCGTGGACGCAAAGGAGCGGAGGGTCTTTCCTTTGAGGACCCCCGATGACCCTCGACCCTGCCAGTCATCGATGACTCGTCGTCGCGAATATATCGAATCCTCCGACCGCCCAGAGGAACCCTCCTCGAGCCCGCGAAGGGCGCCATTGTTGGCGTCGACGAACCACCCTTCGGAGCTTAATATTCCTCCGAGGGTCCTCCGAGTCGACTCGATTCGCGAGGGCCGATAATAAATTATTAATCCGCTCCCGCTCTCGCCAATGACTCGGCGCTGCGGCTGAGCTATCGATTCGACCTTTCTTCCTCCTCTCGAGCGGACTTTTCCGTCGTCCGCCTCTCCGCCTGTCCGCCTCTCCGCCTCTCCGCCTCTCCGCCTCTCCGCCTCTCCGCCCTCTTTGCCGGGACCGCGTTGAAAGGAACTCCGTTCCCGGCGAAAGCCTCGCGGACGTTTCCGGATGAGTCGGAGGAACGGAAAGTGGCCCTTGGGCTTTTGATCCCTCCGGAGGCCGATCCGGCGGAAGGACCTCCCTGGAAATGCCC
Source organism: Orussus abietinus (assembly GCF_000612105.2). Lineage (NCBI taxonomy): Eukaryota > Metazoa > Arthropoda > Insecta > Hymenoptera > Orussidae > Orussus > Orussus abietinus. The sequence continues at coordinate 994,138 of NW_019395989.1, forward strand.
GGAAATTTCTCCGATGTCTCCCGGCACCCTGGGTCGTCTCGATTGGCACCCTTCGAGGACTTTGTCGACCGAGTCGAAGTTCGCCGCCCTGGAGACGACCCGATAAAAAATAACGAGGGGGAGAGGCCGAGGAAGAGCTTCGATCTCTTTAATCTCGAAATCCTTCGCGGGTCCGTTGCGGATTTCCGGCGGTTCGCCCAGTTTCCGCTCCTGGCGAAACCTCGCGGCAGGCACGGCGGTATTATCCGAGAATAAGAATAAAACGCGCCCCGGCCGCGGGATGGACGTATATTGGAATACCTACATAAATTCCATATCCTTCCTTCGACTTCGGTCGCCGCGACCGAGACTCGTCGCTCTTCGACCGACGACTTCGAGTCGCGTGTCGGCTCAAGAGAGTCGAAGAGCGCGACTCCTCGTTTTCGACGAGCGCGAGACTTCCACTCCTTAAAACTTTTTTACGGCGATACGGAAGTGGCATCGATCGTTTACCCTGAGAAAAAAAAATTCATCGAACCAAAGAAGTATTTCTATGGTAGGTACTGTTCGAAGAAATATTTATTCGATCCGATTAAATTTTTTCCTCGATATATGAGTCTGCTCCAAATTGGGGGCATTAAGAAAAAATTGAAAAAGCTTATAAAGAAATTGTAAATATTGAAATTTTGCGTGGCTGGGTCTACAGAGATTCGGAATGCCCAGATCGGGGAAAGGTTTCGTAGCTACGTCGCTTTCTTATCACCTTAAGACCTGGAAACCCCGAGATAAGTCGCCGCCGCGCGCCTCGAGCCACCTCCGATTCCATATTTCAGATATTTCAGGTATCTCGAGTATTTAGAGGATTTCAGATGTTTCAACCATTTCCCTGGAAAGCCCTCGAGGGCGTGCTCCTACCCAATCAGCATTCGGTACTTCTGAAATTGCTTCCGAAGCCGTTTGTTACGACGCGCGAGCCGCAGTTCCTGCAGCTTTACGTTTTCTCTATCTCGGAGCGGCTCCCCGTTAACTTCCGGTGATTGCGACACTTCCCGGAGGGCCTTCCATATTCCCCAGGTGCACATCCGCAATTACCTCTGTCACGACGAATTTATCCATCGATGCGTTTCTCGATATAAAGGTTTTCTCAGATTTTTTGAAAACTCCGCGAAGACTGTGGGCTCCGCGGTTCGTCCGCGAGTTCAATTTCTCCGCAATCGCGAATACTTTTTACTGCCCTTCTTTATGCAATCACATGGCTGGGATATTTCCAAAGCCCCGCTTTTACGAGAAGAAGATTGCCTGGAAAAAGGGGAGTTATTACCGCGAATCTTCATAAAACTGCCCGGTTTCTTGCGGATTTCCGCGATGAAGGGCTACGAAATGATCTTAGCGGTCGTGAATGGCTCGTTCCGGGAAAACGTTCTTCCGTCGCTAACCGCGACGACGTCCCTTCTAACGACGGCAAGCTAATTATAATTATTTATGCAGCATTTCCGATAAAAATCTCCATACTGCAAATTAATAAATTTCCGGCCATTATTTAATCGCGTCTTCGATCCACTGGAATGAATCCTTCGTTCCGAAAGAACCCTTGGACGCTGATAAAAGCGCTGCGAAAACTTTTGCCGCTCTCCCTATGAAATATAGGGAGGATCGTAGATATCGGGAATAAACGCCCACATCGAAAATCCCCGTCGAGTGCGACTCCCTTTGGACGCCCTTCGGAAGGATCGCCCGAACGAAAAATCCCTCCAACTCCTGAAAATTCGGGGTGCTGAATTTTATATCGGTGAAAGTTCCACGTATAAGGTCGACCCGATACCTCCCTCCGCCATTCCGGTTCCCCGTTCTTCCCGGTGCTCTCGGAGAACGACTGCATAACCCTGATCCATTGATATTTGAACGGCCCTAATAAAATAAATTCCCCGAGCGCCGCGAAAAGCTGATACGTCGGATTTTCGCATTTCCGATAAAGGAGCCCGAGCTTCGGAATATTTCCAAACGTTAAAGGCCCGCGAGCTTTCGGCGCAGACGACGAAACCGTAACCGGAACGATAACGCCGAAAAATCCATTAAACGTCGACGGATTTCAATTTCCAGTTTTTCTCGAGTTAGGCCAGAATGACGCCGGGCGTTTTTCAAATGGAACGGGTCACCCTCCGCGTTCTCGCCGCATCCATCGCACCCTGCCTCGCGAGCCGAATTTTCACCCACCCTTCTTCGTTCCTCCGAGCTTGCGCGAGTAAAAAGTTGCGCCAAGTACGACAGGTTGGTGCGTCTATTTCTCCTGGAAACGGTCGAGAGACCACCCGGCTCTCGTTGTCACCGCGTTTCGCGAAACCGGAGCGGAATACCCGGGCACTTTGCGCCCTGCGGTCGAGAGCCGCTCGCGGCGTTCGAGTTCCGATAGTCTCGCGACGCACCTCCTCGGTTTTCCCGGTGCAAGCTCCGAAGAGCCCCCGGCGGGAAAGCGCTCCTTCTCGCCCGGATTACCGGAGCTTTACGACCGGCAGTCTCCTCCATTGCCGACCGCCCTGGCCGTGGCCGTGGCCGCCACTTACAGGCGTCGCGGTCGAGGGAGGGGTTCCTTTCCGCGGAATAAAGCGAAATAAACCGCCGCGTCGACGCGGCGGCGATCGCGCGGGAATAAAGTCCAGAGGAAATCGCGGCGGAAACCCCCGCGCCGAATTACCGGGGTCAGGTTTTACGCCCGCTTTTACGGAAGCAATTTGGAACTCGCGGCGGAAGATGTAAACGGCGTCGCGATTCGCGGGTACCTTCGATACCGACTTTATCGCCGAAACTAACACCAACGTCCCTACACATTTTTACAAAACTGGGAGTCTACCTTGACCTTAGTTCTCTCTTTACCGACAGGAAGCCAGGTCGACGATGTCCTTCGAGCATCTCGGAGGCTTGCCGGTCCCGTCTCGAGCTCGAAGAAGCTCCTCCCTGGAAGCTCCTTTAAGCGGAAAAGCACGGGCGAAGAAAAGCTCCGAGGCGTTCTGCCGTACATTATACGGCCCCGGCACTTTCTGCGACTGCCGGGGTCGCGTGAAAGCCTGCGCGAGACGCGACCCGGGACCTCGAGCAGCGGTAATCGTCGCTCGTCCCGGTGCATCGAGCCAGAGCTAATAAATTCTCCGATCGTTCCTGCAACTGCGAGACTGCGGACCGGCATGAAAGGCGAGCGAGGTGCCTCCACCCCTGAAAGCCGCCCAGGACGGACCTAAGTATTTATCGCTTCGCTACCGAATCGCGATTATTAAGGGGCCTCGAGATCGACCTCGGGAATTCCCCGGCGTCCCGAGGATCTCGAAAATTTACTCCGGAAGGTCCTTTAACCCTTTGGCTCCTAAAGGCGTCCGACGTTGCCTGCACGCGTTAACCCTTTCGCCGACGAAATATCTATAAACAAATTTGAAAAAATTTCAAACTTCATGGGTGGCAGAACCTTCCTTGTAGCTTCCGCGTTCACGTTGTAAAGTTTGAAACGATTCGGTCCGCTCAGTTCAAAGAAGTTTCATAAACGAGACCTCTTTGACGCCACTTTCGCGTCCCCTTAAAGGGCGAATCGAGGCCTCGGAGGATCGCTCGTTAGCAAACGGAGGGAAAACGGCGGTCGCTCGGTGTATCCAAATAAGCGGCCTCGCTCGAGAGGTTAGGGAGGGTCCCGCGTTTCCGCCGATTCCGCGACGCGGATAAGCGCCGGAGCGGAAATTGCCGACGGCACTGATTACCGATAACGACCCCGCGTACGCGCCGCAGGAGTTAACCCTCTCGAGGGTCGGCCGGCCCGTTGCCCCTTGTCGCGCGTTAACGCGACCCTTAATGCGCTCGCCACGGGCGCGGAAACCCGACTTTAGTGCCGGAACCCCGAGAGGTCGGGATTAGCGTGCACCCCCTCGCGTTTTCCCCGGCAAGGGCGGCAATCCCGAGACGAACCTTTAAGGCTACTCGAAAGTGGCATGCGAGGGGTCATTAATCAAAATTTTCTCCGAATTGGACATTTTTAAAACGACGGTTTACAAATTCACCGCGGGAACTCGGAGGTTTTTGCGGAGGGTAAATATTTCACCGGCACTTCCCGTCCAAACCACCTAACCAATTAAACCTAATCAGGGTCGAGAATTTTTAATCGGGCTCGGTTTAAATATTTCAGCGAAATTTTCCGCGGCCCCTCTCTCGGACCAGGCGTCCCGCGCGAACGTAAAAACGCTTCGCCGCGGGATCTTTCCGCTCCGCCGTTGCGAAAACTTGGAAAGAGATACGACGCCCTTCTCGCCCGCGCCGGATACGTTGCGGCGTGCTCTAAGCACTTGGAGGATATTTACAGTCCGGGAAGCCTCGCTTAGCTCGAAAGAGGCGTCGATAAAGGCGAAGAAGCTCGCTTCGTCCCCTTTTTCTCCCCAAGGCCCCAAATAAACGTAGGTCCGACGCGGCCCTCTCGGGCCAGCGCCGCGTCCCGCACTTTTGCCCGACGAACGAAGACGTTCGATCGCCTGGAACGGGGACAATGCCTGGCGTCAACCGCAACGCGTCACCTCGGGCGTTTTCCCCGCATCCTGCCGACAACCGATGGCCGCTCGAGGGAGGTCGTTTCGCCAGTCCGGCAAAAACGCGCGGGGCGACCCTGGCCAAGGAGCGGTGCGGCCAGTAATCGCTCAGGGGTGGTATCCGGCGTAATTGGCCAGGAGCGATGTACACCGTAATTGACAACGTCCGTCCCAAGGCCGGGGATGTAACGAGTGTCGGGGTGCGGAGCCTTCCACGGGGTGACCGATCGATCGGGCGTTCCGTTATCCGTCGCGAGCAGCTGATCGTTCCGGCTGCCACAATTCGATCGGGCATCCGCAGGCACCGGACATCGCCCGCGGACCCCGACCGATATTCGCGACCTGGCGCAACCCACCGGAATTAATTAAATGCCGGCCACCTATTAAATCCGGCATTTTTAATCCGCGGCCAATTCGCGAGCCCGGCCCGAAAATTGGGCGCCGGCCAACAAAAGCGAAGAAAGCCGACCGGATGAAACGCCCCCCCGGGTCCTGTCGATCGTGACGTCGAATGGACGTGGAACGACCAAAAGGGGAGAAAAGCGGCGTGAAAGGTACGACTTCCGGAATAGACCCCCCCGGGGATTGCCGCGCGGTGTAACCGCTGGCGACGTTCGTTCCTGCTTCGTCTTTGCCAAAAACCGCGCGCGAGCGCCGTTAACGGCAGTTCTTATTAAATTCCCCCGATAATCCTCGCGGTGCCTTTACAAATGCGGGGGCGGGTTCGTCGGAGCCCAATGATATCGCGAGAGGGAGCTCTCGCGAGGCTCAAACCAGGCTTTGGGGTGCGCTCGCGTTCGGGAATCTTAACCTCTCTAACCTCGCCGCGAGGGGCACGCGAGGCAAGCGAGAACTTTGAGATATCGAGCGGGGCGAGCTCGCGAGCTCGCGGTATGAATCCCTAATCCGGCCTCGGATGCGAGGCAACCGGCAATTTCGAGGGAGCGTCTCTCGCGAGCGACGTCGAGCACGGTTTTGTCACGCTTTTGTCGCGGTTTCGTCGAAACGACTCGCGCGACGCGGCCCGTCGCGGAAAATTGCTGGGAAATTGCCAGGGTACGGAGGTTCCTCTCCCTCGATGGCGGGCGGCGATCGGGGGGTGGCCATGATCGGGGCAAAATTGAATTTAGTAATTCCCTCATTGTTTTATCGAGTGCCCGATAACGGGGCCGTATATGCGGCGTGCCGAGAGCGTCGTCTCCCTCCCTTTTAACGAGCGAAATCCGCCTAACGACCCGGCAACGAGGCAGCGCTGAAAAAAGAGACGGAGATAGAGGGAGCGAAAAACAAAGGGTAAAACTCCCTCGTCTAAGGGATAACGACGGTAGGAATCCTTCTCCCGGGAGGTATGGAAATCGAAGGTTCGGGCTTCCGATTGGCCCGATTTCGGTAATCCGCGACTAATCGAAGCTCGCGTCCCCCGTAAACCGGGCCGACCCGAAACGTATTTGGCGCGACGCTCTCCGGGCCCCTCCATGTTTCTTCTCGGACGTCGAGGTCGCGACGAGCGACAGGTCGCTCATCCGGACTAGAAAGACCCTTTCTCGGTCGATCGTTCCACGGAAGAAGAGATCGAGGAAAAAATAGCCTTTACGAAGATCGGAGTATCGCGTTAGTTCCGATGAAACGATCGTTTGACGGCTCGAAGGGACAAAACGGAAAACGAGAACCAGGGGCCGGAACGCGGGACGAAGAAAAAGTTCCAAACCGTGTGTGTACGCGACGCCGAAGCCACCCAACAAAAAGCGGCAGCGTCGACGCCGTCCTTTTTCCGCCGACCCATCTAATTTTACCCGTAACATCCAATATCTCGAAAGCCCGTTGATATTCACGGCAAGCTTTAGGGGGTTGGGGTGGCCATCGCCTATAGGCATTTTAACGCTACATGGCACTTCCGCTACAACGCGTCCACCTTCCGGTACAACGATAAATTGTCCCTTTTCGAAACGGCAGTATTTTTAAATCCTTCGGATCTCCCCCGAAACGACATCGAGTACGCGAATCGAGCAGCCCTCGACGCCATTGAAAAAACAAGCAAAAAATATTTCGCCGAGGCCTTAATCGAGAGATCCGACGATCCGGATCGCGGACGTGCCCTGGATGCCGCGCCCGGATGCGTATTAAAATTACGCCCATCCAATTCCCAGTGGCAGGAACGGTCTCCGGATAGACGAGAACAAGGAAATCTCGTTCGCTATCGATTCGCGGAGAAAGCGAGCAAAGGAGCCGGCTCGCCGGAGCACGAAGTTACCGACGAAGATAGCCCTAGGGGGGCTAATCTCCCTAGGATCGAGCTAGGCGCTAATCGAGGCCCGAGCAATTAATTTGAGCACGCACCGTACGCACGGCGTCCTACACCTACGCGATAGGGCGCATCGGGGAAGGGGGATGAAATCGAGGTCTTCGATCGGGAGGCTAGTGGGTGGAGACGGGGGCAGAGCGCCCCACCGTCGATCGATCGCTTCGACCGGCCGCCACTCCTGCGGGGGCGCTGGGAGCGCGCCGTCGCGCCGTCGCGCTTGCGCGGACCGGCGCGATTAATGCGCACGGCCATCGTTTAAATAAAAACCCCGGATCGACTCGGAATTAAAAAGAGCGTATCCGTCCTCATCGCGCGTACGCGCTTCCTTATCCTCTATAAGGACGGGTCGGACATTTTCTCCGACCGTCTGCACTATGAAAGACGCGGACTTGGAAACAAAACGCATTTAAAGTTTCCGTCATTCCGGCACCGTATAGCACGGCGCGGCCAGCGCACCGGAAACGGGAAAGGAGCCAATCGCGGAGCGCCCAACGGATCCGGGAGAAAATTGAAAAAGTCGCAGATGCGAAAGAACGGGAGGACGGAGATCCTCCGGCATTTGAAACACCCTCGGACTTCGAAAGCGCGTCCCGACCGCGAATACGCGGCCGGCCACCCGATACGCGGTCGCCGGTCGAATCGGTCAATTCGTTTCAACGAGTCCGCCCGTAACGAAGCATTTTTTCTCCGGCTTAATTCGGTTTCGGCCCGGCCGGCGACCGCGGCGTCATCGACGTCCGCCAACTATCGACGCGAACCGAACGAAACTTCGAAAGTAGACAAATATTTCGATCTTCTCGAAACTAACCCTCGTAACTGGGATAAGTATGGAACGACCCTTTCGTATCACCTTAATCCTTGCGATTCCACCCGACTCGTCCCTCGCGGAAAACCGTGTTCATTTATAATTGTACGTCGCGGTCGTTTGGCAGTTCGTCGGATGGACTGATGCCAACCCACTTTTTACCGGCAAACGGGAAACTTGTTGATTCCCGGCACTCGTCGAGTTAAAAGATGCCCAAAGAATGGTCTTCTTAAAACACAGGAAAAAAATTATTCGGACGCCGCCATCGACCGGGGGGTCGACGGGACGTTACCCTATCGAACCGCGACACGGTTGCTCGGTCATTTCCCGGACCCTGCTCAAAACCTGCTGACCGCGGGCGAATTTCAATTGCACATTCATGGGCTAATTTTTCACGGGGAGCCGATCCGCATACCGGCTCATCGAATTTCGGGACCCCCCGTTGAAAGTTCACGGGATTTCCCGGAAAGCATCCAAACACGGAAAACCGCTGTTTTGATCTCCGTCTCGGTCTACGTCGATTCTACCGGCGTCACTTCGAGGAGTTTCCGTTCTTACCGAAGAGGTACAAAGTCGGAATGAAGACGAACCGAGTTGGACGAGTCGCGGAGTCATCGTTCGACTCAAGGAAGGTGGTCGGTCCCGATCTTTCATTCCCGCTTTTTCCCAATATCTCGCTTTTCTTACCTCGCCGTTCGCCGGCGTCTTTTATTCATGGAAATATTTAAAATTCCGATTGTAAGATATATACCCTCGTCCCCGCCGCCCTCCGCCGATTCCCGCGAATTTCAATCTTCCGTTCGTTCCTTTGCTTTCTCCGGCTCCCTTTTCCCTTTGTCTACTCCGGCGGTATTGCGCGTCCCGTTTGTACACTGGCGGTCATGAATGACTTACGAGTGTACATGACGGCGAGTTTAAATGCGCGTAAATGCTGGGCGGGTACGAGTGGGTACGCGCTGATTGTCTCATTAAAAATTCAACCTTGCAGCTAGTTCGCGGATCGGTGCCATCTTTAGGGGAGTAGCAGAGGGAATCCTTACCTTGGATTTTACATCGAGCACCCAGGTGATAGCCGGATACTCTACGAGGTCTCAACATGAAGGAACGAGAGGAGCTGACGACAAGACTGGACAATTTGTTAATGTTCTTTAAAAGAAGCTCAAAAATGTATGTAGTTATGGTACCTGAGGTATAATAAACTGTAAAATAATTAATGTAATAAAGCAACTTATTGAACAATAACAATGAGTACGTTTAATTAGACGAGTATGTCTAGCAAACCCTCCAATCGCCTATTCCTGATCCTTGAAAATCACTCGTAGATCTAAGGCACGAAACTCGGCGCCACCTCCTCGGTTGTCCTATGATCCTGTTAGAAATCGGAAATTTCAACCCCTAAAATTTTTGCCCGGGAGAAACTCCGTGCCACCTCCTCGGTTATCCTATGATCCTGTTAGAAATCGGAAATTTCAACCCCTAAAATTTTTGCCCAGGAGAATTCCATGCCACCTCCTCGGTTATCCTATGTTCCTGTTAAAAATCGGAAATTTCAACCCCTAAAATTCTTGCCCCGGAGAAACTCCGTGCCACCTCCTCGGTTATCCTATGTTCCTGTTAAAAATCGGAAATTTCAACCCCTAAAATTCTTGCCCCGGAGAAACTCCGTGCCACCTCCTCGGTTATCCTATGTTCCTGTTAAAAATCGGAAATTTCAACCCCTAAAATTTTTGCCCGGGAGAATTCCATGCCACCTCGGTTGTTCTATGTTCCTGTTACAAATCGCCAGAGATGGAACAGGATCATAGGACAACCGAGGAGGTGGCACGGAATTCTCCTGGGCAAGAATTTTAGGGGTTGAAATTTCCGATTTTTAACAGGATCATAGGACAACCGAGGAGGTGGCACAGATTTTCGTGCCACCTCCTCGGTTGTCCTATGATCCTATTCCACCTCGGGCGATTTGTAACAGGAACATAGAACTACCGAGGAGGTAGCTCGGAATTTTCCCGGGCAAAAATTTTAGAGGTTGAAATTTCCGATTTCTAACAGGATCATAGGACAACCGAGGAGATGGCACCGAGTTTCGTGCCTTAGATTTTCAAGGATCAGGAATAGGCGATTAGAGGGTTTGCTAGACATACTCGTCTAATTAAACGTACTCATTGTTATTGTTCAATAAGTTGCTTTATTACATTAATTATTTTACAGTTTATTATACCTTAGGTACCGCAAGTACATACATTTTTGAGCTTCTTTAAAAGAATATTAACAAATTGTCCAGTCTTGTCGTCAGCTCCTTTCGTTTCTTCCGAGACGTCGCTCTCGCAAGGCAAAATGGCTGAGTTCGAACCGATCTCCTTCTTCTTCTCGAGAGAGGTCTTTTCCAAGTCCCACTATAGTCGTTCCTGACGTCGTTACCGCCTTAATCTATTCTCCTGCGGACTTTCGACACCGTCAACCCAGTGAACTCTTCTTTTAGCAAGTCGTATCCTGGGATGCGGTGACGTCAGCGAAGAGCGCCTCCTCGGAATAACGAGATGTGGCGGGTCACCGTCATCCTCGAGGAAGAGTCTTCTCTCGGTCCCCCAAGAGGGGAAATATATAAATGATTCGAGCAGTCGGCTAATTAACCGGCTCATTCGCGAATGCCGAGAGTCTTAAGTGGCTCCGAGGGGTTTCCGTCCAAGCGGGGATGCAAGGAGGTCGAGCGGAATCCCATTTCCGGGCATTTAAATCCCGATATCGCCAAGGGTCGAGGGTGCTGCAGACGACGACGAGGGCCAGTCGGAAAAGAGCCTTCGTTATTCCCCGCTAAAGTCCCGCGGCAACCCGGGCCAACTCCTTTTATTAGCCGGCTCCGCGTTAATTAATTACTCGCAACCTGTGCCTCCGTCCTGCGACCCTCGCTTTGGGTGCAGCGATATCTACGAGATACGATGTTGTCTCCGTTTTGCAACGTTTTGGAATAGCGATCTATTTACATTCCTCCTATGAATTAGCCTCACTCCGTATAATAAAATGTACAACCTTATGAATATTTTTATCGTCACTTCAGCTTCAGTGCACCAGATCCATGTTCTTCTTCTTCTTCTTCTTCATCGGTATCGGTCCCGGGGTCTTGAATACCGTGCTACAAAGGAAATTCCTCGTAATTAATAAATAATCGATACTTAACCGAAGGTAGAACTAACGAGCGCCAGCCTTGATTTGCTAGAGCTAGAATTTCGTTAATCCAGAACCGTAATTAATTCTTAATGCGACTATTGATCAAACGTGAAACTAAATGTAAAAAATGAACCACTTCACTCGTTAGATCTACGGCCTAATTTACAGCTGATCGGATGATCGATACTCACTGGCAAGTTGTGCAAATTGGGCTGAACTTGCAAAAAACTGTAAACAAAATTTACGATAAGTGTATGAAATGATTAGATATTTTTAATTAGAGTGTAATTAATTATTTTTACCAGAGAGGCACACGGAGCACACGTAGCCAATGTCGATCAACTCCTGATGACAAAAACAAGCAGCCCTGTAGTCGACTTTAACCGGTGGTGGCAGAACGAGCTTCGATCGTATGTTAGGATCTGGTAGAAACACCCACTGAAAGAAATAAATCCAACCAATAATTACCTTAACTACAAAGCTTGGAGTATTAATTATGAAAAGTGGATATATTAACCAAATTCAAGCATTACCAATAAATATTGTAATAAACCAGCAACCTGTGGAATTTTCAAATAATTTCCACCCGTTATGTCACAACCTTGTTCCAACAACGTTAACTCGTGATCGAGACTGCACACATCCAGTATAATACCCTGCATGCATGAAACGATACATTTCATACGTACTGTAATCTTATTCATTAAGTTCATTGATTTAAAAAGAACGAACCATCTTTTGAGCAGTGAAAAATATATTCATATAGTTCATGTATTGCGATGCCGAGTCGTTACTGGCAGTCACTACCAGTATCCTTGAATTTAACTTTTCACCCGGGCCCTTTTCCTGTTCCATTCTTGAGATGTAACATAGTCCAATAGCGAGTGCCCCAGAGATTAAACTCTCCACATATTGTGGCTTATCGGTAGGCATTTCATTAATTGCCTGTTGAAGTCGCTGTCTCACAGTGCGTTCAACCAGGGTAAATTTTTCATATTGACCATCGACTTGTCGAACCTCGGTTAGTCTATCGTCAGGGTACAAAAACTTAGACCCATAAGCATCGCATGTCATTATGGCAAGTTCATTATTTGACTTCTGCATCAGATGTGCATTAGCGAATACTATTATAGAGTCCAGGCACTGCGTTAACACTTTAGTTTCTTGTTTAACGATTCTTTGCATAGGGTTGACATCGAGTACAACTACCAACAGACTTTTCTCTATTTCTACATAACAAACAAGAAATTACATATAAATTACTCCACACATACACAAAGAATTCTATTTGTAAGGTTATCTTTTACTTCACCATTATTCCACGTATTTTCAAACCCTATATTTTAACATCGTTTGTATAAGGAAACTTACCAACAGTTATGGTCGAACTTGTATCCGATATTAGTCCTTTCAGCATTTCGAATAATTTATATTTTGTCTCAAATGTCTTGAAACCGGCAAACAAACTCAAAACTACTCGAAACCGTTCAAAACTGCCACAGCCAATTCTACCGCCCCTACTGACTAAACTTAACCTAGAATGGTTAGTCATTATAGCTGACCTGTACCGGCGCTGCTATCGCAATCTTCATACACTTTTCTGAACTATCAAACAAAAATGCGAAAACTCGGTAGATAATTACCGATGAGTACCTGTTGCTACTCTGATAAGAACTCGAATGATAAACCCTCTTAATACTGAGACTGCAAATTTTTTCGACAATGAGTATTTCATATTGTATCGTTACGTCGATACAGTGGAACTCAACATAAAATTTAATCGAGTAATCATAACCTGTTACAGCTAGGAAGGACAACATGGCACGTAGACTGCTTTTTAGGAACTGGTATACATTTTTTTCCATGTGTCATCGTCGGGAATGGCAGAACAGAATTTTGAGTTTACAATGTTTTGGTGCTGGTTTATTGACTGCTGGTGTAATTGCTCATAATGTATCCCATGTACAAGTTCAAGCGGCATCTACAGATATAGATGTTAACAAATTTATGTCGAAACCTATCACAGACATAAGCATATTGCAAAACAATCAGGAAGATATGAAAACTAAAATGGAACTATTGATCTTAAAAATTCAGGCAGATTTTTGCAAAGAATTGGAAGCATTAGAAGATGAAGATCGCTTTATAGTCGATCGATGGACAAGGAAAGAAGGTGGAGGAGGCATAACTTGTGTTCTACAGAATGGAACGGTATTTGAAAAAGCTGGCGTTAACATATCCGTTGTAACAGGATCTCTACCGTCAAATGCTGTCGAACAAATGAGGGCTCGAGGTAAAAAATTAGACCAATCCACGTCACTACCGTTCTTTGCAGCTGGTATAAGCGCTGTAATACACCCCAGAAACCCAATGGTACCGACGATACATTTCAATTACCGATACTTTGAGGTTCAAAACAAGGATGGTTCGATACAATGGTGGTTTGGCGGTGGAACCGACTTAACCCCTTATTACTTGAATGAAAGAGATGCAGAGCACTTCCATCGAACCTTGAAATCAGCTTGTGATGACCACGATCCTACGTATTATCCAAAATTTAAAAAATGGTGCGATGACTACTTCTATATTCCACATAGAAATGAAAGACGAGGCATTGGAGGAATTTTTTTTGATGATTTGGATACACCAAGTCAAAACAGAGCATTCCAGTTTGTAAAGTCCTGTGCCAAAGCTGTTATACCTTCCTACATACCATTAGTCGTCAATCATAAAGATGATGGCTATGGGTACAACGAACGACAGTGGCAATTACTGCGTAGAGGAAGATATGTAGAATTTAATTTGATATACGATAGAGGAACCAAGTTTGGACTGTACACTCCAGGTGCCCGTTATGAAAGTATTCTTATGTCCTTGCCATTGAATGCCATGTGGCAATATATGCACGAACCTGCTAAGGATTCTAAAGAAGCAGAACTAATAAAGGTACTTAAAGAACCAAAAAATTGGCTTAAAATTGAATCTTCATAAGTGTATATAGATATATAAGGTGGTGGGAGACTGAGCAAATAAAGTTTAAGATAACCACAGTGTAAAATATTTCAAATAAAAAATTCTCTTAAAAGTATAAGTATACTTGCAATGTATGTTATTGTAATGATATAAACAGGAATGACATTGCAAAATATGTGATGAAAAAGGTCATTCGGTTAAATGTTAAATTCATTTTCAATAAAACTAAGAATCATAAATTTATAACTGCACCGCAAGCGTCCTTATAGCTTCCTTCACTTCATTATACAATTCTTCGTAATCTTCATGCTTTTTAATAAGCACTATGAGACTGCCCCGTTTGACTCCCATAGCAGCCCCAATTTCTTGCCTAGATGGTGTGTAACAATATGGGATATCCTTGTCCTCACATATAACAGGTAAATGGCACATCACTTCTACCGGAAATACATCCGCAGCAAATATTACCAGCCTATAAATTCCCCAACACGTTAACAGATTAACATCCATGCAGTAGATATCACTTTGTGGTAATAAAAGAATACACAATAACAAATTAAATAACAATTACCCCGTCTCCCCTTTTCGTAAGTGCTTTTGTACATCCTTAAGTCCATTCCGGAGATATGATTTTTGTTTTGATGCTAAAAATCGTAAAATTACACTATTATAAGTGGTAAAAAATAAAACAATTATTACGCTCGAGAACCTTTTCAAATAACCTAACCTCAATTAATGAAACAGAACACGTGCACTTGCCTTTCTTTATACATTTATATATTTTCTTGGTCAACTTCTTCGGCGCCATAGGCTTTGCTATTGGACTGAGAAATAGAGGTTTTTCGTCGACAGGTACCTCTTCCATTTTAAATTAAACTCGATTCGAGAAAACAACGCGGTAAACGAATTACTTCTGCAGGCGGGAATAATTCTCGAACCGGTAGGTAACGCGTGAACCTGTAGACCATTCAACAGGGAGCATCTCCGTGCTAATTGTGGATCTACTTTACCAGAGAACCGCTTTCAGACAGCAAAACAGGAACAGGCGTTACCTACCGATCACAGGACTTCGTTCCTGAATGTTACTTTTCCACCAGAAAACACGGTAAAAATAAACATGCGATTTCTCATTCAACCGAAGAAAAAAAATTAAATAAACATTTACAAATTATAAATATGACTACGCCAGCACGTCACAATGCTAATTTACAAAGGTAGAATATAAACAGCCTTACTCCAAAAATGAAAATCAAGTCAACAGCAAGTCTCATTCACCTAAATTATAAAAAATGATTTTATTGACACCTTAAATTAAAGTTACGTTAGTAGGATCATGGTAAAAGATTATATTCTATCTAGCGCTTCAAGCATGATGACACTGTTCCCTCGGATTACCTAAAAATTGATAAAAATGTACGATTGTTATTACCAACTCTATGCATCTCAAAAAAATATATATGCTACTGATCCTTGAATAGCGTACCACCATTCCAATGTTCTGTTTCACTCCATTCTTGCATTCTTCAACTGTTTCATCTATTACCATGTTCATAAATGGATCAAACCCTCGTAGGATCCCTATTACATGTCTTCCACCATTAAGTTTCACTAAATTCAAGTACAATTCCAATTATAAATTAATAAAAATAAAAGTTAATTTATTAACAAATGTACACAATTTCGTAAATATTAAACGGTACTTACATGACAGCTTCTTGTCCATATACCTGGAAAATATATATAAATGTATTATTCTTTCACCGTGGACATACAATGATTCATCATTTTCTTCTATTATAATATCACTCAAGTATAACGAGAAAAGCATTCCTTTTATTCATTCTTTTAAGTTAATGGAAGATTGCGTTATCGAACCCAAGGCGGGTAAAAGACGTGACGCCGTTGACAATATAACCTCTACTTTCTGAAACTTTAAAAGTATTGCTCATAACTTTAGATACTCACTTTTTAAGTTCTGGCGGATGTGCTTTGCTCATTTTAAAAGTTCTGTATTTGTAAAAGTCGACAAACAATATACACTACTGGCAAATCCGAAATTAAATCCGGCTAACGTATTCTTACAGAGATAAGTTGGGGACAGTTCGGAGATAACTGGAGATAACTCACGGCCTGGGACGCGCGATCGCGTTCTGTGCTGCCCTCGGCGGAAAATGCGGACGACTCGTGCACTTGTCAGCTGATACCTCCTAGAGAATCTTCTTCATCTTTGCTCCCAACTCGGAGATGAGTTGCTCATAGAGAATATGGCGTCCACTGTGATTGGTTCTAATCTCCTTCAATAGAATAGTCGTAATTTGGAAACTCCGGCGGAATCAGCCAATAAGAGTAAATAGTCCATTTGTCCACGCATAGAAAATAAATCTTAGGGACATTCGCCATTATGTTGAAGATTTAAAAAGGGTCAGGCTCCAAAGGAATTGTATACCCTCTCGTTGGCTCCTCCAGTGCTATTTCCATCGATTATGACTTGGAATAACCCGGAGAGAAACTCCGAGCTCGGATTGGTGCGATGCGGCAAAATGGCTGCCTCTTGCGCCAATCACGCTGTAGCATTGCACTTCGTTGTCTCTTAGAATTCTTTGGAGTCCTGCAAATAGAGTCGAACGAGGGTTCGATGAAAACCAAACCCCGTCCACTCGGTACATATTTTATCGTTACCGCATGCACGAATTGAGTATTAAAGTACGTACCTAATAATTTATTACTGCATGTTAAAGATTAATTTGCGAGGGCAGGAAAATCTTTAGAGAGTGAATTACTTAGAAAATCCATTTGGCGAATTTCGACAAGTTCGCGGTCAAGGAAGAAGAGGGAGTGGGGCGAAGCAATCTCGTCGGAACGTGTCTTTTCTCTCTGTCTCGCTAAATTGCAGGGAGTGGCAAAGCGAGAGACGGAGAGGGCAAATTCTGCGAGATTGCTCCTCCCTTTCCTCGAGTTCCCCTCGCCGACAGATGAATTTTGTAGGCTAGCTTGTGTATTATCGAAGAGGGTCCGACTGGTCGCCGTTCACTGCCGTCCACTCCGATGGGAAAGTGTCGATACTACACGTTGTCGAGCTGCACATTAAAATACTACACGGACCGATAAAACGCGTTCTGGTCGCTACGTAACGATAAGAACCCCTGAATAAAGAAATCTGGGGTAATTAAGGAGCTCTGCAAAAGGAAACCTTTTAGCGGCAAGAAATGCTCGAAATGATCTATACGTACACGAACCACCACCTTCAGAACTTTTTGAAAATCTTTTTTCTCTACAGTCGTTTTCACTACAGATAGTAGGAATAACGAAGAGATCCTCATCGAGTTGTAACACGGTAGATTATTATATTTACACGATTTTTTACATTACACATTATTCTTGTATCTCGCTAGAGCTCAGTAAAATCGTTGAGTCTGAATCTCTTCACGTTCTTACCTGGAAAATCATTGATTTAATTCAAAGTTCGTATTCTCACGACTGTAAATCAATGATCACAGAACAATATTTTTCTGCTTCTGAAAACCGAGACTTTTCAAAGCTAAAAAAATGAGGGGATATTTGTTTTTGTAGAAGTAGCACCATATTTACGCCAGATTTATTTCACTTACGTGGATTAAACAATTCTTACCCAATTTTGTTTCTAACTAGGGGTAGAAGTTGCTATCTCGGCGATAAATTCGGCGATATCGATGCACCGATGATGTAAGTACTCGATACTTAGATTATTATTGCAGAAGTTACAAAATAATGGTGACCACGGGACCGAAAGAGGTGGACATGCGACTACTTCTTACACTGTAAAGAATTTCGGAAAAAAATTATCGGATCGTACAACGGCAAATCGGTGGATCGTAATGCAGGGGTGATCTATGTAATTGCAACAGCGGATATATTTATTAACTAATTATTATTAATAATGATAGAGCAGGAGCTGCTGCAGTCTTGACGGCGACGGTTTCTGTAACGCTTTATTATAAGATAAAAAAAATTTAACTGTTTCCGACTTAACAGTTAAATCTACTTACGCACCAAGTACTTAAAAAAAAGCAACGGAAGCCAAAGTAACAATATACACAACATTCGTACCTTGAATTCGTGAAAATCTAAATTGTCGATTCGAAAACCATAGAAGCTGAAAAAAACGAAAATGTTGAATTTTGTCTGAGCCACTGAAAAAAAAAGTATTTTTACCGACGGTATCACCTGCAAAAATTTAAATTACATAATTGCAGCGCGAAACGACGAGAGATCGGAATGTCATATCAAATAAACAATCATGAAACACGTAGATATGGGATATTCATCCAATATATATAACAATTCGGGGTATCGGAAAATTAAGCGTAAGTACTGTAAGCACGATTCCGGCCTTGCAAGAAAATAGAGGAATTTGTATAATTTCTCAAAAATTCATGGACAAGCGTTATATTTAATGCAGGGCAGTATATGCGTTATCTGTACATAAGAAAACGTCTCACCGGAGGAGTACGTTCCCAGTTCCATTTGTATTTTCAATCATAAACTGCATATCCCGATTCGATGCGAGGGCCTTTAATTTGGCATAAAAAAAATAGCAAGTAAAAAAAAAGGAAAGTGAAGTCGACGTCCTTCCCTCGACGTCGTTAACGCGAGAAATGTTCCTGCAAACAAATTGTTAACCCGACTCGGACTCTTGCACAGGGAGAGAGAGGAAGGGAAAAAACATATAATACTACTTTGCTAAGGTATTTACACTACTATTCTACAAAACGACACTCAGGCTCAACATCCGTCTCGGCGATGATCCGCAGCCTTCGCAGCTTACTCCTTGGTTAACCCTCTGTACATCTGCCCTTCGCATCTGGAGCTACTATTTTTAATTATTAATAATAAACACCTCGCGGGAACACTTAAGTACGCAGTGTTGCTTAATCTCGACATTTTAAGGTCGCCGCGAGATACCGGAGTTCGTCTCGACTCTCGTCCCGGGCAACGAGATGCGGTAGTCCGATCGTTTATACGAAAGTTAATAAATCGATAATATTATCCACGGGTATCCTTCGCGCCGACCCTGAGAGAAGCGCTCTCGAGATTTCTTTCTCCATGATTCCAAAAGAAAGTCGAGCGGATATTTCTCGAAAGCTGCTCCGAAAATCTCTATAATTTTCCAAACCCGGTGGAAGAGTAATCCGCGAAGGAATTTGCACCCTCGTCATTACCAAAGTCTCGGTACCACTGGGACGCTTGGCGTCGCTTAATACTCGTTACTTGTAAAGTTCAGCAGATAGGCTCCGTGAGCGGTTGGTGAGGGCCATAGGGTGAGGCCCACTGGCCACTCGCGTGGACCAATGGGGTCGCTACTTGTTGGCCCTCCACGTTGGAAACCGACGAACCCGACGCGTGCGTCGTCATCGATGCCGGATACCCAATTTTTCCAAGTGCCTCGGCCTGCATAGAGAGAATCAGCCGATTCGCGGCTTGCCTCTCGGCCTCTCTTTCCTCGGCCGTTTGTCTCCTGGAAATAGAAAAGAAGGAGGAGAATTCCCGAGGTTCCGTCGGGTCCGCCTTAAATTCCCTTTCCTGTTGGGATTAGGTGTTACAATCGATTCCGGGACTGTAACACCACCCCCGCGATTTTCTGTCGACTCGGTAGGTACGATCGCAGTTATAGACGTCATTCCCTGAATTATTAAGGGCCGAGCCGAAAACGCAGGGAAGTCGAAATCACTTATGGTGCAAATTCGAAGGTTTGACAGTTTAAAAGCTAAGAAGCGGAGGACTTAAAGAGCGTGTGCGACACAAGGTTAGGCGGGGCCTAAATTATTGACGAGGCAAGGCTAAGCTATTAGCCGGCTGAATTATTAACGGGCGAGCGCCACGTCTCTGACTAAAATCATCGTTTCATCAGGGGCTGGATATCGTACCGAGTGTACTCAACTCGAGGTATCGACCTTGCCACCACCCGCAACTAGACGCTTACCGATATCGAACCGATGCCCAGGTGCACTCGGCGAATCAAAAAATCACTCGACATTCTTCCCGATGTCGGACTTCCCGGAACGGTGTCTTTCGCGATTCGCCCGATAGTTCGTAATAAATTTGCAATATTGCCCGAGCGAACCGCAGACGGAGAGTATAGCGGGGAGGACTCTAGGCGATCGGTCCAGCCGAATGAAATGCATCCCGGTATATAGCGAAGACGCCAGGCGATTAGTCAAACTGGATTAGTAGCTGCATATCGCGGCGTTATCTCGTCTCTTTCGGCAAACGACCCGAAACGAGGTAAACGAGGTAAACGAGCGCTACTCACCTCCACTTCGTCCGCCTGTTCTGGAACCAGGTTTTGACCTGGGCGTCGGTCATCTTGAGAGACGTCGCCAAAGCCGCTCTTTCGGTCGAGGCCAAATATTTCTGCTTCTGAAACCGCTTTTCCAGCTCCGCGGTTTGCAGTCTCGTGAAGCTCGTCCTTGGCTTCTTGCGTTTCGGCGGTGTCCTGTTTTGATAAGGATGGCCGATTCGTCTCGGAAATCCTCCGGCCACTGGAACGCGATTAAAAGCGCACGTTTAACCTCGCCCAATCGCGCGAGGGAATCGTCGAAAATATCTTTACGGAGATTTTTACTCTCGAGATTAAAAAAGAAAAAAGAATGGCAGGCGACGAAGAAGACGTCGGCAGAGAGTACTCAACGTGCACGGTAATTTGTTATCAGATTATCGGTTGGTTTTAAGAGTTCGGAGGTTATACCCGATCGGAACGATGGGTTGATAGGGATGACAGGAAGGGCTGTCAACGGAGCACGTGTTACATAAAGCTCGTGGCGCACTTTCGATAAGTGCGAGAGGTGATGCACCGATCAATACTCGGAGAAACAATTGCGGCGTCGAGGTAGGAGCGCGATGTAGCGGCCATTTTGTCGGCCACAGTTCCGGGACATTTACATCTACGAGGCGGCCTAATAAAACCCGCAATAGGGTCGTTCTCGGGAAAATATTGCACCGCGGGGATGATGCATCGCATCTCTGTCACGTCGGGAGAAAAAGGTACGCCACTACGGACGCGTTTGCGTCCTACCTCGCGATAAGTACTCGGGACTTGGCGCATCGTTTATTCGATAAAGGAAAATTACGACGGTTCGCGAATATTTCCGGTAATCAAAATAAATTCGACTCGACGTCGAAACGTAACGGAGAAGAAAATCCATCTCTTGGAAGCGAAAGCCCGCCCGCCCGCCGAATTACGTTTACCGCGTATTCATAATTAATGCAATAATATTATAATAACGGGCAAGAATAATTATTCGAGTCGGTATTACGCAGTAATTAATCCGGGGGGTGGATCGGTGTAGGGTAGCTCTCGAGGTGGGAGTTAGCTGATCGAGTTAACGTTAAGTTAGGGGTTTCGTTTCTCCAGGTTGGCAGTCGTAAGGAAGTACGTTTCACCGGCAGGTTAATTTCAGCCGATGCCTTATCGTCGGTCCATGTTACCTGGAGATCGATAATTCCATTTGCAATTATCTACCGAGGAGATTATATGCGAGTCATGCCAGAAGTATGAAAAATCAATCCGTTGGCAAATCACGCGATAACTACTTATAGGAACGTGATTTCCAAACATGGCGACGTTCCGGATGAAATTATTTATCCGGTTCTAATTTTATCCGGTATTCCGGATTACTCGAAACAAAGGGCCTTTTTTTTTAATAAGAGCCAGCGATCGCGCTACCCGGGTTGCAATAATTATTCAACTCGGTATTACGTAGTAATTAATCCAGAGGTAGATTAGTGTAGGGTAGCTCTTGGTGGGAGTTAACTGATTGAGTTAGCGTTAAGTTAGGGGTTTCATTGCTCGAGGTTGGCAGTCGTAAGGTCGAATAGGCTCGTCTATCATCGCCCCACTGGTTAGAGAATTAGCTGCTGTACCGGGAGAATGGAGATGTACATAATTAACGCGACTTCGGTTTAACTTTGCTGCAGGCGATTACATGACCAACCTCCCGGTACCACCCCATAGTAATTACAATTATGAAAGAACGTCCATGTGTCGTACTTGCCCGAAATATGGAGCGAATTGACGCGGTACCCGGAGGCGCGGACGAACGCCAGGTGATGCCCCCTGGAAAATGTAATGAAATCCGCGGCCCGACATTTTTCGAAAAAGGGATTTCGTGCCAACTCTCGTAAATCCCGGCGAATAAAAATCCGCGGAGGAAGGACTTGGAGTAATCGTCGGTAATTCGTCAAAGATAAATCGAATCTCGCTTAAATGGAACGTATCTTATTCGCATTGGCGCAAAATTTGCAGGTCTCGATGAAAGGGTATTAAGGATCGTTTTCACGTTGCGTTCGACTAATAAACGTTGTCCTTCCAGATTCGCGGAAAATAATTTCCCGTAATCGCGAAAAGCGTCGGTAAAATTTCGGCCTAAGTGAATGCAGGGACCGGACGGTTAAAGAATTTCATCCGAAGTATGGTGTTAGTTGCAGCAGTTCTGCTTCAGGTTTTGGTCACGCAATGCCTTTTTTCTCTGTTCCCGGTACTCGGTTATCTGTGGCCTGAGGCATTGGGCACATGGATTCCATTCCAACTTTGGCTCTTTTACTTATTTGTGTCCCTCTACGGCTCGCTTAGGCCCATTCACTCCGTACGACTCGAATTAATAAGCGCGGTCCTTCTTCCACGTCTCGAAAAAACTGCACGAAACGTCATTCGGAGGTTGCAGGTAAATCCAATTGGTGACCGCGATACAACGGTGCCAGTCCACTTTGGGATAAGGGCTATATTGAGCCGCACGGGTATGGAAATACGGTCTTTACCGCAAAGTGGATCCGTTCTCTTGCGTCGGACGGCCAAGGAATTATTCCTCGGTTTACCGAAGCATTATACGTCTTCTTGGCATACCGAACGGCCAAATACAATAGCCTCGCCATCCTAGAATCCGGATCCCTCGTTATTATCGCTCTCGTCGTGGAATAGAATTCATAATTTGTCCAGGTAATACGTCCAATTACGATATCTCAGACCGCGACCGACCCGGCACGGGACGCGACGTTTACTCCGACGTTATACGGGGGAGTATAAAAATTAATATCCAAAGGAGCGATAAAAATGCCACTCACGAATTCTCCGCAGCAACGCGCAATCACGTAGCAGGTACAATAAAAAGAATTAAGGTCTTGAAACGCTCCGGAAGGCGACCGCTCAGCCCTAAAACTACCCCAGCATTGTACGCGAAACACATGAAGGATGATTAATTAAACAGGGGGGGTGAAGTCATAGGGGACGAACGGCGCGATCCCGTCTTGTAAAGATTCAACGCGAGATAGCGATACTTTCTTCTTACATTCGGGTACAGGCGAGGAAAATTGAATTCGTTACCGCGCCGAGGGAGCGCGTTCGTTAGGGTGGTCCGAAGGAATTAAATTCAGATTTTTTTCTGATGGATCTTTCGAGGCAATTAAAAACAAGACAAAGTGCTCGATCAAAGAACTGGCCGTGTACACGCGAAATCTCGAAGAATCGTTCGACCGGGCATCCTTAACCGGTTTCTTCCGCCATATCGTTAGTTTTACAAAAAATCCGAAAAACTCTGAACGCGATCGGTAGCATAATCGTTGGATCGAATTTAGGTAAGTGCAAAGTATTTTCGAAACGCGGGAAGAAGCTGAGATTAACGGAACGCTTTGCCAGGTAGTTTTACCGAGAGTGCCATATAACGTTCACGCGGATTATGAAAAGCGCCAACGAGTTCCACCTTCGTTTTCCTCGCCGGATCTCCCTTTATTTCGGGACACCTCGCCTGCTCGACAAAATGGCGGACGATAAAAATCGGACATTAATCCCGGGTCTCGCGTAAAAAATAAACGGAAGAGGAGAAAGCGGACCGGAGCATCACGCCATCGTGGCCCTTTCGCGTCGGGACCTGGAAGCCTCTTCGTGACCGTTCCACCAAACCGAGCTGGAGGATCGGCGACGTTGTCTAGCTTCTCGCTTAATTCCATACATCTCGTCCGGAGAATATCGCAAGAGTCCGGAATTGACGGAGTACCCACTTTTCGCGCGAGTTCACCCGAGAGTGCCGAGTAATGGCTCGACGGGAATAGCCAACGAGGCTCGCCTCGGCGGTGCCGCCTAACCTCAAAGTTCCACGACTCCATCTCGGGTTCCTCCGCGTCCAGAAAATTCTTCCGGTCGTTCCAACCCGCCTAGATATCGTAGACCCTCAACGACGCTTTAAAAGGCACGCCGGGTGACGACAAAGTGCAAGGTTTTGTCATCCTCGCGAAGTCGAGAGGGAAGGAAGTGGAACTCCGGCGTTTCGAGAGTGGAGCGGGGCAGATTGAGTTGGCTATCCCCTCCTCGTCCGTGGTTCTCAAGATCACGCCATCGCGAGCCCTTTCGCATTCGACCGGGGCACGATGGGAGTTCGCCTCTATTACCCCCCTTTCCTCGCCTCTCGCTCGTGCTGTTATATGCGGCCCCTCGGGCCCGGTTGCCTCGAGCCCCGTCGAGCCTCGCCGGGCCCCGTCGGCCCCCGCTGGCCCCCGCTGGCCCCCGCCGGTCCCCGCCACGCGCCTCGGGGGCCTTGCGCGCCGAACGCCTTTCTTGCGTCGCTTCGATCCCGAGCGGCATGAAATGTTTCGGATCCATCGCGAACCTTCCCCCGTAACGACGTCCGACGCTCTTGACTCGCGATATCCCGCGGGATTTCCGCGACTTCCGAATAATTTCCCAAGAATTTGTGAACATCGATAACGCTGGACCGCGGCGCGCGACGCCACCGGAAGATGGCGACTCCGTTTTGTATCGAGGGCGAGGCGAGGTCGAGAGAACGTGGACGTTTCATCCCGAAATTCGATTTTAAAAGTGCAACCACGTTGCCGATACCCACGAGCGGACGTTCTCCGTCGCCTTATCGATTGACCATTGCCCCGGGCGATTCCTGTAGCGAGTCTTTCCCCGGCGTGTTACGCCGTCGCGTATGCGCGTCGCGTGCTCGGCAATCGCTAATTACCAACAAAACGGTGACTATTCTCCCTCAAACCGTTTCACGGAAACGGCAAGTTTTGTTGTTAACTTCCCCAGTCCTTGCCGCACCTGCCGGGTGCTCACACATTACGGCAATTGCGGCAATTGCGGCACGTCGTTCGAGGGATGCGCCTCGTTAGAAATTTTCCGAAAAACGATGGTCGATGTCGGGACCGAATTTCGTAAGGCATAAATCCGAGCCTCGCGTCCCGTAGGGATAAGCGACTAAAACGCGTTGCCGCTTAAGGCGAGGAAAAGCGCAGGACATTCGGAGGGTGAAAAGACCTATTCTTCGACGAGGACTCGGAGGTTGGTGGCCTAACGAGAGCCTCGCCGCCTGCATCCCATTTACCTTCCATGGCCGATAGCGGGCATTGATCTCTCCGGAGAGGACCCGGTGCCACCGGCGGATGCCGGAGCGACGAATCTTACCTCGCGACCGAACCTTCATTTTTTCGTCGGAATCGACAGAATTTGGAAAAAAAAAACCTGGCGAAATCGCTGTTTACGATTCCCTCTTGATAACGGTACGTGAGCACGATGCGCGGACTCCGCGGCGATGCGTGTTCGCATGCGACGCGGTGCAACGCGTTTTCCTCGGTAAACAACGTCTTTTAATTTGTTCGAGGGAGAAAAAGTTCGCGGAATTTCCGGAGAACGAGCCGGCCATTGTGTATGCTCGTTAAGTCCAGTTCGAAGTCTCGGTAAGGATGCCCGAGTAAAAAAAAAAAACTGTTAATTTCAGGTACCCGGCTTGCACGCATACATTTCCCCGCGACCTGGAAATGGCCTCTTTCTTCGGCCCTTTCTAGCTAAGGGTGCAGCTTGAAAGAAAAATCGAGGAGAAAGTTGCGTGAACCTAAATTCCCACCCCGAGAAGACGGCGGCAACGTGCAACGAGACCCGATGAACGGCTGATTATTTAAATATATATATTTTTTTACGTAGAATAATTTTCTAAAATCTCATCGGGGCGCGAATACCCCTTTTCCTACCTCGAACGGCGAGATGTTAAAAATCGACGGTTAAAATCGCGGCATTTCATAAATTATTCAAAAGAATCCGCGATACCGCGGCGCGTTTACCTCTCGTGCATAAATCGCAGCAGCCAAAGCATACAATGTTTCACATTGTGGTAAACGCTCGCAACGTTCCCCCTCGACTCCGTCTGGCCGAACCCGGGGCGGTTTCGTTAAAGGAGGAATCCACATCGAAGTAACACGTACACGTCGCATGCGTGCACGAGCAACACCTAAAATTAGCATATTTTGCGAGAGGTATCTCCCGCATTCGGCACTTATCCTTCAACGAGCGAACGATGCGTCGGGCGGCCATTACGATTGCACCGCACGGGCCGTCGGCCATTCAGCGGTACATTTTCTAAGAAGCCCCGCACAATTTCCAGCCTCGATCCGACAAACTCCGCTAACCGTGCTGCCAGTCAAACGGGGACCCGTGGTAATAAATAATAAGATTTTTTACAGTTCCGCGCGGGTGGTTGCGCCGGCCGCCATTTTGTCTTCGGCGCGCGTCCGCCCTCGGCCGCGCAGCCTTCGCTGCGTCGGCGAAAGCATGGGAAACGTCGGGAGAAATGGCGAATTATCCGGGAACACCGATGTTCGGCATGGCGATTTCGCCTCTCTCGTCCAGGATTGGCGTTACCGCCATTTTGAGCCGCCGTGCGTGCGCCGCCGGTTTTCGGTCTTCGAATTTCATTTTTACAAGTATTTGGCACAAGGTTTCGGAAATGAGGGCGTTTACCGAAGGTTCGCGATTCCACCGAGTTGGAGAGCACTGCTTCGGCGGAATATTCGGTTTCTCGGTCCGATTTTAACGTTTGGCCGTTAAAGCTAATTTTTAGAAACACGAGATATGCCCTGTTAGAAAAGAACACTACAATTTTATAACGACTGAGTTTAATTTTTTCAAGATTAATTACGGGGCGCAATGAATTTCCTTCCGTACAGCAAGCAAGGAATAACGTTGGATGCAGCGGGGTCAAATTGTTGCATCGCGGTTGAAGCAAAAAATCAGCGTTTCAGATTTTTATAGTTTAATGCTATTATCACACGGTTGCGTGTCCGTCTGTGGGGCATAATCAAGGCGCGCATGCAATACGTTCCGTTGCTTTTGCAAAGAGAAAACTGTTTTCCTCCACCAAAATTACATAAACTACCTTAATTTTGAAGCCACAATGTAAGCCGTGATGTATCGTAACTGGTACTTTTATGGCGTCGGATACCGAGGGGTCTAATGGCGGAAATATCACGTCGTCGAAACCCCATGTGTCGACGATAGAAATAAAAATATTTCCAAAGTTTGTATCATCGACCAGAAACGACATCAAGGAAAATTTGCCAGGCGTCGCGCTGGACAAATGAACATTCAAAATGGCGGACACTCCGTGACATGAAAAACTCTATAACGTGGACGGCGGATAGGGGCAATAAATTTGCGTAATCTGGTAGTAAATTAAGAGAACTGAAACGCGCACGGATAGGCAGCGGTGCCGACAGAAACTATATCCGCGATATATCCGGTTTTACATGACTTCCTGACGGCCAAATCCGTTCCCGTTCGACTCGTTCAACGGGGCATCGTTCTTCATAACTGTCATCGTTACAAATAAATATGTACACGATATACGGATAATTCCCCCGCACGCAGCTATGGGCACGCCATCCCCGGTAATTGCGTCAGGCCAGAAAAAATCCGTATTTGAACATATGCGGTTAATCGTGAGCTCATTATCCCAATCCCGATGTAAGAAAAACGCTCGCGTGATCGGGATTTCACTGTTCCGAAATAATGGATAGCTGCAGGGTCCCGGGATGATTTTTGTAACACGTACGGACCCGCCGGTACCAGATCTTCCACTGGACCAAATTTTCTCGGTCTAGGGACGCCATAATTCTGCCGAAAGGTGAAACATCCCGAGTCACTGGATCGGCTGTTACCGAGCACGGTTAAAAAAATTTCCGCACAAATAATCCTAGTCCGAAATATGGAAAAATATGTCAAACAAGGTTGAGTAACTTTGAAAATTATCCCACTGTTATTTATGTCTCGCGATCGTTATTCCCTTATTGATTCTGTGTCCCAAATAATTGGAAATATGAATTTCAATATCTGCACCCGTCCGTCTTCCACTCCTCAAAATGGCTGACCGCGTCGACCATTTTCGTCCGCGGGAACATTCTCTTTAGAATTCCTGACATTGTTCTTCGTGTACGTTCAAATAGAATGCTCATTCCACGTTTAGATACTTATTGGTCCCACAAAATTTTCTACCCGCGAATCCATTACTTACGTATTACCAGGATAAATGGAAATATTTACAAACTGCCAATCATGGTGGTTGCTTTCGCGCGCACTATTCCACTTTTATTTATTTTTCTCTCGGAATTGTTTTAAATAATCTGCTACCACGAATGGAAAGCGCCAATTTCACCTTCGTACGTTCGCGCCTGCAAGCAACAATTTGTCCCCATCCGTGCGTTTATGTCTGCACGCGTAATAAGACATTGACTGCGATAGCACAACTCGTTTCCTTTCCGTATCGGATAATGAGACACTGAATGCGAAAATAAATGCAGATGGGATCGCGGAATGAATCAAGGCGCATTCGCAACCTGAGATTACAACAAATTGTTATGGAGAACCGTGCCGATATTTCCTATCTCATCTACATCCGACTTTGTCCACTCAGCAAAATTATGTCAAACCATCCCGTCGGCATTATTAAGTTTTTTTTCCTTTTTCGACAACGTGCACCCTCTTTCTCGATTGCAGAACAAAGTTTACGATCTCAGAAACGGTAAGATGAAAATATCGTCATTGAACGCTATCTATACTTAAAAAATTACGATCCTGCGCCGTAATTTTACGTTCGGATCTGTCGAAGACGGATGTTTTTGTTAACGTCATCTCACCAAAGACCGGGGCAGGAGGAGAAAGCATTGTCGCACTTTTTACGGATACTTCTAGTATATTATATAAACATCGCGGCGATTATATCCACTCTCCCTTATTATCTGTTACATAAAATCAGCGTCGCGTGAACATAATAACGAGGCATTA
Source organism: Orussus abietinus (assembly GCF_000612105.2). Taxonomy (NCBI): domain Eukaryota; kingdom Metazoa; phylum Arthropoda; class Insecta; order Hymenoptera; family Orussidae; genus Orussus; species Orussus abietinus. The sequence continues at coordinate 1,023,003 of NW_019395989.1, forward strand.
ATTGCTACACGAAGAGCTTCGATGTAGTCTTTTACGTTTATATTTAGTGCCGACACGCGTGTAACGACATACCCTTTAATGTACTTCGATCTTAACTGTAATCCGGCGAACAAATCCGTATTTTCGAAACTTCTTTCCGATCCGCGACTCCCGTATTATTATTTCTTTATCTTTTAATTTTGGAACGTTGGAAGAACCAAATAAAATTTTTATTTCGAATTTCGATAATTACGTGCCAAGTTTGCGATAATCGCGAAGATCGATTCGGAGGAAAAGTGAGTTCAATTTCTTTTGTCGCGTACTTCGTGGCCGCGGTTTCACGTAATCGGCATCTGAAATGATCGGCACTCGGATAATCGGTATTTCGATCGATCAACGTGCGGATAATCGACGCCCCGTCGTAATGGTACTCCACGTGAACCCCGGTAATCAAATACACACATATCACGTATCATATAACAGTAAACACGCCCTAAAGCCTGATTACTTGGGCTCGTACGAAATTGTGCGGAATAATTGAAAGCCCCGTGCTTTGTTTATTGCGATTTGGATTTCGCAAAAGGCGTGCCAATTACATTACGAAAAGGGCTCGCAACGGCGCCCTGAATTACCAACGGCAATTACCCGAGATGGAAGAATTTCCCGAAAATTCTGCTTTCCTCGCCAATGGAGCACGCGGACTCGCGCTTCAACGACAAACGTCATTTTGCAAATTGCTCGGTATTTTTTAAATCCTTGACCGACAGGTTCATTTCTCGAGATGGATAATTTCGATACGATCCCGAAAATTAAGCATATTGCAAGAATCACGAAAAAACCTACCGCAAGCGCGCGCAAAAAAAAACAGGTGAGCGAGGAATTCGCGAATCCAATTCACCGGCAATCCGGCACCCGACGTTGCGCCAACGCAGCTCGCACGGCCAGCCATCTAAAATGCAGTTACCACAATCTCGAGCCGCCTTTCGTTTAAAATTAATTCCATCCATTTCCAGCGTTTCCCACACGATGAAAATCGTTTTACTAATTCCGGGCGGACCGGCGCCCGCAACAAATATGGGCGGTGAAAACGAGATCGCGTCTAAGCTCGACACCGTTTCCCCCATCCCAACGCCGCGGCCAAAAAGCGCCGTAAAAATCGGCCGTCGACTTTCCACGCGGAACGACTTTTCCCTGTCGCGATTTCCTCCCGGCGATGGTTCAAAATTATGGACATAGGAATGGAGAGGCTTGGACCCAACACGGGAACACGGGACGGGGGCAGCCATATCACCGCGTCAAAGGGTGGCGCAAGGTTCGAATAGGTCTTTCTACCCGAATTAGATGTAACGTTGCGTTACAATTTTCTTTAACTTAGATGCCGGGAGCAACATTGCCGAGACAACGTAATTTTCCTGCAATTTACCGTGGCATCGAAATAACCAACGATCGAGTGTCGAAAATAAGCGAGCAAGACGAATCTCGCCGGACCTACCTGCGAGTCGGTCCTTCATGTGCGGATGCGACTGAAGGGGATGGACCGCCAGATTGGCGAGGAAGCCGGCCCTGTGGAGGCCGGAGACGGCGGCCTGCTGCTGGCTGTGGTGCTGGAGAGCCTGCAGGCTCCAGGGCGGGACCAGGGTGGCCTGTCCGGGGACGGTGCCCGAGGTGAGGGTGCTGCTGGACGCGCCGGGCGGCCGATGGGCGGGCACCCTGATGACGCCGCTCCCGGTGTAGATGAGTCCGGCACCGTGGAAGAGCCTGAAGGGGGCGAACAGGTCGGCCTGGCCGGTCCGCGTCTCCTCGTCGTCCCTGTCCTTGCCCTCGGTCTCGGGACCCCAGGATCGCCGACCGTCCTCGGGGACGGAGCCCGGGCTGCCCTTGGCCCAGGTCCAGGGCAGCTTGCCGGGCCTCTCGGGGTCCGGGTCGTCGTCCGGGGACAGGTCCTTCAATCCGTGGCTCCTGCTCTCGCCCAGAAGACGGCTTATGCTGAAGGGATGTCCGCCCGCCGACTCGCTCTTCGGGACCTTTCCTCCGGGGCCGCTGGGCGGCGACTCGGAGTACTCGGACCGGGCCTCGGCGCTTCTCTGGACGTTGACGCGATTCCGCGGACTGCAGCTGCGGGAGCTCGAGGTGACCACGTTGATCTCCTCCGCGGCGTCCGCGTCGCTGTCGCCGCGCTCCGACATGATGGGTCGTCGAGAGTCTCTTTCAGCCGTTCCTCCCCGAAACGACCGAGGACATGCTCGACGTCGACGACGTCCGTTGGGTCTCCCGCGGAACCGCTTTTCCCGAGATGCGCCGTTCCTTTCGATCGCCCCCGACTTCTTTCTCCCCTCGGAGTTGTCTTTGTAGTTTTGGTTTTGGCCTTGGGGGTAGTTCCCTCCAAGTCACGGTTTCGCCACGTCGGATGCTTCGTTTGTACGAGCGCTGGCTCGTTTGCGAGACTTTCACATTTCCCGAAGATCGCAACGGCGGGCGTCGAAAAGAGCCTCCTCCGGAGTCTTATCGTTAACGAAACGCCGAAGCGGTCGTTACGGCCAAAGGATGAACCGGCGCCCCGCTTCTGGTTAAGCGTCCATTAGGTTATCATCTCCCGCGGACGCGAGCGGCCATTTTCTTTTAACCGCTCTCCGGCTGATCGCGGGGGTTTAAGCGGTCGAGATCCGCGGTCCAGGAAGGAGAATTAGGAAACCGGTCGACCGGCGAGCGAGCTCGGAGAGTGGCCAACCTTCCGCGCCCCGAGTGCCCGATCGTTCGTTGTCTTCTTACATGCCGTTGTTTCCCAAGTTTAACGAGCATTCTAGTCGAGCCGGGGTGCTCACAATCGGCGGACAGTCGTTACTTTCGTGCCGGCAGCTTTTGTAATCGCGACCGCTCGCATTCCATCTTTTGCGGCAGCCCGAACGCGGAACCGGCCCCGCCGATGAGTCCAACGGCTCGAAGCGGCTTCGGGGGTTTCGTCTCTACGCCCGACATAGCGGACGCTCGTCGCCGGGCATTTTTCTCCCTTCCTGGCTCCCGTCCTCCAGCGGACTCCTCGCTTTCCCCTCGCGGCGTTTTGCGAAGAATCCTCGTTGTGGCGAGTATCGCCGATGGCGTCATCCGATGGACGAGTCGACCGAGACCGACACCTCGGTGGGCTTCTTCGACCGTGAGAAACTTTATTGCGGGATGACGTCGTCCGCAAGGACGAGCGGCCGGGTGCCGTCCGATCGCCGACGGTCTCCAAACGGTAAACTCCGATCCCAGTTTTCACGATATTCGACGGTGCCAGCCGTCGGGAGAAATCCACCCATCCTCTCACCGCGCCATGGTCCAACTTCTTCCGGATGCCGAGCGACGTTACCAGCGGTGTCCGGGGCACCCTTCGGAAGGTGTCGCGTTGACCGACTCGCGACGCGCGGGTCCGCCGGGTCCGAGGCGGAATCGGGAACGGGAGCAGGGGCCGTCCCTGGTTCGTCGAGGCAAAGTGAATCGGCTGGACGCGGGACGCGGCCGACCGGGTGGCGCGCCCTTCCCCGGCTTCCCCGGCTTCCCCGGCTTCCCCGGCGTCCCCGGCGTCTCCGGCTTCCCCGGCCGCGGAGAAGCCCGCCCATCGGCAACGCGCGGCCAATCCGCCTCGCTATGGCCGCGCCTCCTCTCTCGGCGCATTGGCCCGCGGCAAATTGATACCTATTTAACGTTTGAGCAGAATGTTGCCGGCAATCGTCTCTCTTTCCTCTCTATTATTTACCGCGATCTTCGTTACTTTTTTCCGCGGCCGCGCGCAGCCACCCGCCGGCCCAAGGCGGCACGCTCGTCCGCCTCGATTTTCCGAAATTCGACCGAAATTCGACCGAAATGGCCCCTCGTCGAGACGCGCGTTTCCCCCGCTCCCTAGGAAAGCCCCGAGACGGGTTACCCGAAAGCGAGCGTAATCGCGCGATGAGTATACAGGCAATGAACTCTAAAATGCCCGCCGTATTTCGCGTCCGAGTGGCGCAAGCCCCGCGTCGCTTAAACCTAAAATATGCAATTATTACGCCGCTTAAGCGCGAATTATGACATTTAGGCGCGCGATTTCCACATTCCCGGGGAACGCGACGAAGGGGAGGAAGTGGCGTTCCTTGAACGCGCGCCGAGCACCGTTTCGTTCGTTCTCCCCGACGCCGAGGGTCGGGAAACTCTCGAAACGGGGACCGGTGGTCCGGTGGTCCGGTGGTTCGAAGACGTCGCTCGAATAACGCGAATCTTCGATCGGACGGCTCGGATATCGCATCGATGCCAGCAACCATCGCTCGGAAAACTTGGCCTGGAATAGCCTTTTGCGGAATCGCGTTGCGAAATAAATTCTTCTCCTCGACGAGCCCAAACCGTACGTTTTGCCGGTCGCGGCGCGGCGTTGCGCCATCCTCGATAATTCCCCCCGCAATATCTCTCGCGTTTTAACGTCGAAAATAAATATCTCCCGTTTATTTCGTTCCTCTTGATCCGAACCGTAAAACTATCCGCGGGCCCGACGAGGTGGTAGGGTCTCGGTCCGGCAAAAAGTTACGCGCCCGACAATGGCGGCGTCGACGACGCGGACCCGGGTCCGGTAAACGTTCGTCGAAAAATAAATTGGAAACGATTGGACCGTTTTCCGTTGGTTAAGTAACGATTTAACCGTTCTGCATTGCGGGCTCGGTTTTGCTTCGGGACGGATTATCCTTCTTTCCTGTTACGCGAGCTGATTAAGAGCAGAAAATCACAGAAGCTAACGTGCAATGTCGACGTTATTGGGCGTAGCGTGCCCGCGGAATAACTACTTTAACCACTGAGCCACATCGACTTCCATCCCCTGCTCCTTTTTTCTTATACTTCGGTTCCAAGTACTGCAATACTGTTATGCTACCAGCTTGTTTTCATCCTGCCTCCTCGCGGCAAAGACGAACTTCGGAGCGTTTCGCGTGGAATCCATTTTTAGTCCGTCTTTACGACCTGGATATTCTCGTCAATTTCTCGGTACTTAACATCTCACGAGCGCGTTGCGACTTTCGACGCGTCGCTTGTTTTGCATCCAACGTTTTTCCCCTTCCACCCGTTGCAAACGAAGCAGCGGATCGTTCGTTGAACAAGCGCCAGGAAACGAATAAAGTGCGCTGAATAAGTAAAGCGAATGGAGCGTGTCGATCACGGTTTAAAAACGTCCAATGAATGGGGATGCCGCGAAGCGCGCCCCGATTGCAAGTACAAATGCTAATAACGAGATAAATCGACGACGAACGGGCATTAAACGATAAAATCCGCTAATGAAAATTACCGTGCAATAAATTCCTTTTCGACAGATTTTAGGTTGAATCGAACGATCGAAACGCGATGAATCCGACGCGATCGACGTTCGCGAATATCCGTTGGAAATATCAACGAATTGATGAAATAATCATTTCATGGTTTCAACCAAACGTAGAGTATTTAATCAACGCTCGTTATGATAATCGTCCGCGAATGGGTCGGCAAATTGGATGCAGCCGTTTTTCGAAATGCGAAAGGGAATCGGTTTACGGTTTGATGGGAGGATCACGATGCCGTCGTTATGACGGATTGACGCGGCATCCGAATATCGGTAATCCCGACGCCGATGCAATGGCGGCATATTGTCGGCATCGCATGCCGTCTCCTCGTCACCCTATTAATCCGTCATGAAGGCACGTCGTAAACGTCCCGTCCAAAAGCCCTTAACGAGCTTCGAAAGGGTACTTCGAAACTTGCGGCCATTATTCGAATTATCGAGCCGCGATCGGAAACGCGAACCATTTCTTTCCAAGACGCCGAAATTATGAAATTCATTCGTTGCGCTCAAACTACTCCGGGACTTTGAAAGTATCCTCGAATTTCAAGGCGAATGAAATAAATTCGTTTTCGTGGCAATTGACATTCCGCTCTGCGGGCAATTTTTCATGGAAATATACCTCGCCGCTCCTCTCCGAAGCGTGGTTCGCCGATACGCATACGGTCCTATCGATTTCCTAATGTTACGGAGAAATAACGTAGGTTATTTCTCCCGGGGTAATTCACAGGGGAGGAATTAAATACACGCGCGGAATGGCGGACGACGGCGGCTCGCTCCGACGTTCGTTCCGGGCGCAAAACTCCACCGCGATTTCTCTGCCGTTTCTCGTGAAGACTCGACCTCTCGGTAACGCGACGTAAAATTCGACTAACGAGAAACGGTAGAAAAAATATTATCGCGCTTATCGGGGTTAGGTGTCACTCCCCAGTTCCTATTATTTTTTTCCTTCGACCCCAGGAAATCATTGCGGCACACAAAGGGCAATTCCGTACATGGACCTCCGATTCCCAAATGTAACGGAGAGGCAACCTGCCGGTTATACCTCCCAGGGCAATTGGCAGGGCCGGAATTAAATAGAATTTAATCTTGTGACACATCGGACGGTGGACGGCACCGAGTCTGGTTAACGTCAGATGTAAGCACTTAGCGTATTGGAGTTTGATTTATTTTCTGTGTCACCCTGCCGTCGGCCAGAAGAGGGTGGCTGCATTCTATTGTATTTCTATTAAGACCCGCCCTTCTCTTCCCCCGTCACGGTCCTGCGAGGAACATTCCGAACCCCGTAGCCGTTTCGTGTCGGTTACCGTTCCTGTTGTTTGTCAGTCGCGTTAATTTCTTTATGTCGGCAATATGACGCCGATATGCCTGCGGAATAAAGGGCACGTGATACTCTTCTCCCTCCGACCGCTGCACTTTGCGCAAGCGAGTACTCCCCGTTGGTGCGTCTTTGCACGCCTGCATTACGGGAATTGAACGAACGCGAGGGTACAAGATCTTCTCCGATACGTTAAGAACTATTCGAGAACCATTTTCCATTAAACTATCGTTTTGACGGTTTCAACGGGAAGCCCAAAACCTGCCGAATCCCGGTTTCGAGTACCTACGCTGAGAAAGAAATGTCATTGAACCAAAGAAATATTTACTTCATTCAGGGATTAATTATTTCACTCAAACTCGAATAAAATGGATGCAACATTTATTCGGAATTATAGCAATTTATTTGAGCCAAACAATTATTCTTGGAATTAACGGAATATTTCTTTGATCCGATGAATTTTTTTTTTCTCAGGGTAGGATCTGCCTACGCGAAATCCGCATACATTGAGAAGGAGGTTTCTTTAATTCAGGGCGCTTTTTCGGAATCTAAGAACGAAGACACCCATAGATTTCGATAAAACGGTACATGGGGAGCGTATCCGCAAGTACATACCCCGTACTATATGGGCGTGGTATGTGATTGGTTCGCACCCCGCAAGCATGCGTCCTGGAGACCGAATATCCTGGAAATGCAAAACCCGGACCTCTTTTCCGTTAATCCTCTTTTTTAAAAAAAAATCACCTTCAAAAGTTTCTTCGGATTGTTGATTAAATCCCCGCTAAAAATTCGAAATTCCTCGATTTTTTCAAATAAATACCGCCCGAGAAGATTTAAGCGAATCCTCGAGCTTTACCTGAGAATCCGACGAAGCGGAATTCGGAGTTAAATATTTTTTGTAAGATCGTTGCACGGTGCCGCGGTCTTGCCAATTTATTATTCAGCTTCGAAAATGTCGGTTAATATAAATAATCGGTATACGCGATCAAGCGTTACACCTAGGAGTTATCGATCGATATTAATTCGAGAGTGGAACTCCCCTCAGACATCTTCGGGGTGTTTTATTCATGTCCCACCATCAATGCTCGCACAACACAGATGTCCCACGGAGGTGCCGAGGAAATATTACACCTAAAGTATACGGTATAAGCATCTCCGTCTAGATTATTTATACCCCCTATGCATTAGTCACGTTTTCATTATTCCAGAAGATTCCTAACAATATTCCCGTGTCCATTTTGCCTCGAGGTTCGCGTTCTCCCGTTCCTCTAATAGAAAAGTGGAAATTACGGGTGCATCGTTCGGAGAATCTCAATAAGTAAATCCGGAGTTATTTCGGCGAATGTCGGTAACTCGCGCCTTTCCCTCGAGCTCTCGTCACCGATCGTTCGTACGACTCGAAAATTTGACCGCGTCCGAAATTTCGCAGGGTTCTCTTTTTCGGTTTCCCCGGAGCGCGAGTCAAAGTACGGGCGATCCGAGACCATTCCGAGCCGTCGAATCGAGAAGCAACCCCAAATGGCCATCAATCCCGACAGCGGTGAGGCCGGAAGGAGCGGCCCAAAGGGGTGAGCTCGGCCCCGGCTCATCCCGACTCTTCCCGACTTACGACCGACTTACGACCGACTCGAGTAAACGCGTAAGAGCTTCTCATCACCCCCAATGAGAATCTTATCGCAAATACGACCCGACACCGAACGCGCTTCCAAGAGTGATTACGGAGAAGCGCGCCGAATCGGCCTTTCCGCGTTAATCAAAATGGTGGAACGCGACATAAAACGTACTCTCTGCACGAGCTACGTCTAAAAGAAAAAAAAGGCAACACCTCATCGTTTGAAAGTGGAATCTACTCTCGTAATTAATGGACTTCGACGACGTCCCAGGATGTTCCAGGACCTCGCTTCCCGACAGGACTCCGTCGCGTCGTCTCATCGGATTAAAGATCCAAACGTCGTCGAAGGAGATTTCGAAATTACCCCGAGCCCGGAGAGAGTATTACCGATTCCGCCATATCGAATTAACATACCCCCAAACGATCGGTCATTCCCGATAAAACGTAATCTGGGCGGCAGTAATTGCAGTAATTGGTCGCTCCGATGGAAGCGACCAATCATCCACGTGTAGGATAATTTAATATCGCGGATTGGCAGCGCTGCCGAAAGGACTCCCGAAAGGACTCTCGATGGGAACCCGGCCGAGGAGGATCAAGCAGGACTCGGTCCGCCTTAATTGATTTTCTTTGCGTTTCCGCCCGATCGAGCGTCCCCCTCCCCGGAGGGGAGCAATTATTAATTATCGGCCGTCTCGAGGAGAGTAAATCAATTTTCCGAGAGTCGAGAGTAAACCTCGCGTTATCGGCTCGGTTTCCCTCCTTCCTCCCGTATCGTTTGATCGACGGAGTCCACGGTCCTCCCAAGAAACGATCGCGAAACTGCTTTGGACGTGCACGCGAGAGGGTGAAATTAGTTTCTTCACCCGGGAACCCTTGTCAACGGAATTTCCGCAATCGACGGCAATTTCGAGGCGAAGGTTACGTCCTCTTCCTACGATACCCCTCGATTGACCCGCGTTTAGAACTCGATCGCGCGATTCCCCCCGACGATCGTCGCAGTTTCTCGAAAAGATCGAGCCATTCGCGGTAATCGCGAAATAAAGCATCGAGCACGGTGCGAGCGTAATCGAGAATCGTGGGGCTGTCGGTGGCACTTGTTCGGCTGGCCGTATAAATGGTTCTCGCGGGCGGGGGCAAACAAGCCAATCGGCCGATAATCTCTCGGAAGAGGCGACTGCTCGTCCTCATCGACGGCACACCCAGATGGCGGGACAAAAGCCGACCCGGGAAAGTGTGGGGCAGGCTCGAATCACCCGGTCGCACGCCCCGACTGCGTCCCCGGGGACGGGAGCGGAGACGTCGCAGCGGTATTATGATGTCGGGACCGGTCGCGCGGTTCGGCGCAGTTACTCTTCGCTCGGCCCCGCCAAATTGATCTCTCCATTGCCGTCCGCTGATTACGTCTCCTCCGATCGAGGGATTACTCTTTGAAATATGCACGAGCCCCGCCAAGATCGTCGCCGGCGACGTTTACAAAGCGCTAAACGACCGGACCGAAGCCGGTGGATTTGTCAAAAACAAGGCGGCGCGGTGGAGCGAACTCGTGCCTCCGAGTCCTCCGCGCTTTCCTCGTTTTCTAAAGTGTCATTGTAGCGGGGAGCCGGCAAAGTTGGCGCGGATCTGCGAAATTCATGTCCGGTGTCGTTCCGCGTTACGGGGAGACCCCGCCGGCATTTTACCCCGGTATCGATTGTTACTCGAAAAGTGGTCTATAGGGATTCGAGGTAACGACGAAACTTTCATATTTCAATTCCACCTCTTCCAATTAGCGATCGCTCCCGACTGTCCTGAATATTCATCCGAGGCGCCGCAATTGATTAAAGGGCAATTCCGACGGGATATTCTCGAGCAAGGAGGGTGTACACTCGGGAAAGAGGGCGTTACGCTGATCTTGCGTATCCGGTGGATTGCGGATTAAAAATGAACGCGGGAACAAAGTGGAAGGGACGACCGAAAGGGCGATTCGCCGGCGATCGAATTTTGTCGTCTCGATTCTCGCCGAAACGCGAACCCGATATCGTCCTCTCCCGCTTGGTCGAATCCTATCGGTCGCAACGTCTTCCTTGAATTTTTTTCCGCGATGGAAACGTGTTTTTTTAATCCTGGCTCCCCTCGCGGGAGCGCGTCGGGGGCGTAACGTTCATTAGGGATGTAACGTAGAGGGTGATTAACATAACTTGACGGATTAGCGTGTGGCTTAGCGCGGGCTCATAGTTCATGGCCATTGGGTACTCTCTTAATCCAATAAGGGAAGTAACTCACCCTCTAGAGGGTAGCCAATAGCCGTGAATAATTGGCACGGCCATGCTCTCGCGGACCTACGCCCCGGTCCGTCGAATTACGCGAATCACGTTGTACGTCACGTTTTTACCCAATCTACTAACTAACGATAGCGGGTTCATAAGAAATACATTACTTGGATATCGATACGCGTAAAAATATAATATCATTCCCGTGGATTGAAACCGCGCTTAAACGAGTGGTCCATAATTGTATTGACATTGGGCGAGAATGAATAAAAGTGGAGGAATCGCGAGAGGAGAGACGGGAAAAATAGAAGTAACGATAATAACAAACCGGAACTCGGAATGGCCAGTTTCAGGTGGTCCGCGTTAACGATACACCAAGTATCCGGTGTCAGGTCCTTTGCCGTTTCAGGCATCGAGGCGATGAAAGCGAGGTCGAGATGATTGGAACAACACAAAGACACGAAATGCTCCTAATTTCGCTTTCACGTTACACTTCGAGAACCAGAAAAGGAAGTCGGACCCTCTTGGCTTGGCTTCGACGATTTGAAAAGACCATTCTCGCCGACAGCGACGGACGAAACGTTATTTACCGTAAAAGTATATTTAGATTTTTTTGATTCAATAAATTACGAAGAATAACGTTCCCGTTCCCTTGGGAATATCCTCTCGATCCCGGCAATCGGTAATGCACAGCTGAGACATCGCGTTACCCTATCTTAAGCACCTCCTCTATATCCGAGTCCCCTGTATACTTTATGCCCACCATAAAATGTAGATCATGTTCTAAATATTCTCCGCGATTGAAAAGGGACCCGCAACCCCCGGAATGGAAGCCCCCGTCGGATTTGGACATTCCGATTTTGAGCAAAATTCAGGGACGAGTGACGTGACTTTTTCGGACCCCGAACGTTCAAGAGATCGCGTCTTTCGAAGGAAGACTACGGGATGGAACGCCCGAAAGCGGTTCCGACCGAAGCAAAGGAAAAGTACGCCATTGAGGAAATCTGACGAATGCTCTCCATCCTTGATTTAGATTTTCCCTCGGCAACGAGTTATTGCACGGTGGAACCAATCGCCGTTGCAATTTATTTCGCGGGCAATTTTTCCCGAGCGCACGGGGCACGTTTGTACTTTCACGCTTGACCTTGGCATCTCGATCTTCTTATATGCAGTTAAAGGTCTGCAAGGGAAATCACTCGGCATAATATGCACAATGTGTCTTAATGCCTGTGACTCAGACTCCATTCCCTCTTCCAAAATGGCTGCTTACAAGAGGCGGCCGGGGTAAAAAGACGATGAAGGTAATAACGTAGTATCGCTAATAGCCGAGCAATTTCGGTGAATGCGAGTGTTCTTCGGTTTCGTCCTCTCATTCTTTTTTAATGCCTTATATACCTCGTCGGTTCTCCCGGGCCGCGGTGGTAGTCGTCCTAAAAGAATCCGATTCGAAAGTTAAACGTCGTTGGTAAACGGTCCTAGTCGCGATCCACCCTCCCAGGACAGGATATTGTTTCGCCGAGAAATTAGACGGGGCCCCGTTAAAATTAAACATATTTATTGTTCGCTTTCTGAATCCCCCTTAATAACTTTAAAGGGAAATGGACGCCTCCACTTTGTCGTTTTTTCCCCCCTTCCTCCCGTTAATGACAGACGTCCTCGAGTCTCTCGGCCGCCTTTAACGTAAAACGCGGCCAATCGATGGAGGGCCCTCTAACTCTCCTCAAGGGACAAACTGCGAACTGTTAAACGAATTTCCTTCCCTGCAAATTGCCCTGTAGCTGCCACTTGTCCGGCCCGAAAAGCTCGTTGGAAGTGAGTCGACTTTCGGTCTTTCGGTATAGATATTATACCCGATCGATCGCGATAGAGACAAACGGCAATGACGTTAACGAAATCAAACGATTCTCCGGAATGCAAATATGGAATTTATTACGTTTTCGTAGTCACGTTGTATTACGGGCCCGTAATATTATCTATTCTGCGATTAGATTATCCAAATCGCAAATGCTACTCGATTGTTTAACGGAACACATACGACCCTACTTATTTTCTATTAGATCTGGCAGGATTTTATACGACGCCCTGGGACGATATCAAATTGTTGCAATAAATAAAATGATCGCTTCCCCTAATAGAACATCACGTCCCAATTTCGCTCACCCCTGGCTAAGATAAATGCGACGACAAAAACATTTACCACCGATCGCAAGTAGACAACATTTAAAAATTAGCTACCTAGTATTGCACATTGTTAAGTATATTACTAGTTTAATACTTATCCACGTAGTGTGGTAATACCAGAACCGTGAAGCGATTGGACCATTGTCCATGCCCTTTTGTTCTTAAAGTTTAGCTTCTTAAGTTAGTAATAAATACTAATACTATAAAATGTCTGCTGGATTATTAGAGAATCCAGTTACTTCACAAATAGTAGCTGCAAGTCTCCTGGAATGCTCCAAAACACAAGAAGGCGTTGCCAGTCCTAAATGAACGCAATAGAGTTCATAGATTCGAATCTTGTTTATAGAGATCTTTGGGAAGCAAGTCTCCGCAAGTTTCCTGTTTCGAAGAAAAGAAATATTATTTAACGAGAACTAAGAGCTTCTAAGAGAACTAATACTTCAACTAGAATGTTAGTGCTAAGTTCCAAACCGGTAATAATCTCCACATAGTATTCCAGGAACTGGAAAATTTTTTATAAGGTGATTCATGTATGTTTTGCATTTCAAAGGCGAGCCCTGAAATATAAAAGAGCAAAATTAAAGATAGCTGAATTAATGCCTAACTTTACGCTAATTAATAGCAGAACTCTTCGGATTCCATGTTCTTGAAAAATCACAACACTCACCGAACTGTCCTCGAACCACAAGAAATATGCATAGTTGAATGTTGTATCTTTCCACATAACCGATAAAATACCTTCTTGTAAATGAGTTCTACTCTGATCTACCATCGCCCAAATCTATCCAAATAAATATTAATGATACACGCTAATTTTGACAATTATAATTAATTGTCATTATAGATTTTACTGACCTTCCTTGTCGTAAGAGCAAGAGTTTCTGGACTACTAAAATCTAACGTCGGTGTTGTTAATCGATGCATCGTCCTATCGATGTACATAAAGTGCACTAGACCAGGAAACTCCTCAAGATATTTGTTAATCGTTAGGGAAGTTTTCGTAAAGCAGGTATTAAGGATGTATACTCGCTGAATGAAGCAGCATATTTTAAAAATTCGGATGACAAAGACAAACTGCTAACATTTGACTTTTCATAACCATATGTAATAAAACAGTAAAAAGAGTGCAAAACACAAAGAATGCAGTTTTTATTTATAGTGAGAACTAAAGGTGCTTGTGAAATTTAAAAATAAACTTCTGTGATTTTTTTAGAAAATATGTTATTAAAGGATATGATCCCAAGGTGAAGTTCTTCAATGCTTTGACTCTGAAGAAGTCCGAGAAGTCAAGTAATTTTTGTCTAACGAGTCGGCTGACGGTAAGCACGACATCGGTTCCAAGTTTCAAAAAATTATCGTTGAAACAAGTCAAACGAAATAATTCTTTCATGGTTTCAGTAAAACCTGAAGTATTTGACTCAATCTGAAGTATGGATTGTGGGTCTCGGGTTTTAATAAGTTCGGTGTACTTCTTTCTCACAAAGTCCCATTTAACTTGTAGCCTTTTGTGGCACATGTCGACGTCGTTATTGACACCCAATTTATTCTTTCTAATACTCTCAAGGGCCTTCTTTATCGCCATATCCAGATTATCGAAAGCTGGTCTTATGTCGTCTATATCTTTTTGCAGTTGCAATCCATTTATCACATTTAAATAGTAAAAACTGTCATACAGCCCCGACGATGTTCCCAAATTGGTAACTTCCACAATTGTTAATAAATTTATGCCTTCGGCTAATCGATATATGTAAACGGCATTAGCGGAAAAACCGTTTGTTGACTCCAACAAAACTAGATGTTTGCAGAGACTGTCTTCAGCCAATGACTTTAAATCGTACATCGACGAATCCCTGGATCCCTCTGTTGATTATAAATTTGTTAGTAACTAGTGTAGACCGTTAATATAAAATAGGAATAGATTAGTAAATTAGAAAATAAATAAAACTGAAATTGAAACTCAATATAAACTATTAAAAAATAATAACACATTAGTAATGATATTTTACATGCACTACCGAATAAGTCAGCGATATCCACTGACATAGGATTGGATAAACTGTCTACGTGTCTATGCGATGGCATATGGTCTTCTTTGTTGAACATACTACTTTCTATCAACAAATCCTCATCTTCATCTTTCTCCTGAAATTCAGTAGTGCCGTCTTTTCCCTTCCCATTTGCCACCCAGCATAATAATACCATCAACAAAATATCCGAGGCACTTAAATCTTGAGCATTTTTGCTTGAATACAACGAGAGAAACTTATGCTCTACTAGCACTAAAACATGATGATTAGCAAGTTCCGGCTGTGCCTTTAATTTGTCAGAAGCTTCGTGTAATACTTTCAAAGTTGCAGTCGATAAATCTGAATTAATGGATAACTGTTCGACAGCCTCTAATAGCACCGTTTGTTCGCAACCATACAAATGTGTCCACGCGTCTAATAATAACGATACCAAAGACGTCAGCCTACGGTTCGATTTTAACCTGAAACAACCAATACCTCGTTTCACTCGCAAAATATTTTTGCTTATTAAAATAGTTGAAAGATATAAGTAGAAGCCACTATTACCTATCTATATTTGGTCCACATAAATGCTTAACAACAAATACACAAATTCCCAATTTCCTTCTCATTATCTCCACCCCGTCGGTTGAAATATATAAAAATGTATAGCTCATGAATTCATCGAACACCAAATTCGTGCCATTATGGCACTTCATCGACGTATACGAATTCCCAAATTGCGAGGTCATTACATGTTCTGATGTTATAATTGGCGAGAATAATTGCATAATAACATTTGCACTAGGTATCGGGCAACTATCGTCGTCGCCCTAAAAATGCAAATGCAGAAATGTTGTATAAATGATAGATCAATATATATTACGACCGATACATTTAATTACGGTAACGTCCACCAATATATAAAAAAAAAAAATTAGATATTAGATGCATCGAAGCCAAAAATTACTTACTCTAATTTCGGAAAGTAACCCTTGGGCAGTAGCAAGTTTTTGGACATGGCAAGCAAAAGCTCTGTCGCATTTAGTAAAAATCACATCGTTCAGATGATCAAAAATTAAAATCCCCCTCATTTTGATATTTGCTGTAAAAATTGTTAAATCGTTTCACGTTCTCTTGCACACTTTTTTAAATGACAATCCTAACCTAACCTCCAACAATTCGGTGCGTCGACCATTGCTACCGTGAATTAACGTACACACCTCGATGTTTTCTCCGTGTAGATCACCGAAACACCATGCCGTCTCTCTCGTCCTCCTTGGTCGAACGCGTGCACACGGCGCACTGATATACGGGTATAAACTCCCCAGTTCCGCCTGCATTCTTACCGGATGGTATTTTCCAGAGATTGCTCACGGACAGGGTCGTGCGACGCGTTCCGTGCTGTCCTCGGTGGAGAATGCGGACGACTCGTGCACTTGCCCTGAATCGAGACGCCTCTGGCAGCACCGTATTCTCCTAACTCATCTCCGCGTCGGGTCACTCCCGGCAACTCGACCACGCGAACGCGTCATCACCATAGGTCGGCTGAGGGCGCCACGTTCGCGTTATTCCGAACCAGGCGAGCACGAGAACCCGTCGAGGATGACTTTCGCGGGAGTCGGACAATTGCCGCGCGATTCCTTTCTCGGTTCTCGGCGGAGAGTCGGCCTCGCGTTCCAGAGCCGACCGCGAGGTCGACTCGAGGTGACTCGAGGCGTCCCAGGTCTCGGGGCAGACCGCGTTTTCCTCCTTTCGATTCAACGGAACGAACGGTTCCACCAAAAATGTAGACGGACCAGAAAAAAATTCCATACCTCTCGGAGCGCAACGTCCACCGAAAATCCTCCGTAAAGTTGACTCGAAGAAAAAAAAATATACGTCCTCGCTCGAACGAGGGATCGCGCGATCATGTCCTGCTGCGAGGGGTCCATCGGCTCGGATAGATTTCCTGGAACGGGATGTTGCGGTGGGTAGCCTAGCTTCGCGAATCCAAGTATCCCGTTTACGCGAAAGCGTTCCCCGTTTATTAACCTCTCCGGCTTCTTCGGCCGGACCGACGTTTCGAGTTATCGCCTCGAAATCGGTAAACGATTACATCCGGCGATTCGATCAGGGAGCACCTGCGCCGGCAGCAAGGCCGGCTGCTCGGCCTCGGAGCCGAGGATTCGCTCCTGCTTCTGCCAGCGGAACGTCGGATGTCTGGACCGGGCCGACTGCGGGGGCTTTCGCCCCCGAGGGACGGCGGCGACCGGGGCGTGCCCCGGACCCTGCCAGTGCGCCGAGGAGGAAGCTTGGAACCGAAACGTCCCGCCGAAGCCCAACTGCGAGTGGCTGAGCAACTTCTCCGAGCTGCGCCGCCAGTGGAGCGACCACGGTCGTCGGAACACCTGCAAGTGCTGCAACTGCCGACCCTGGTAAAGATTCACCCTCGCGCTAAAAAAATTTCCCCCGGAAACGGTAAGAGAAATAAGCCGCGAGTCTTGGTTCGCAGCGGAACGGCGGCGCCGTGCCGACCGTGCCTTCCACCGACGCCGTCCTGCTCCACCGGAACCCTGCCTCCGCCCGATTGCAAGGTAATCCTGCCGTTGGAGCGAGCGGCCGAGCGATCACCGGATCTACGTTTCAGGAGTGCTGCGAGGGCCGCCTCGCGGGGGGCGCCTGCGGCCCCGCGTCGGGGGCATGCTCCCGCACCCCTGCCAGCTGCCGGCCCTGCTCGCCTTCGCCCAGGCCCATCCTCAAGAAGCGCAGCTGCTGCCAGTGCATCGGCGGCTACTGCCTCTGCCAGCCCATGGCGCGCACCTGCAACTGCCCCCCGCCGGTGCAGGTGGACGCCAGGGCGGAGCGCGAGTGCTCCTGCGACTGCCCCTCCTCCCCGGAGTGCGCCTGCCCCCCCAGCGAGCGCCGTTTCCCCAGGACGAAGGTCAAGTGCCCGAACGCGCGCCTCTGCTGCCCCATGCCGCGCCTGCCCCCCGGGCCCAAGTGCTGCTGCACCCGGTGCCAGCCCTGCCTGCCGCCTCCCTGCGACCCCTGCACCTCCACCAAGTGCCGGGGCAAGGTGCCCCAGGTCGCGCCCTGCAGGCCTCGGTCGCCCTGCCCGCCCAAATCTCCCTGCCGCCCCGGATCCCCGCCGCCCCCGGTCTGCCGGCCCCTGCCTCCCTGCGCGTCCTGTCGCAAGATGGCACCGCCCTGCAGGAGCCCCGAGACCTCCTCGACGACCGACTCCACCAGAAGGCTCGCCAGCGGCTGCTCCGCCCCGGGTCGAGGATCAGGTCAGTCCGGGCCTCGGGTCGACGGAGACGACGGAGAGGGTCCCGACGGAGACGGTCCCCGGTCGGCGGAGGCTGCGTCGAGATTTAGGAATCTTCCGGGTGGGCCCGAGGCAGCCTCCGTCTCGGAGGACCAAACGCCGAACCGAACGATTAACGACGAGACGTAGTTTACATTTTATTTGGAAAGTTGTCGCCCTCCGAGAAGCAGGAGACTGATCGTCCCCTCGTCCCCTTGTTGTGACCAAAGGTGTGTGACGGTGTGGTGCCTCCGGCAGGTGCCGACGAGAGTCGTCAGGAGCGACCCGGGGAGCCTCGCAACGTGCTCTCGTTCTTCGTCGACCTCGGACGCTCCGTTTTCGTGCCCGGTCCCCTCGCCTTCGTTTCCTTCGTCCTGCTGATCCTCCTTGCCGTCGCCCTCACCCTCTGCCATCGATACTCGGCCTTCGGCAAACCGTGCTCAAGGTGTCCCGCTCGATGACGACCAGGACGCAAACGTAATCAGTGTACTCGTGATTTCTCGTCTCTCGCCGACGATCGAGAAAGTTTGCGACCAAGAAAACTTTTTTAAAGCTTGGCGCAACTTTTCCTGCTTTTTTCTTGGAATTGGGAAAGGGTCGAAAGACGTTTTCCTAGATTTGTGATCGATCTCGGTGTCTTGGACTGGAACCTCGCAGGAATCGACTGGAGAGACGGAGGAGACGCGCGCGATGCGTCGAGGAGGTGTTCTTTTGCGGAAACCGAGGATTCCGGGGATCGATGTTCTCCGGTCGAGAACGATCGCAGGTATCCGCATTCGATGATTACCCGCTTCCAATAAATATGTCACGTTTCGGAGAAATTCGGTATAAATCCTTCGTTTATGGTAAAAGTGCGCTTTTTCGTTGTCGACTAATTCATCTATTTCCGATTGTAGATTTATGCGGTCCCGGCCACATTCTGGGATGAGCTCTTCTCAATGCCAGCCGGAGCAACGGTTGGCACGATTCGGACAAGATCAACGAGAAGGGTGCCGTTCGCATCAAGATCTCCAACCCTCCGACAATTTTCGGTGTCCCATGTGTCTCTCCGTCCTTTCGACCGTGCTTCCATGGGGCGGTCCGGCACTTCAAAACTGCTCACCTACGAATTCCCATCCTCGAGGTCCAGTTTACAATTTCGACCGAGGTCATTCGTCTCTAGAGTGCCCCTGGAAACTTTCGCGAAACGATTACCAGCAGGAAAGGGACAGTGGACATCGTTACGGGCAGCAAAGCTGTCCCGGCGAAATCTATCGAGGCGTCCTGCTCCTGGACGAGGATATTCGTAATTACCCCCTGAAGAACCATTCCGCGAATTCGCGACCAGGGGACATTCTGCCGGATGATCGGACCGAGGACCGGCAGGGTCCCACGGTTTTCCTCAAAGTCTCGGAATTTAATTTGACTACCTGCAGTTCCTTCGGTAATCTGGCTCAAACGCCGGCGGACCTTTGGGAATTTCCCCGGGATTCCTCGAATTTTTCGGGAAGAAATCAGTGCCGCTGTGGACCCCGTGGGAAGTCTTGCGACGAAGAGTGCAATTTCTGCTGCGCTCTGGATTGTGCATCTCGAGGGGAGGACGGAGATAATATTTCGAGTGGAGATGACCCGCGGACAACGAACGATGGAAATGCAGATGTCGAGCTTGTTTACGGGGCCACTGGAGATGGGAACGCAAATGTTTGCGCCGTGAATTCCGTGGTCTCCCGCGGTCCCGAGATCAAGAATATCTCGAAAGCGATGTCGGGATCCGACGCGAGTCGAGTTACCTTCAAAATCGGTGACATCGGCTGTCATGCGGTTCCAGACGTCGTTGAAAGTCTTTCGTCTTTGAGCGAGAAGAATTCGTGCTTAAAATTTTCAACCGATAGAGAAAGGCACGACGAAAGCAGAGAATGTCCGATAGAAGAGATCACGGACGACGATCCGAGCTGACGCCTTCGAGGAGTTCCTGTCGAAAAAACGTCAAATTGTAAAATGTACTATCGATTCTCAAAGCTGCCTCGATATCGACGTCACCTCGGATTTCGACGTTCCTCCATTCGCTGCTACTGGAGTTGGTCACCCGCGACACGTAACTCCGCGATTGATACCCCAAATCGGATAATTTATGCGAATACACGCGCGATAATGTAAAACGGATCCGTTCACCGACCGCAGCGGATGGATGGCTCGACGTCCACGGACGCGATCTCAAAACGAATCCCTTCCTAGGGACACGGAATAATTTAGAAATATTCTTTTGCGATCTTTGCTAAATGTCAAAACGGTTCTTTAAATACGTAAAAAATATAAGAGAAATACTTTGCGCTACCGGGGCCGCCTCGTCGAAGCTTCGGAAAACCCGCGCCTCCTATATGTCGCATGAAAAATGAGGCGAAACGCTGAAAAGTGCCGCCTCGGCGGAAACTTTTCCCAGCCGGTAGTCAGTCGAGTAAAGCAGGATTTGTCGAGGCTCGACGAGGTTCGCGCCAGGTAGAACGGGGAGGAGAATTTCGTGAGCAGGTTCGATTAGCTATTCCGGGATATTTTCTCGCGAGCGAATTAAGAAGTTCCGGGATCGAAGAAACTTGGACCCGGGGAAGTATCGAGAGAGGAGGCGGGAGGAAGTTTAAAGCTGGGCGAAGTATCGGGAAAGCTGACGAGCCGGAAAGCCGTTCGCTCGATTTCCTCGCTCGCGCGAGATTATCGCGAGAGTTGGCCGATAGTCCGGCGACCCATCGCGGAAATTAATGCACGAGATGCCGGCCGCGCGATTTTCTAATATCGCGCGAGGCGGAAGCGGCGGGGCCGATAAGCGAATTTTACTACCCGGCGATGGCAGCTATCGCGCTCCAACCTAGGCGGCGTCTACGACTCGGAAAGGAAGCTTCCATCTCTCCCGCCGCCTCTGCCGCCGCCTCTGCCGACGCCTCTGCCGACGCCTCTGCCGACGCCTCTCCCGACGCCGCCGATTCGGACCGGCAGTCGGTGAGATGACTCCTCGAGGATCGGTTTCGCTGCTGGTCCTGCTCCTCGTCGCTCAACCGCGACTCTCCGGGGCCGACGCCGACGACCCCGAGGGCTGCTTCGTCTGCGGCCAGTACAGGTAACCAAGAGGATCCGACCTCCCTCTCCCCGAGCGAGTCTTCCGTTTAAGGAAAGATTTGGACTCGCGACTCAGGTGCCCCGCGGATTCCGCCAAGTGTCTCCTGGGCTCGGTCTCGGACCCCTGCGGATGCTGTTCCGGAGGAATCTGCGCCAGGCTGGAAGGGGAGCCTTGCTGGAACTCCAGCATCCCGGAACTGCCCCGGAAGGCCCGCAACGAGGGATTCTGCGCGACTAATTACCTCTGTCAGCTGCGGTCGGACCTTCAACCGGAGGTACGCGTACCTACGTTTTGTCACCTGCGCGACTCGGATGAGCTCCTTGGCGCGTTATCTCGGTTTTCGAGTAAACTTGGCCATACCTCGAGTCTCCCCCGCGACCTCCTCTCGTCGCACCGTTTCCAATTTCGCCGTTACGAGCTCGTAAACGGGAACAATGACGATAAGCCCGAGGCGTCGGCCTCCTACGTTAATTCGATGAATTGGGGCGATGTCGCGAAGCGAAACTCGGTGTCGGTGACCCTTGTCTTGCACTCGTGGGCGGACGAATTGAGCGCCGGGTAATCAAACGATGAAACGATGCGACGATGCGACGACTCGAGGGCGAGTCGACCCTCGTCCGACCGAAGACGTTGCAGGACGAGCCCGAGGCCGTCTGCGTCTGCATGGAACGGAGTCCGGCCTGCGGGAGCAACAACGAGACCTACTCCACCCCCTGCGCCCTGCACGAGGAGGCCATGAGGTCGATGAACTCCACCCTGCGACTTCGGAATCTGGGCCCCTGCATGAGCAGACCCTGGATCCTCTCTCCCTTGGACGACGTGGCGTCCTACCTCGGCCAAAGGGTCGCTCTCAACTGCGAGGTCAAGGGGTTCCCGGTTCCTGACGTCGCCTGGGAGTTCCACTCCGCCGATGGAGGCAGGGTCATCAAACTTCCCAGTGAGTGTTCGTGCCTCTAAACCTGATCTCCGCTTTTATTTTTTATTCCTACGTTTTGGCGAGCAAATCCTTCATCCTTCCGTAGGGTGACTTAAAGCTCGAGGAGAGTTACAGATAACGCGAAATGTTCGAAGGCGAGGAGCACGAGGGAACGGTGGACACGAGGGAAGGTCCCGAGCCCCTGACGAGGACGTCCTGGATGCAACTCGCAAGGCTGGACAGGAACCTGATCGGGACGTACCACTGCATCGCCAGTAATTCCATCGGAGAGACGAGTACAGCTTCGACGGTTTCCGTGTTATCGAATTAATCCTCTCTGCGATCGAACGGGGGTGGATTAATTCGAGAGGAGAGATCGAAGAGACGCGGTCGGTGCGACATTATTTTATATTCTTTTTTATTTAAAAAGAAATCGACGCGTGCGAGCGAGCTTTCCTTGCTCGCTCCTTGTCGTCGATCGAGCGGATTAAGTTGTCAACGCTCGTTGGAATCTCTTGGCAAGGGTCTTCGTATATAGATTGTATACGTCAAATAAAAACGTTATTACAAAAGCACTGTAACGTTGCGGGTAACTCGTTGAACGGTGAACCCAGCGGAAACTCTCGTCACCAGTTCTCTTGGGGAGGTGGTGGTCTAAAGGAGGAGAGTATTTGTCAATCGACTCGATTATTTGTAAAAAAGATTTTTCGTTTCCTAATTACCGGATTACTTACTCCGGAGTCCTCCAAGTCTCCTGCTCGACAACTACCGTGTCGGGACTTTCTCTGTTTGAGACGAAAAAAAAAGGGAAAAAGGGTTGAAATCAAGTTGCTTAATATAGAGGGGACGAAATTCTGATTAAGTAACGGATGAACTAACGTTCTGGACGCTAGAAGAGCCATTTCCTTAACGGAACTCTCCTTTCTGTAGACCGAGGCCAGGGCATGCGACATGGGAGTACTCGCCATCATTACGATGGCGCAAATTAAGACGGCGAACCAGAAACCATCCTGGAGGTCAGAAATCATTATTGAAAAATATTAAAAAAAATTCATTCCGGAATTTTTAAACGTTACGACAAGTTTCCAAAATGGAACAATATTATGATCCGCGGTCCTTCGAAGGACGGAAACTCTATTGAGAGTTTCAGTGATTCGATCAACAGGTGAATCAAAGCGCCATCCGCTCGTCAATTAAAATTCACCCGTCGGATTAAAAAATTCCTGAATTATTACTCCCTCGAGCGAAATTTCCTTCGTTTTCGCGATCAGATGTAAATTTGTATCGACTCGTTCCCGTGACCGAATGGCGTTCGACGGCTCGCCTACACGAATCGTTATTAACATTTGCGCATAGCAATTGATATCGACGTGGATCTAGTCGTGGCTCACCATTGCGCCGAGGATATGTTGGCATATTATCGATCTGACACCGTTTAGAATATCCCATAACGGTCCACACTTTGCCACCCCTTCTCCCATCTCCGAAAGTGTATGCGTTCGCCATTGATCCAGATATCCGCTAAGTCGATCCGTGTACGATTTTGTTTTCTGAAAAAATTCCGGATTCACGGTAAAAAAAAAATCAAATGAAGAAATTAACAGAGAGGGTAGAGGGTTACCAGCTGGGCGATCTGCTCCCCCTGATTGTCGATGTAATACTGAATGGTTTTCAGGTGGGAGATGGACTGATTGACTTGTCGCTGAAGAGGGATCAATTGCAGCTCCAAGGCTGCCAATTGGTAGACCAATTCGTCTTGGAGCTTCATCAAGGGTTTCACTCGTCGCGACAATAAGGTCCTCATGGACGAGGCGATTCCGTCGAACTCCCTAGCGGTGGTTCTGTCCTTTATCTGACGAGCCACGTTTTCCATCTGATCGGACATGGCGCCCAAGTCCTTGTTCAAGATCGGCCCTTGGATCTGGAGGTGAATCGTAATTTCAAGCACTTTCGAGGTACTCCGGCAAAGTAGGCTCGAGTGAATCAAGTCCTTCGGGGCTCACCATTAGTCTATGCTCGGTCAAATTTGGACCACAGGCATAGAACAGGCTCTGCAGTTTGAGTTGCAGATTAGGCGTGAGGATCCTGAGTCCTTTCAGGTCGACTTTCAACCTGGACAACGCTCTCGACAACCCGGACCAGGTCCAGTGAGCCGTGAGTTGCTCCAGTTTCATCGAGCTTCCCAGTTGGAAAGCTGGATAGGCTGCCTCGTTCTTTTCGCATTTTCTGAGGTAGCATGAAACACAAAGCTGCGTTTTAATGGAAACGTTACGAGTAAATTGACTAATGCCGGCGCAACGAAGATCGAAGATTTCTCGAAAATTTCTACCGGAAGGTGCTTCGATTTACCGAAAGAGGTCTCTCAGAGAAAGACTCAGTCTCCTTCCCAGAAACGCTCGGGTCTCGAGAATGGCCTCTACGGTTCGAAAATCTGGATCGTACAGTGGTCGGCAAATCAGCATCTCCGTATGGCTGGAAATTGCCAGAGTCATCGCGAAGACGCCCCATAGACCGATCGAGACGAAACAGGCTAGCAGGACCGAGCTGGAAGAAAAACAATGGATTAATCGTAATTAACGATCGTTTATTCCTAATGCAAAAAAAAGAAAAAATATTCGAAGTCACCATAAAAGTATGGGCCTCGTCTTCTCCTCGGAAGATCCGCAGCGACAGCAAAGGGCTGCTACCAGCAAGGACCAAACCAAAAGGACGCATACCACGGTGCCTGAAAAATCGGGGAAAAGAGCAGACAATTTATCGTGTCATCTGGTTTACGATTATGCGACTCTTCGCGACACGCCTCTAGGTCGAGGTCGATAAGAGAGTCCTTCGTCAGCTTCGAGCCCCGGGCTCCGATTCGATTAGATGGAAAGGACCGAGTCCTTCTTTTTCGGTTTTCGGTGCCTTGTCGTCGGAACGAGGCATTCGAGAGATTCTCTGGGAGCTTATTTCGATAAAGGGTTTTCTCGCGAAGATCTCTTCTCCGAAAGAGCTCTTCGAGCTGGCTTAGCCATATCCCAGGATCTTTCTCGCGAGTAGGAATATTTGATCAAGAAGGCTCGTTCAAATTTTCTTAACGACTATCGGAGAAGGTAAGGTAATGTCGTACCTATGCCAACGAACCATCGAATGTCGTCGAGATTTTCGAGGTAGGGAATTATGTAGCCGGTGACCCTCCTCGCCGAATCCAAATGCTTGGAGAGCTCGGAGCTGCTGATCTCCAAACTTCGAGCCTGCTCGCCGATTCTGGAGCGAGCCGAATTTATCTCCCTGCGAATGTCTGAAACATCCGACTCTTTCGATGCCAAGTCTAAATAATATTCTTATTTATTATTTACCCTAACGTCAACGGGGCTCGAGTTATCGTCTTTATGGATGGACACCGGATAATTATTACCGGATATCGAGTTAAGTCGCGTAATCCGACCCCCGAGTTTATTTTCTCCGCCCGGGCAATAACGAGGCATTCCTTTTTCGAGGCGATACTTCCTATGGATTTCGCATTAGCCCCTTTTCTGGGGTCTACGGAAAGACGAGGAGGGTTCCTACGGGAGTAGACGAGGTCAACCGGGAGTAACCGCAGGGAACATGACGTCTTGTCAACAGAGGGAACGTACCCTCCCATCGATCTTCCGCTCCGACTTCGACTCCGAAAAGAGGGCTAAAACCTGAGCTCGGCGCATTCCTAACCCCTTGGTTCGACAACTTTTGCGCGATATTCGCGAAAATGTTAAATATATCTCGCGAGACAATATGAAAGACTCTTATACCGTTCCTGGCATCCAAGGTAGACCTCGACACGTGGACGGGAACGTAAAGGTACTCTCCTCGAGCTTGCCGTCCAACTTCCGTCAGATTTTCTCGTCCGGTTCCTCGCAGGCGAAGCAGGCGATCGTCTCGCAGCAGCTGAAACGCGAAAAAGGTGTCTCGCGAGCACGATAAGTCCGAAAACTAGGTACGAATAATTATTTCGAGTTTCGATCTTGATTATCGAGCAAGGGATCGCCTAAGAGGAACTCGGCTGCCGTTAGTTCGCGGTCTGCTAACGACCACGAGCTTTTGCCACCCGAGCATGGACTTTCGTAATTAACGTCACCTCGGAACCGATGACTGGGTTTTCGCGGCCGTCTCGTCATCGCCTTTGCCATTAATCACTTTGGGGCGTTCGCGCCCCCCGAGGGCCGGGGGCGGTCGATGTCTTTGAATTTTTCTCCGACCCTCTTTCTCCTTTCCCGGACGACATTCTGCGGAGCCCATCGGAACGGACGACTTCGGGCCATTTCCATTTCGGAGGGAGCAAAAGTGCCTCTGGCTTCGCCTTTCGGAATTCGCTGGCCCCCGGGTGAAGCGTGTCGCGAGAATTTGGCGGGATCGAGACGGTCGGAGAAACTCGAAGCGAAACGAAGAGATACTCATTTTTTGACGCTCAATGTTCCCCGCGTTGCGAATGGCCGATTACGGTTTCGGCGAAAGAGGAAATTACGTCGAATACGTTCCAGCCGGGCGAGAGCAAAGTGCTGATCCGACCGCGAGCTCGGTAAACATTTGCCGGTGAAATTAATATC
This sequence comes from Orussus abietinus, assembly GCF_000612105.2. Classification (NCBI taxonomy): domain Eukaryota; kingdom Metazoa; phylum Arthropoda; class Insecta; order Hymenoptera; family Orussidae; genus Orussus; species Orussus abietinus. The sequence continues at coordinate 1,049,514 of NW_019395989.1, forward strand.
GCCGGCTCCGCTTCTGGGACTCCTGCTCCGACAGTTCTCGGCCGAGCTCCCTCGGAATATTGCGAGCGTTCAACGCAATTCAATTACTCGAGGCACTTCCTCCGGAGACGCGTACCTGCCGGGAAGGAACTTCTTACGTTTTTATATTCACATCGTCTACCATTTTTGCCTCGACACGGATCGGCGATCTATCACCTCGAAATACGATTTGATTCGGGAAATCGCAATTACGTTAAATTCGACTACAACGGGGAACGCTGCATTCGAGTATTCCGTCGTCTTTCGTTTTTTTTTCCGTTCGCCGCGAACGCTCTCGGGGCGATTTCGAGTATCGTCAATCCGGACTTCGGTAAATGAACCTCTCTAAACGCGATAAATCGATTGCATTCGGCGGGTCGCCATTTAATTGAGCCAATTAAGACCCCGCGTCGATTTTACCTGGAATAAAAAATCCCCCAGGACTCTTACGTACACCTTTCAAAATTCATTTTCCACTTTCCGATCAATCTCTGGAAATCTCTCCACCGGGGTGAAAACCTTTTTCCAAGAACTCTACCGATGGTTGGCACCGAAACGAATTTTTCCCGCATTCCCATACGTTCACGCCCGACGAACCCATTCCGCGTTCCTCCTTTCATTGGACGGGACAAATCCGCAGCTTTCCGCCGGGCCGGGTTTTAATTCTCGGTCGGCGATAAATTTTTTTCGCCCGGCCAATTAAGGGGGTGAAAAGGGAGCTTTCTTTCGCGCCGAGGACGAGATCGAATCGGCCGAAGGGGTTGGTCCCGGAAGACTTACGACCCCCGAGTCCTCCTCCCGTTTCATCCCGAGGACTCGCGAGCTGTCGAGGTCCAATTTCACTTTTCCTCTTACTCTTTCCAGACGAAGGGCCACGTAGAGGCCGGAAGGCTCGAGGACCGCGCACAGCGAGCGATCCTGGGGAGGACAATTCCTCGACGCAGCCTCCAGCTCTCGGCGGAGATCGTTCGCCTCTCGACTCAGGGTGTCCCCCAGGTCTTTGGCTCGCTGTCCTTCCTGCAGCAACGCCTCCGCTCGTTGGGAAAGTTCCCGAGTTGCTGAAGACCCGACGGAAAACGATCTTAGGTACGCGACGAATAAAAATAAAGGAGAAGAGGCGGAACGCGGTCGGACCACGGTGGCTTCTCGAAGACCTTCCGCCGTTGTCATCGGAAATCGCGGAGGGTATCGGTCGGACCGTCCGCAAGGTTTTACTCGCGAGAACGGAAAACGCGGCGGATATCGGCAATGAATGGAATCAAGCCCGGCTCTTTCTTCGCAAGCTGGGACGCCCACCGAGGGAAACTCGTCGGGGGTTGGTTTTCGACCCGGAAAGCGGAACGGCACCAGGGGAGGTGGCATCGGAAGCGCCCGCTAATTCGGTTAGTATTCGGTTAGTAAGTTAGTCCCGCGACTAAGTGATACCGCGACGAGAGGTCACTTAACGGGGAGTTGGCAAGACCCCGGCGAGAGCTTGCACGAGCACCAAATTACTGCCCCCGGGGGAAATGGCTCGCGTACCCCCTGACTTAGTTACGCAACCCTATTCGGCCGAGGTACTTTCCCCCGGGACAAAATGCGTCGCGAGAACCATTAAGAGCGCGTCGGACGGCCGATGTTTTTCCGGAATCGACTCCCGAGGAACTTTCGGGGTTTCGCCGAGTCGAGAGCTTGCGGACCTCGGGTCGGACTCGATATCGGGACTTCCGGCGAGGAGTAATCCTCGGCGAAACTCCGACTTCCTTGACCCTGATTCGCCGAGGGCGGGTCGGAGGTGGTTCCGAGTGCCCGCCTAATTCCGCGTTTAGTGCCGCGCTTAATGCCGCGTTTAATCCGACCGCGGGTATCGCGGAGATTCGAAGAGTCGTGGCCGCGAAACTTTCGGGCTACTCTCTGCCGGGCAGAGAGGAGTCCGATAGTAGATTCTGAGATCCCGATCCGACGACTCCCGAGGGGGCGGTCAATTTCCCCGGGACGTCAAAGCGCGACTGGATGGCCGGATCCGTCCTCGTGACACCTGCGACATGAATTAATATGTTGGCTGTCGTGCGGTAGACATGAATATGCAAACATCGGCGAGAGTCGAGCCACCGTGCAATCAAACGGGCGCACCGCCGTTGACATTGGATTTCCTGGAGGGAAGGAGGGAGGGGAATTTCACGCGTCCCAGCCCCCGGATTCGGAACCCGGGGACCGGGATTTCGAGTCGCAGCCTACCGTTCGCCACGTCCAGGAGGGCGTCCAAGGCGACGTCCAAACCCGTCTCCGCGGCCAGCTCCGCTTGCACCGGCTTTCCCAGGAGCTCCTCCGCGTCTGGAAAAGATGGGTTCCCGGGTTACCCGACCTGGGACACGTTTGCGAATACGAACTCGAGCGGGGCCTAAACCGTTCGAGCGAATCGCCAAAATTCCCGATCGACTCGACCCGCGGGTCCGGTAACCGGATCGGAAATGCCACGAGAACGCTCTCCACCGGGACGGTCGATCCTTTCTTTTTATGGCAATCCGCTTCTCTCCGCGGATTTTACGTATATATTTTTTATCCACTTTTGGGTACTTTCACCGCGGCTAAAAGAATATCCGCACGTGGAAATCCTTGCCGGGGGGGTAAAAAATGAATCCAGCGAAGTTTGGAGCCGGGGACGTTTGAACCGAGGTTTGTAGAAATCAGAGGTATTTGCATATACGGTGGAAACCGAGGACACGCCTTTGAAGCCTTTTTGTCGCCATTGCAGAGAGGGAGGCACGTATGATACGCCGTCGTGAATATCGGAGCGACGCCCGGGAATGAGCTCGAGTTCGGGACTCCGCGGTTGATGCTCCGCCTGTCGTCCCTCGGGAAAAGGCAAATAATTTCTCTCATGGAGAACGTTTTACGGGAGACCCGGGCGAGATCGTGTCGCCCGATGCAATTGTAAACCCCGTCACGGCGATTTCCTTCCGGGTGATAATTCATCCCGCCAATGGCACCGCTTATCGAGACCCGATTTCGGGATTTCGGGGTTCCGAGCTGCGCTCCCTTTAATTTGGGCATCCCGAGCGCGCCAAATGATTTGCCAATAAATTCAGTTTTCAACGTTTTTCGAACTTTCCGAAACTCCCGAGCGATTTAAATCCGGGTCCAGACATTTTTCCCGGATTACGGTACGGCGTCCGAGGGCGAGAGGGTCTCGGGGGTGCCGAGATGAGAGCCACGGGGGGAAAACGGCGACTTCGAGGCGGGGAGGGAACTCGGGGCCCGAAACAAAGTCTCGCGAAACAAAACGAGGTCGTTAGAGGAAAGAGGGTGCCCGAACAAGGGTTGATAAGGATCGGTGAGGAGCATTGGGCCGCGTTGGCGAGTACCGAGGACAATCGGGGAGGAATACCTCCTCGAAACTCTTTTTACGGGGAGAAAGTTTAACGTCGCCGCCGGTGCCTCGGGGAGCTCGACGGAGGGACCTCCCTTATGGTGGAGGGATTTAAGACCTCCGTTTTGCGGGGATTCTCGCTTCTACGGTTCTCGCCGGGGGTTCGTAATCGAAGTCGCGGACTCGAGTCGGTCGTTTAAATTATTCCAAGATAAAGGAACTTAACGACCCCGGGACGGATGCACGAGCGGGTAAAGGATCACGGAGGGTAGGAGGGATTTCGTTACGGCAGATGGTATCGATAACCGTACTAATTGCAGATTTTCTACTCACTGTCCAGGTCCACCAGAATCGCCTCGCTGGCGACGTCGAGGCTTCTGGTGAGCAATTTCCTGAGTTGCACCGCCGTGCCGGAGTGATAGTCCCCTAAATCCTGGATCGCGGTTTCCGCCACCACCGGCAATTTTTCTATCCCCATGCTGACCAACTCGTTGCACACCATCATCGTCACCATGGCGGAGCTGAATGCGAGAGATCGGTCCAGGTGATAAATACGCGCCTTTCTTCGGGAAATTCGGATCAGAGGGGCAACTTTTCGTACCCTATGACGAAGATGAAAATCCCGAGGAAAAAGGCAAGGACTCCAGGGTGACGAGAAGGCTCGTATCCTGCTCTGATTGGACGACAGGCGAGCCAGAGTTCCGTGCCAGGAATCACGCACGCCAACACGCAACAAACACCCAGGGCCCCCAGGAAGGCCGCTTCCACGTGCATGGACTGGGCAAACGAGGAATACGTTTTCCCGTTACCTTGCCTTCCCTCCGGAATTGTTTTCTCGGTTTAAAATAATTATCGATGGAAAAATTAATAAGGTCTTTCTCTCTACCCCACTGCCACTCGTGCAATTTTCCCTTTTCAGCTTCGAAATATTCTCTACGATTTGATCGGTGGCGGAAGAGAATCCTATTGTTGGCCCGTTTTCCGAGATACGCCCCAGGGACGATTTTCCACGGGAAATACTCCAGCGAATCCGGCAATTTTGAACCACCCTGTATTTGAATTTAATCTGGGTCTCACCTTCGATATCAGCGCGGAGATCGTGATCCGGCTTTCAATGGCGTCCGTGATCAAACCTGGAATACGTCGAAAGAGCTCCTACAGGACTTGGATTTACCGGGGAAAATGAACCGAAGGACTCGAATTTCATCCAGAAAATGTCCTTCGCACTTTTCCCCGCTTCCGGTAAAAGACGTGGGCTTTTGAAAATTATCGTCGCCCGAATTCGATTAGTCGCGACATACGACTCGTTTCCTCGCAAAGTCGGCATTATCTAAGTTTCCTTTCGCTCTAGGTCCATTCGATTACCGATGGGCACGTCGTAGGGCTGGACGACGAAGAGAAATCTTCTAAGGAAGTCAAAGATAAAAATCCCCTGGTCCAAGTGGAGGCCGGGCATCTTGAAGCGCTCCTCGGCAGAGATTTTCGGAAAGTTCAGTTTCGGTCCGGAGTCCTCCCAATCCTTGGGCAAAGTCAGGGTCTTCAAGTGCGACACGTTGCTCTCTTCCTTGACGTCGTCGGCTAGAACGAGCTCCGGCTCCAATCCCGGATCGCTCCCGTTCAGGGGATGGAATATCACGAAGCTATCCGTGGTGCTGCAGTTATTTGAACCCGCGATCTCCATGTCGGAACTTTCCTGGCAGGCGAACATCCTTAACGAGGCGACCACGAGTAACGCCCCTGCACAAAAGGAATCCTTGAAAGCACCGATTTTACTTTACCTATCGATCGAGAGGGAACGACGTGGGAGTGCCTCGGCTTTTTCAGAACTTTTCCGGACTTTTCGAGACTACGAGGGAAGGAAAATGTGAACGTTCAGTGCCTCGGATCGCCGCCATGGTTCTTCAGGATTTTCACCCCTTTCCCGAGTCTCGTACGGTCTCTCCTACGGTCTCTCCTACGGTCTCTCCTACGGTCTCTCCTACGGTCTCTCCTACGGTCGGTCGCTCGCGCACCCCAAGAGCACCCCGGCTAGTCGCGATTGCGAGCGAAGACTGCCTCTTCCAGGGCTGCCAGAGGCTTCCGCGAAGCCCTACCGATTCAGGTGTTGTCGAACTCTACAGAAGAGACCGAGGGAGCGACCGGGACGAGGAGTCCAACGACGGAGACGGAGCAAGATGGAAGGTTAAAAGTAACTGGGTTACTCCGGGTGACCACGAGGGTAAACGCAATTACCGCATTCCTAGGATGCGTCGCTTCGACCCCCTGGTGCCATTTTTACGGTTATACCCTGCCTCGTTGAACGCCCTTTTTTTGTTACGTAAAAACCAGGGTTTGCGACAATTTGATAAGAGTTCGTTATCTCGCCGGCGAGTTCAACGCGTCGAATTCTACCGGCGTAAATCGAGCTTAAGGGTGGTGCGTAAAAGTCGGCGGCGAGACGCATTTAAAGGGTTTACGCTTGGTCGTAAAGTCGGAACCGAGAAGGACGCGAGTTCGTCCTGGCTTTTCCTTCTTCCCCTCCCGAGGAAGCCTCCTCATTGCAAATTTCGCGAACCGTGGGTAAAACAATGAGCGAATCTTTTTGACTCGGGTGGGGCGCTTTTCTTAGGGGCGACGTGCTTTGAAAATGGAACTCGCCTCTTTGCCGATTGTTAGCTGCACCGTGAGACCGTGAACCAACAATGAGGTGACTCGAGCGTTCGAGAAAACGTCTCACTTTCCTTTTTTCCGTTATTATCCCAGGACTTTGGCGCGACGGGAGCCCGAAATGTCGAGGAACCGACTATTTTCCGCCGGATTCGGTTCCGCTCCCAGGGTGCCTTTGACGTCGTCGCTTTGGCGACTCCTTCCGCGACTCGACAGGTTTATCCCGTTATCCGAGTTGAGTTATCCAGGATACCCCGTCTGGCAACGGGATTGGGATAAGCTCGTCGATGAGGATCCTCGAATATCCTGCGGTAGATTATCGAGCCCGTTCGTTTTTCAGAAGTTCGCAGGGAAGATTAGTCGTCCCCATCGAAGATCCTCCGGATTGGATCATCGGTGATCGGCTCCGGGAGCGTTCAAAAGGTCCGCCCTCATTTTTTTTTGGCCGCCTCCTTCGCCGACTCGATTCTCCCGATATTTTTTTCACACCCTCCTCGAGTCACGCGAATTCGATCGGTGGGAAATCAAACCCGGAGTTGGCCCGCAACTTTTTTGGGAACCGGCATCCGCGAGAGCACGAGTTCGGAGTTTCCCGGTGGACCCTTCGGGGCACCGTAAATCCGGGTGGCAGGTAGTTCCCTCGAAACTTGGGGAACCGGCACAGCCGGCGCCTGCCCTGGAAACGAGATGAAAGTGAGGATACCCGGGGATTTAATTAATTAATACTCCCCGGTTGAAAAACGAGCGCTACTCGCCCCGTCGAATCGAAGAGAACCGAGAAGATTCTTCTTTCCAGGGGTGATTATCGGGGCAGGATCTCTCGCGAATTTTTCCTTAAAGCGGAAAGCCTCGGGCGCGAAGTAAGACCGAAAATATTCGCAATCTCGAGAGGATTCGAATTCGATCGCGGGAGGCAATAACCGGTGTCTGGAATCGTCGTGGCTCCATTCATCGAAATTCTCCCGAAACTACCAGAGGGACAATAGTCGAGGTCCTGGGACCTCGGGAAGATATCTGTTCGCTAACACGTGCGATGGACCGGAATGATTAGTCGCTATTGACTGGAGAGGAAGTATTCCATTTCGGTGTCTTAGCTCTTGTCTTCTCGGGCGAACTGCGGGCTCGTGGAGTTGTCCGATCGAAATTACGGTTTCCCCGTTAACCGGCACAAATCGTTCCTATCGTCTTGTCCTCCAAAGACCAAAGATCGGCCTAAAAATAAAAGTCACCCTCTTCGCCCCGAACGACGAGAATTTCCCCTACGGTCCGGAAGGAAATTAATTCGGAAACGTCCCGGATGTCCACGCATCTCGAAGGACTTTTCCCTCGGCTGGAAGAAACCGGAATCCGAGGAAAAATCGGCCGATTCGCGCGCCGGGGGGCTTTATCCGACTTTCGATTATCGGAGGGAAGTCGACTCGCCCCCGGTACTCGAATGCGAGAGTCCGCGAACGGAAATGATTTCCCGAGAAGTCCTGCTCCGGAAAAGTGCCGCCGAAGCGTGACACCCCATCGGAAGATTAATAATGGAAATCAGATATCCAGGTCGTTACCCTCGGATATCGCTTCTGGCCGGAAACAATGGCCGGGATGTTCCGAGAGGTAAGTGCAAATCGGGACGGAGTCGAAGTCGCGAATCGAGGTGCTCTCATCGATATTCCTGCCGGGCATCGAGGGGACGATCGTTTCGCAATTGCTTCCCGAAGGATCCCCTTCGGGTCCTGCGCGAAGGAACGCACCCTACCCGGAGGACGTTAGCCGTCTCGTCCGAGAATTCATTCCGGGCATCTTTCACCCAATTTCACGACTAAGAAACTTCTTATTCCACGTCGACGCGTCAGAGATTTTGGGGCTGCCTTCGATTTTCCTTCTCTCGTAGCGCCTCGTCGTGGCAATTCTCAAGGAAGGAGGGATTCGCGACCGGTCGTGCACGACTAGAGATTTTTAACGGCGGAATAGGAGGAATCCAGGGGAAGCTAGAAATGACGGGTGTGTTCGTCGATACTCGTGGGCGCGCAGGGCTGGGGAGCACCGAGAGGACAATCGCATCGCAATTGGCCGACAAAGCGGCTCGGAATCCGTGGACGTGTTGGACACATGCACATTGCGTGCATACGCATTGCGGGATAATCGAACATCTATCGTACACCGCAAGTCCTAATACCTACAAGGATCCCACGTAAACGTTCCTCCCTTCGTTAACGTCGCTTGTACCGAGTCGTTTCCGACGTGCGATATTTTCTATCCATTGCAACCGCCTCCTCCCGCGTCCTCCCGCCTCCTCTCGCGTCCTCAGCGAAATCCATTAAATAAATATCCGTCATCTCGGGCAGTCAAGAGGCACCGTCCCGAATTATACGAGCGGCGGGATTGAAACGGAAGGAGACGTCGCGATAATTATCGAAAGGCATCGAGCACGTGCGGGAAGAATTGGCGATCGGCGGGGCGGGCGGGTCGGTTTCGGGAGGGAGTCGACGGAGAGAAGGGGCGCCGTGGAGCAGTCGGACCAGTCAGTGCGTCGTCAGCCTCCGGACCGATAGGACGCTCGTCCCGCTGGCGATCGACGCGGACAACCGCGCTCGCGATCGTCCACCGGAAACGGAGGTTGGAATCGACGACGCGACCCGGCGGGTCCGGGCGAACTCGGCGGTGGAAAGTTCCGGAAGCGGCCAGGGAGTGATCGATCCGGATTTTGCCCCCGCGCACCCCGGTCCGGAAAACCTCGGAGAACCGCCGATGGTCCTCGAGGCTGAATTTGCGGAAAGAGGGACTCCGAGCACCTAACGAGGTATGCGATCGCGGAGAAACGGGGACGAGGGGATTATCTCGAGGAAGATGCAGTCGATCGTCGCGCCGAGTCGACGAACGGCAAGGGGGCCAAATTGGAGTTTAAAAACTTTTAGAGACACCGAGTCGACGACGTTAGATTACGGAAAGAGAAGGACAATTTGGGAGAGACGTCGACGAGCACTGGGAACGGTGAGAGGAAGTTTCCGCAAGATACGCGGATAGCTCGTTTATCGTAGGGCCCAGAGATCCGCGGAAAAGGAGAGGCTTCCCTTCCCGCGTAATCGGGCGGAAACGACCTCCGCTCCGGAGGGTTTACGAAAATACGCGGCGCCGCTTTTCTTGATCCGTATTTACGGGAAATCCATGGCCGGACGCGGACGAACACGGGGCAGGAACGATCGTCCGACCTTGACGAACGCGTCGCGTCCCCGGAGGTGACTTCGAGCACGAGGATCAATTCAGGGAAGAGCTTTCAGCGGCGAAATCGCGGATTTAATTGCAGCCGGAACGGTGGGGTTTTATCCCGCGGATGCGAGAGTGATTCCGGCAATTCGGCGGAATCGTCCGCGGCCCCGGAAAGGGGGCTCGCCTCGGAAGAGACCGAACTGTCGTTGAAAGTTGTTCCCGAACCCCGCGTTACAAAATGGCCGCCTGCCGAGACCGGATCGAAGGAGGCGCCGTCGAGCGTTGCGGTCGGGCCGCGTCCACAAAGGGGGCGGCTTTAACGCCGACGTGTCGCGACCTCGGCCCCGGCGCGGGGAAAAAATGTGCCCCACTTCCGCGGTCGCGGGCCCTGCCAAACCTAATTTCGCTTTTTACGATCGGCCCCGATCGGAGGATCCGACGTCGGCGTCCCTTGCCGCCTCCAGGGTCGAGTGGAGTCGCGGCGCATTTGGCCATTTCTGCCCCCAGATTTCTACTCCTCGCTGATTCCGATTCGAAGACGACGCAGAAAATCCGCGGATTTCGAGATTTATTCGACGCACCCGTCGCGATATTTCCCCATCGCGAGGGGATGGAACCCGGGCCGTCCTATAGGACCGACGCGATTCTTCGCAGCTCGGATTTATCGAAAACTCGCGACTGCGGCCAAATGGAACTCGATTTCCTCGGAGGAAGAGACTCGGAGATTTTCCGGGGGCGCGAGCGATTCCTCCCCGGGACTCGCATCCGGATTACCGGGCGAATCGCGAGCGAATTTATTTCCGCGGAATTCCCTCCTTTCGAAAAGGACGAATCTCGAGAAATTCGCGTCGATACGCCGATTTCCGAAGGATCGACGAGGTTGAGCAACGCTAGGCGCGGCTCCTCCTTGGACGGTGACCGTCATACTCAACCGATAGGTGGTCAAAAATAACGCCGAAATCCAGGAACGAACAACCAACGACGTCGAGTCTACGGCTCGATCGACCCCAAACGGCGCCGATAACGGTGGCACCTGGAAAAGGAACTCGCTCGGACGTATCGGCGACTCTCTCTCCCCCCTGTCCCTCGGGACAGGCCTTTACGAGCCCATCGTCGCTGCCGCTACGGCCGCGAGGATCTTCCCCTTTTTACAACCCCCGGGCCGGTGCGCGCACTTGATGGCGTACTTAAACGTCCGCGGAGCGAACGCGGGGTCGCACCCGCGCGAATCGCGCGAGATATGCTTTACTCGCCGTTAAAAGTGCGTTATCGTTTCCCCGTTCCGTTATCAGCCGCGGGGGTAGTTCACCCCGAGAGTCGTTATGTCGTCGGCGTAAATTGAACGACTCGTATCGGGCCGCTTATTTGCGCGATCGACCCGGTGTCGGAGTCGTCGTTAGCGACCCCTCTGTCCCCGGGAACGACGAATGATGAAACGAGCTCACCCTTGGTTTTTATCGCGAGAAAATCGGAGGTTTCCCGACGAGAGTCGAGGGAGACCGTCTTCCGGCTCGTTTTATCCTCCGCGCGATCCCGCGATCCAGAGATGGCGGGGGAGGACGGGCACGCCGCTTAGGGGGCGATCGAGAGATCGAACGAGGCCGGTCGGGAGAAATAAAAGGGAAAGAAAAGGAAGGAGGAACGTATAAAACGGAGCCCAAGTTTATCGTCTCGACGGGAGCGGAATGGAGTCGCCGAGACCTCGGGGGTGGTATCCCCCAGGGGGGGTTCGTCGCTCGGAATTTCGCCCGGTGATAAGCGATACGTCTCGATGCCTGAATCGAGGCTCGTTGGGACGAAGTTTTCATAATTTCCTGGAAAGCGTCCAATGGGGACGCGATTTTCCGGAAGGGGCGCGGGAATTCGCGAGTGGGTTTTTTTTTTCCTTTTTTTTCCGTGCCGTTTGCGGCGGAAAGCGAAAGCGAGGTCGCGCTTATTTTCCGGGTCCCCCCGAAGGCGAATGGCTCGCTCCGCTCCGGGGTAGTTTCTCCGGAGTTGGGAGGAAGTTGCGGCGAAAGCGAATGCTTTTCGCGTCATCGGCTCCCTCCCTTACCGCCGGTCTCGTAAAGGAACGCCCGGCTGGCTGGCTCTCGGAGTACTTTAACGCGAATCCGCGGTGATCCTTCCTCGGCCCCCTTTGGAGGGAGTCCCCTCCATTCGACGAGTCCTCCGCGATTTTCCTCGTCCCCTCGACCGAAGGGTGAACGCTCGGACGACGTCTGCCTCGGTCGCGAATTTGCATTTTTCCTCGATTTTTCGGAGAGGGCGGCGCTGGGGGATGCTTTCCTAGGACTCGACGAACCGCGTCGAATCCCTCGAGTCGATTTTCGGGAGGAGCGCCGAGCGGAACCGAGATTCTCGTCCGGGAGCCTCGGGGGCGGGGAACGCGCTCTCGCCATAAATTTCGGGAAGGGGTTGTCGCGTAACCGTGCCTTAACACGGGATCTCGGGGGTGAACTTTCGTCGGGTTTTTCGACGATCTCTGGTTTCGTGGACTGCGAGAACGCCCCTTTCGATTTCGAAGAATTTACGGTCTTCCCGTAGCCGTTCCTCACCCGCCACCCCCTGCGCCCCGGACGAGCGCCGCGGGCCTTCCGGTTCCCTTTCGGGCCGAGCGTCTTTTCCCTGTCGCGGAACAAAGCTCCGGTTTCCCTCCGCTCCCGGTTCTTCCTTTTCCCCTTTCGGGAGCCAACTTTTTCCTTCCGCTTTCCGCCCTCCGTTGTCGCGACTTTTAGCCCTTGTCGCCCCCTCGGCAAGTTCGGCCTCACGGGTGAATATTCATTTTCAGGCAACGCGCGTCGTTTAACTTTGCGATTCTTTTCCTCGAGAGTTTTACAAAATATTCCTACGCTACGATTACCACAATTGCGGTTTTCTTGAACGTTCTATTTTTTTTCGCGAAATTTTTTCTCTTCTTCCTCGCGGGGACGGAATTTTCTCTCGAAAATCAACCGATTCGCGGATTCGGTGAACTCACTCGCGGGAGGACATTCGCCGCCCGTTTTTCCTTGCTCCCTTTTTATTTAGTTACGCGTCCCGGTCGGCGCGTTGCTTATTTACGTTTTCCGGGAAGAGGGGAGTCCCGCGGGACTCGTTTCCGGCCCGGAAAGTGCCGATTCGGATCGTAAAACGCGCGCCCCCGAGGATCCTTTTTACCACTCTGCCAACTTTTTTTCCGTGTTTGTCCAATGTCGAGGTCGCGCGGGCGTCGTAAATTTCAATCGCACCGAGGTCCTTTCGCGAGGACGACCGCTTTTCGGGAGGCCTCCCTCGCGACTCGCCCTCCCCCTGGAGGGACACCGTAAACCCTTCCGGTTCGGTAAAGTCGTCCGACCACCGTCCTCCCGTTTCCTTTCCTCGCGGGATTCGAAAAACGTAGAATGGAAAAATTACAAATTAGAAAATGTATAAATACGCCTAACGTAGTATACTTATCCTATTGGTGCATTTTCACTTGAATTTAATATAACATTGCAATTTGTCGTGGCATCGAAAAAAGCAATTATTGAGTATGCGAGTTGACATGGGCGTTTATGTCGGTGCGAGGAAATTTGCGGAAATTTGCGGAAATTTGCGGAGGTTTTATTTAGCGCCCCGGCTGGGGAGATGGAGGACGAAAGGGGAAGCGTGAATCCTTAACCGCGGCCCGTGTATCTTCGGTGAGGCCCCCGGGAGATCGTTTTAGCCTCTCCGTGTCTTATCTCGGGTCTCCTCTCGGAGGCGGGTCGACCGGGGTGGGGCAAACCTCGGTGGCTTCAATTTCAGCCAGGTAACCTCGCGGATAAGTGACCCGGCGAGCACACAGCCCTCCGGCCCTAGAAACCGACTTTTCCCCTATTAAAGTCCCCTCCGCTAAGTGCATCCTCGCTTCTCCTTTATCTTTCGGATCTCTTTACTTTCCCGCCCGCGACATTTTTTTTTCGAAACTTTCCCCGGAGGGGGACGAGCACGCGGCGATTGGAGCCGAGACGTCTCTTTCCGGGTAATCCTCGTTCGCGGTGGGACGACGAGACGCGTCGGAATTCCGAACGCAATCCCAAACAACGGACAAGAACGGGAACGTCGACGAGTATTTTTCGTTAAGAATCGGAAGTCGTCCTCGAGGTGTCCCCTCGGAAGAGGGAAAAATACCTCCCGCCTCTCTCGGGGACGGGGTCCTCATGAATGAATGAAAGCGATGCTCGCACGCGGAAATGGGCGTCTGCGTTTCCCGGCCGGGATCCCTATCTAGAATGCAGAGACTCTCTTTTGGGGTGTCTCGCTTTCTCTCTCTCTCTCTCTCTTTCGTTCCCCTCTGACCCCAAAAAGGAAAAAAGGGAAAAAAGTGGTTAAATCGGGCCGCAGCCGCCGGTTCGCTTAAGCTCTATCGAGCGCCTCGCTCGACTCGAAGCCTTTCCTCCCTGCTGTCTGTCTCCCCCCCGGTGGCCGAAAGCTCCCTCCCTCTCGTTCCCTCCTACCCTAGTTTCATGCTTAAACGCTTCCTCAGCCTGAATCTTTGGTCTCGAGGAACAAATGGCCACCCTTGATCGCCCACGAGGCCCCTCCCGCCGACCGCGCTCCAATTCCGCGCCACCCCTCCCCCCCGGGGGCGGGAGGGGCAAGGATTCGCTTTCTCCTCGTTGATCTTTAAAGAGAGGCCGGCCTCTCTTTTTTATTTGGCGGCTGATCGACGAGATCTTCGATTTTTCCTTCTTCCTCGAGAGCGAGAGAGAAAGAACGGTTGACGCCCGTTCGCGGTGGCGAAACGCCCATTTATCGGGAGAAGTACCGAGGCGAAATTAAGCTCGGGAAAGTTCGAAATTCCCACGGGGCCGCGAATACGATCCCGACGCAATTGCGCCATTTACCGGGCGGAGGAGAACGGGGGGTGTTCGATAAGTAGCTTAGGCGAACGAGACACTTCAAAGGAATGCCGCGGCAGCGAAAGGGTGAATTTATTTCCCGTTCACAGGCCGGAGGAGTTCATCCCTCCGCCATGGGGCATCGACAAAAGGGACGATAATTTCGCGGGGAACGTCATTAATTTAATGGACGTTTCGCAGCTGACCCGTCACCCTCCCTCCGCGGGGGACAATTTAAATTTCGCGTCTCCGGGGACAGAAAAATGGGAATTTTTTTTCTCTCCCTCCTTCCGTATCGCCCTTCGCTTTCCACGGACTGCGATCGGCACTTTGCCCCATCGAAAGGAGCTCTCGCCGCCGCTTTTACAAGGAAAGGGAATCCGTTTACGGTGCAGTCAACGACCCTCTGATTTGCATTTCACTCGTGCTCCGGTTCGGCTCCGTTCCCGTCTTCCTGGGATTTCCTTTCGATCTTTAACGCGCGGAACCTTTAATTTGCGAACCCTCTCTCTCCGAGGGGGGTGGCGAGGGTGCGTCGCCGGAAATCCGGGAAAGCGCGCCCTCCGGTTCGGCGGCGGTTACGCGATGCGGACGCTCCGCTCCTCTGCTCTTTCTCTCTCTCTCTTCTTCGTTAGCTCCGTCGTTATCCCCCTCCCCCTGGCCCGTCTCTCGGACTCGGTCTCTTTACAGGGAAATGTTTAATTTACGCCCCGCGGCGAAAAATTTATACCGCAAGAATGGGGCCGAGCACTCGCTCGAAAGTTTCCGGCAAATTCGCCGCGGAAAACACCCCCTTCCCGCCCTCCGCAGTTAATTACATACGAAAACGAGCGCATAAATTCCCTCATTCCTTCCGTTCTCGAATATGTAATTTTAACGCAGAATCCGTGCTCGATTCCCTTCATCCCTCTCGTGATACTTTGCGGAGGTCGAAGCCGGCATGCTTCCTTCCTCCTTTTTGTCGATCAACGATCGGTTCTCGCTAATTTCCGCTCGCGCGAAAAGCCCTCCCCGACCGGGCGGGGCGCGCCACTCGGGAATATGAATTGGCAATTGCGGAAATTCCGCGGCGGCGGCGGCCCCGCGCGGGTTGCTCCATTACCCGCGGAGGGCCCTCGAAACGCGGACTCGCATAATCGGGGGATGGACGGGGCGCGAACGCTTAAACGGAGCCTCGGGGGTGGAATTCTGGCTCCATTAACCCTTTCGCGCCCCGTGGGGCCGAATGCGCCGTTGATTTCGCCCCCTCTCCTCCCCCGGAGAAGTCGGAGGGTTTTCGGGATCGGGGAGAGGAGCCTTGAACCAGAAAGAGGGATTCCCTCTCAAGGGTCAAGCCCTTCGGGGCGAGGGAGGAGGAGATACCTCTCGCGAGCTCGAGAGCCCCGGAACGCACGAGGGCGAATAATTGCCGGGAAGAGGGCGAGGGACGGAACGAGAGCCCCGATGGAAACCGAAGAAGGGAGACGCCATCTTTTAATTATATACCGAAACACCGCCGAGCCGTCGCCCCCTGCCCTCGTTAACTACCCCCTTCGTTATTCGCGACTCGCATCGGCCTACATCGGCATCGATCTCCGTCTTCCGACCTCGCCCGGGCCCGAAGGGTTTAAAGTAGAGATACTTGACGGATCCCCGAGGCCGGACGCACTTCCGGACTCTTCGCCTCCCGGAGAAAAGGGGGGGCCCCGCGCTTTCGCCGGGCGAAATCAACGAGTCGCGACCAATTCGGCGAGGATCGATCGGCCGTCCATTCGGGCGTTTAAGGCGAATCAAAAGTGGCGTCCGAGTGGCCGATCGTTTGCGAGACATTTCTCCCGCCTTAACCGAGGTGGAAACTTTGCAGGTGCGAGACCGGACGATGCGGCAGGGAACCCGGAGGAGGCGGACGTGAGCCCTCCCGAGGATGCCGGAGCAAAGGGAGGCGAATTCGCGGGGATTCGCCCCGTAGCCCTTGGGGGGAGAAGGATGCGCGGGCCGGGATTGCCGCGGCGGCAGGACTCGGGATAAACGCGACGACGAAGGCATCCAGGGACATGATCGAGCACAAGCAGACCGTCCTCTTGGCGCCGTCCCTGAGCAACAGCAGCTGCTGGCGCGGAGGGACCGCCGGCTCCTGGACCGGCTCCTGGACCGGCCCGGGGCCCGGCGAGCTCCTCAGGGCCGCCCTCGTCCTCGTCCTCAGCCTCGGCATCCTGTCGGCCAACCTCCTCGTCATTTGCGTCATCAACAGCCGGAGGTACAGCAAGTACATCCACGCCCAGGTGAGGAGTCTCCCCTTCCCCCCGGCTTTCGCAGGTGACGCCGGGTTTTCTGGCATGCCGAAGAGGTGGATGGGTACGCGCGAAAGAAAGGTAAAAAAGTGCCCTCGTACGATTCCGCGAAACTCGAGACGCTCGTCGAGGGAAGGAGGGAGGGCACTCCAAGTTGACCCGTTCTCCGTGGAAGCGATGAAAAAGGCCGAAGGTATCGCCGGCGGAATTTGTTTGCGAAACCCTGCTCCGGGTCTCCGTCCCTCCGGACGGACGCGCCGGCCGTTCATGCATATGCAAACGCGAATGCAAATGCTAACGTCAAACGGGCCTACTAAATACGTCTAAATACATTACGGCCTCCGGAGTGCTCCCCGAGGGTCGTTTCGCCCTCCGGGAGGGATTACGCCGAGACGACCCTCCCGCACTTAGGGATCGCGCTTTTCCTCCGCTTTTCCTCCGCTTTTCCTCCGCTTTTCCTCCGCTTTTCCTCCGCCTTTCCTCCGCCTTTCCTCCGCCTTTCCTCCACCTTTCCTTCCCCGAGGGAGGAGAAACCGCGGCGGGGGGATGTTAAAAGCCGCTATGTGTATTTACGAGCACTCTTGGAATGCAAATCTGGACCGACTCGGCTCGCCGGCCCTCGAGGGAAATCCAAAGGAAATTCCAGGAAGGACGCCGCGAGTCTCTTTTCATCGATTTTCGCACTTTTCTTCTTTAATCGTCGACTTTCCCCGGGTTCGCAAGAAGGATCCTAGACATTTTTTATTGACTCTTCCCTCGTGCCCCGACATGGATCGAGGATTCACATCGAGTTTCTTGCGTTTCAGCCGAGATACCTGTTGACCAGCCTGGCGAGCAACGACCTGGCGATCGGACTCCTGGTGACGCCCTTCGGCTTCCTCCCCGCGGTCTACGGATGCTGGCCCTACGGCGAGGTCGTCTGTCAGATTCAGGTACGAGGTCCTCGAATTCGTTCCCGGGCCCAAAGCCTGACTCCGGGACTCCGAAGCTCTGTCCTCGACTCCTCCACCTCCACCTCCGGAAGCGACGAGCGCGAGGGATCCCCGAGGGGGCGAAACGATCGCGTCCTTCCCCGTGGCCTCTTCCGTTTAACTTCGTTCGAAACGACGGGCCCCCTCCCCCCGGTGGTTTCCCGAGACGTTCGCGAGGAAAGCCGAGGGCGAGAGCATATATCTCGGCCCCGTCGTCTCGAAATCCGAGTCGATAAAGCACTCGCGAAAGGAGCATCCCTGGTGGAAAAAAAGCCGTCGATTAGCCTCGGGGAAAGAGACGTCCCCGTCCCCTTCTCGCGGGGGACCATCGATCGGTCGAATAAACGGATCGTCGAGAAACCTCTCGATCGAGTTTCTCGCTCGAGGTCGCGCCTCGACCTCGCGCAATCTAGGGCGAAGAGCGTCCACGGTGGATGCGCTTTCGCGTCGGTTCGTCGTAAATCAGGGCCGTATCTGGGACGACGAGTCGCGCGTTCGCGCGAAATTTCCGACCTCGAGGCGTCCCTTAAATCAACCTAAGGAACGGCTATCTACCCTCGCTTAACCACGCACTCCGCATGCAACGAGGGAGGAGAAAGAGCGATGCGGCGTGGGAAGAGCGGTTCGACGCCTCGAGATCCTGTGAGACGAATGGGGCCCGGGACCGAGGAAACCAGCCTCGGTCTCGAGACCGACGTATATCGACGCGTCTCGCGGCTCCATCCGTCTCGATTAACCGCGGGACGAGGCATTAAGTCCTCGATCGAGAGGTGGCTCGTCGGCGCTCCGTTGCAGTTCCTCTCTTCCCTCTCGCTCTCTGTCCCGGAAGTGCAAATCACGCCCCGACGCGGTCGGATTATTAGCCAAGTTTCGCCCAGGGCGTTTCCGACCCGAGCTCTCGAAGATAGTCCGCGTTTGCCTGCCCGATTATCTGGAATTTCTTTTTTCCCGTCGCGAAATCCGTCGCGAAATCCGTCGCGAAATCCGTCGCCGATCGAGAGTCGCCGAGAGGAGGCTCATCGAGTCTCGATCCCGGGTTAATCCTGGATTAATCTCGAGATTAGCGCCCCTCCGGGGTTGTCGCTAGTGGATGCACTCTGCCGTGCCGAGATAAACGCGTATACAGATCCGCGCTTACCCGTTAAATCCGTTTACCTTGCAAGCTCGCGTTATCTTAGCCCCCCGCGTTCCAAAAGGCGCTTCACCCTCCGACGGAGCGCCGGAGCGTCCGAATTTCCGGTCCCGGGGGCCATCGGGGAAGGGACCTTGGGCTCCCGAAACCGGGACGCGGCCGATCCCGGTGGCCCGGATTATATCGGCGCTTTTTCCTGGAGCGACGCCAGCGGTCGCCATGGCGACCATCTTAAGCGCGTCCGGCCGCCTCTTTATGGCCGCGACGGCCACGTCACCGGCTGCCGTCGCCAGGGTCTCGGCTCCTTCCGTCATCCGCAGGTCCCTTTGTCCTCTTTACGCCTCGCGACTCGAAAGGACCCGGTCGGGGAAAAGGATGAAAAAATTCCACGCGGCCTTTCGACACGAAAAAGGAGTCGACGTCCACTCGGGATCTCCCTGAATTTTCTCCGCAAACGGGGACGAATCGCTTCGAGCGGAAACTGACCCCGTCGGGTTTTCGCTCGAACTCGCGGATACGTCGGCATGGCGAAATCGCGGGATTACGATCGGGGCTCGATTCGGGCACGATTCGGGCCAACAGCACGCATTAAGCGACCGAACCGTCGTGAATCCTCGTTCATCCCCCGACGAATCGCAGCCCCCTCGGACTCGGAGGTCGGTCATCCCTCGAAACGTCGAAACGTCCCTTCGATCCCGCGCGAAATTCGCTCGAGCCCTCCGGGCGATTTAATTTTCATATCCGGTCGCGGTTGCCGCTTCCGGTTCCCTGGGAAACGGCACATTGTTCGTGGAGCGCTCCTCGCGAATTTCCCCCGGTTTCCGTGGAAAGGGGTGTTCGCCCCTTTCCCGGACCCGGAAGGATCGGGGACGAGGGAATAACTCGGGAATAAAGCGCAGCCCAGGAAGTCCCGATGCGAATTAATGCCCGCCTCTAAAGTTTCGGGTTGTTGCAGGCACTTCTTCGAGGCGCCCTGACCCAACAGAGCGCGGTCATCCTGGTTTGCATGGCGATCGATCGGTACGTGTGCATGCTGCACCCCCATCGCTATCACAGGCACTCCTCGAAGAAGGTGAGGACTCTCTCGGGAACCTCGATTTAGAGGCCCTCGGCCGGAGGAGAGCGCTCCGCTTTTGACGATCGGCCGCACCCGGCTATCGGGACGTTTCGGCCAATTATCGTTGCGGAAAAATGGAGCCGCTCGACGAAAAAGGAGGGGGTAACCGGCTGGAAATAGCAGGCACTTTTGCGCGTGCGGCCGAATGGACGCGTTATTTGGCCGTTGCCTGGGGCTGACGTTGAAACGTACCTCCTCGTCGAGATCCCTCTCCCTCTTCTGCCGTGATTTACTCGTTACTCCGGTTTTAACCGAGCGAAGCGCGCTGCCGGCTCGGATTATGACGGCGACGAGTCCTCGTTTTTCGGACGATTTCGAGGCGCCGAGAAGAGGACAGGATGGAGGTGGGAAAACTCCGTTTGAAGAGTCGCTGGGCGATCGTCTTGGCCGAGGAGGAGGCAGAGGGTCGTTTCGAATGACGCGAGGCATGTATTCGGGAAGGCCGACAATGGGTGCGTCCGGGCGTGCTCGGGCCATTCGTATTCAAATACACGCGAGTCGGGGATACATCGGCCGGTTAAACGCGCGACCCGGGCATTCTCGCCAGACTCGAAATTTCCTCCCTCGACCCGCCCCGAGGAAATCGAACGAGAGTTTATCCAATATAAAGTTCCTTTTGAGCGCGGGAGGAAAAAAGAAGCGTTACGTTCCATCGGGCGCCGGAGAATCGAATAAAGAGTCCGCCGCGCGAGAGAAAATAAGGACCTGGAACCGAATCAAAATCGAAGCCGCCCTCCTCGATCGGCGAGGAGTAATTGCGCGCCTCCGGAATAACGCGCCAATCGTCGCCGGGCAGAAATAAATCGGGGCCGGGAGGAGGAATTTCGATTTACGCCGCGGGTCTTCCTTTTCCTCGCAATTTGCAGGAATTTCGCCGGGACCCGCGACTCGCGATTCGAGGAGGAGGCGCGGGGCGTCATTTTCCCCGGTATCGGTGAATTTTCAATTTCCCGTAAGCACCCGGCATATCCTGGCTCGGCGAAACGTCAGCGGAAAGGCACGCTGTGTCCGACGATTATTGCTCGTAGCCCGGGAATAAAGGAAGGGCTGCTAGCACGCGAAATGGCCCCAGAAAATGGCCGAGACACTTTACGGGAGAGGGCCGAGGGAAAAATTCGACGTCTCCATTTTGCGCATTTTCTCTCCAACGAGGCGTTCCCCAATTGCGAGAAACGGCTCGTAAGAATTGCTGCGAGTGCCGGCCGGAATTGGCGTTGCACCGGAAAACGGCGCGATTTTCGAAAACGCGAGAGGGACTCCGTTAAACGATGCCCGGCAGCCGGCAACCCTCGAAAATCCACCAAGTCTTTTATTTTTCCCGTTCGCGGTCGTGCAAACTCCATTTTCCAGGAAAATGTAACGCATGTCGCCCGCCGATGTCTATGCGAAAGGGAGATAGAGAGAGACACACTTTCTTCTCGGGCTATTTTAGGACGCTCGTTCGTTTGAAAAATGACGCCCTCCGAATTTTCCGGGGAAAAGTTGCCGCGGAATATTTTTCCGGGTTAAATGGCCGGGGAGTTTTACGAGGCCCTCGAAAAGCGGAAATTTCTTCCGGGGAAAAATTATTATCGGTAGCCATGCCGAGATCACGCGTACCCATGCATCGCGCGAAAACTGTCCGGCCGCGATGCGGAATTTTTTCCGTCCCCGGCCAACTTAATTAGCGATTCGATGGCCAACGTGAATTTCGATGCACTTTCAAGCCGGCCGCGAAGTCATTTCCCCGGAAACTCGGCCGTTTCTCCTCGTTCCGGATTTTACCGAAAATAAAAGCGCTTCGCCTCTGCCCCGATACTCCGTTAAAATTTCTCCCCCTCGGCCAGGGTGAAAACGTTGCCGTCAATTATTTCCGCTCCTCCGTAACGAGAAGAGACCGGAGAAAGAACTTTGACACGCGAAACGCAGTTTTCCCGAGTTTTCGAGGCAACCCGTAAAGTCGCGTTTATCGCTTTTTCTCGCTGGAGCCGCGAAGAGATTCAGCCGGAAGTTCTTTATTTTTTCACGTTGAAATCGAAACGCGTACTCGAAAAGTGCCCCGAAAATGTCGGGCGTGTCTATCTCCCGTGCTTTGTCGAGGAGACGCGAACGGGGTCGAAGCCCTTTCGGCAAATTGCGGGCAATCTCGCGCGGGGGAAACGCGCGAGCTATTTTGTATTTCCCGGTACCAGGTAACGCTTTTTACCCGGTATCCCGGAGGCCGTGATAAATGATCCGTGCGATCATTTGCGGAACTTTGACGCGCACCCCGACCGACCACCCCCTACGTATCGATCACGGAGTTATTACGCGAATCGCGGCTCGTTCTGAAAAACGATCGACTCTGCCTCGCCGGCCCCGCGATCGCGACGAAACAAATATTCCACGACGTTTATGGGAGGCCGAGCATTGTGCCGGGGGTTTTATTAATAAATCTCCCCCAGCCGCACAAAGGCCGAAGATTTATCAAGCCGCAACCCTTTCGGAAGCCCTTTTCGAGATGATGGCTTTCGCCCTGACCCGATGCCTCCGTTATTTATCCCCGATCGCGCGAATCCGAAATTCTTCCCGTCCGAGCGGAAGAACGTCGATTTTCACCTCGTCCCTTCTTTTTAACGCCTCGTTCGAGGCGTTCTCCCTCCTCGATTCCGCGGAACGATTCCATATAAAATGCACGATACATGGGTGACCGTCTTGTCGGGGGGTTGGAAACAAAAATCGACAGGAAAAAGTTTTTTCTCCAACGTTTCGCGACGCGTTGCGAATAATAGTAATTAATTAGTAATCGGTCGACGGGGATCGAGGGGCAGTTACGGACGATGCGGGGTAGCGCGGATTAAACAAGGGGAAAGGGTGGTGTCGCGGTGATTTAATGCCGCGACTTTGATTGGACAGTGATTGGCCGCAGGGGGGCCGCAGGCTGCTCGTTAAATCGCGCAAAAGGAAAAATCCCTGACCGGACTGAACGCTCCCCCGGAATGAAAAAGGGCAAACCGAGGAACGTTTGCTGACGGGGAGCGTTTTCCGTTCGCGCTGCGATTTCTCGTCGATCCGTCGAGCTCTAAGAGGGAAAATTGTAAAAAGTGCGCCATCGGAGAATGAATTTTTCTTTCCTATTAAATTTATTCTTCAAACGTTCCGGCGCGCCCTCGATCGAAGGGCGAGACCGCGCACGGGGTCTGTAATCTCGGGTGCCTCGCGGCTCCCGTTCCTCCCTAACAGGGGTTAATTTCGAGCAAAAGTTCCCCGGAGTTGGCGCGATTAGAGCCGAGTTTTCCCGCGGCGCATCTGGCGGGACCCTCTGCGACCGGACCGCTGCGTCTTTCGCACCCTCGTCGAAATTACTCCCCGAATTTCCATTAATTAGCACCCCCCGAGGGCGGCGGAACTTCCCCGAGAGAAACTGAAACTCAAGATGCATTCCCCGAATTTCCTAGGAATTTTCTCCGAACGGTTCAAAAACGAGTTTTCCGCAATTTTCTTCTACGAGCGAAATACGGCTCCGCGGTTGGGAGGCGTCGCGACGGGGGCGGAAAATTGACCGGCAGGGGTGGCATTAAGAAATCGTCGAAAGCGGACAGCGCCCATCCGTCATTCGCGAGCGCGACACTTTTACGCGCCATTACCGCACTTAATCGCCGAGTAAATCACCCCGGTCGACCGAGATTCCAGCCGGGAAGATACGGCTAACGACTAGCGAGCTAACGAAACCACCCCGAGCGGAGGCGCTCCCCTTGGGGCGGATTCCCGAAAAAAAAAATACTCGCAATAATTAACCGAGCGGATATCTCGCTGCGTTTCGTCGCCCTCGCGATTATCCGTTTCGTGCTCCAAATTTGAGAGGGCGATTCGTTCACCCTCGATCAAAACTCATCCGAGAATCGACGATCGATCGCCCCATCGAAAGGTTCGTAATCATTCGCCCGTCGGTTCGGTCGACGATCGCATCCACGATCGCATCCGCGAGACTGGAGGGTCCAATAATCTTTAATGTAGCGAACGATCACTTTCCGATGCGATTTCCATTCCTAAAGCTAGCCTCGCCAAATGGAGGCTCCAGCCTCGGACGTGCGACCTTAGTCACATTTTTTCGTTTCCTCACCCTCGAAAGGCATCGACTTCATCGAAGCGGTCTAACGGTCATCTCCGTTTTGTGTGTGTGTTGACGCAGTATTACATGCGGCAGGGTTGCGTAGCGGTGATGTCGACCACGTGGATAGCGAGCGTCGCCGTCTTCGCCGCGCTGGTCCTCCCCAAGGGTGGATACTACTTCAACGGATCCGGCCTGCTCGCCTGCGACCCCTTCTTCGCCAGGGCATCCCTTAGGTATCGACGCTTCCATCGAAGAGTCGCTCGATATATATACATTTTTTTATCCACCTCCACCGGATCCAAGAAAACCATCTCCATCTCTGACGTCGCTTCTCCGTTTCAGGATACTGGCCTGCTGTTGCTTCTACTTTCCGACCACGATGGTGCTCATGTACTGCTACGGCTCGGCGTTCCATGTCAATAAATTGCGCCTGAAGAGGGTGGTCTGTGTTAACACGCCGGAAGTGGTCACCGGCGGCCACATCGAGAGGGTGAGTTCCGGACGTCCTCGTCGACCTTTCGATCGGCCCCCGAGGCGGGGGCGGCGGTCTCCCTTTTTGTTTTACCTTCGTCGCGGGTCCTTTATTTACCGGCCTCGCTCCCCCGTCCTCTCTTCCGCGCAGGTTTGAAATCGACCCGAGATCTCGCCTCTTCGGGGGCCGCCATTTTGGTCCCGGGGCCGGAAGCGGCGCTTTCCGATACGCATCCGGCGAAACTTTCTCGACCGCGAGATACGGCGGAGCCGAATGGCCTTCCGACGTATTCGACATGATCGGAAGCGACGTACACGACTTTGGGCGCCTTCGCGCGGGAGGACGTCAAGATGCCCCCCGTCGCGGTTATCGCGCGGAAGCGGAACTCGATGGCGGTCGTTCTCGTCTCCGCCGGACGGAAGGACCGATAAATGGACGCGTCGACGACTCGCGAAGCCGTCAAGAGACGTCGCGCCAGCTATTTTTCGAGTTCCATCGAGAGGAGCCCCCGGGGGCGACTCTTCCCAAATTCGGCTCTCCCGTTTCCGCCATGGAGTCGGATCGATCGGGGCGCGTCATCGCGACTTCGACTCGACGCGGATTCCACCGGTCCTGTTTTTCGTTTTGCCCCGTTTGCTTCGAGCGGCTGGGGGGGAAATGGCGTTTCGTAGTTCGCGAGGTTTTTCCATTTTCGGGGAAAGGCGAAGGGACGCGGGGTTTAATCCCGGAGGAGTTGGCCGGCGCTTCGGGAGATTTCCGGACCACTCGGCCAATTCGGAGAGGGTCCGTCCCGACGTTCTCGTCGACGGTATCGACGTCTCCCGAGTTTTCGAAAACGTGTCCCCGCGGTTCTCGCTCTCCCGAAAGCGGGAACGCCTCGAGAGCCCCCCGCCGCGTTTCCGTTGGAAGATCGAAACGACATCCTTGGCCCCGGGGCTGCGAAAACCGCGGGGAAACGCTCCGGAGAAAGAGGAGCGGCTGGGCTTCGCGAATTTGGCAAGCTCGATCCAGGGGAGGAGAGGAAGAGGAACCGTTCCGCGTTTCCCTCTCGCCCGGGGTCCAGGATGTGCGCTCCAGTTTTCACCGCAAACAATATTTTGCCTGTCCGGCTCGCCCCGGGTCTCCCTCCCCCGCCTTCCCCTCTAGTCGGCGGGCTCGAAAATCGCATTAATCTCGGCATTAGCCAGATCCTGTCGCGAGACCTCTCCGACCTTATTTATTCCCGGCGTCCTCGTTTCGGGGCCTCGAAAGGAGCGACCCGATTTCCTTCCCCCGGGCCGAGCCGGCCGGAAAACTCGAAAGCCTCCGGTCTGGCAATTTCCTCATCCGGCGGAAGACGGGACGGCGCGGTAATTTACAAAAGGAAAACGCCCGATTCGCCCTAGAAATTGCGGCCTACCCCCTCTCGGGATCGAATCCCTCGGGACTTTTCTCGAACCAACCCTCCGAAGGAGATTCGATTTCGGAACTTTGTCAGCGCTCGACGCTTCGATCCAAAGTCGACTCGCCGATTGGAGAGGTATTCCCAGGGAACTCGGAGGATTTTTCCGATTAATTTCGCGGACGAGGTCGATCCACCTAACTTCCGATCGCGCAATTCCGCGCTCGAACCGCTCCCTCGAATCCATGCGCTCGAGGGATCGATGGCGCATTTTTTCTTTTCAAACGAGACATTACCGTCAGCGACGATTTTTGAAAGCGCGGCCACGAGTTCGTCGACGGGTCGGGAGTTTTTATTTCCATTCGTCTCTTTTTCGAGCTCGTCCACCGATTTCGGAGTCGATTCGGCGGGGCAGGGTATTTGGCCGGCGAGTTATTCGCTCCAGGAATTTATCGGGCCGACAGAAAGCACCGGAAGTGCCCCTCGTACTTCCGGAAACGTCATTAATTCCACTTGTTCGCCACTCGGCCGTGCCGACCCCACGCCGCCGGGCCGAACAAAGCCGGAAAAAGCTCCGATCGTTTCCTCGTTCTTGCTTAACGAGCCAAAGGGAGCGCCTCCCCTTGGACGCCCCGGAAAATCCGACGGAAGGGCACGCGCTCCTTTTCCCTGAAAAATGTAATTTCGGACCCCGCTACGCGAAATCGTCGTTGCTCGAGAAGAGGAAGACTTTGGACCGGAAGACAGGAGGGTGGGCGGAAGTGGGCCACGAGGCGATCGCCGGGGCGAGAACGGTCGGACTCGTCCAGTGGCCCTTCGGTCGCTCCTTCCTTTTGTCCGCGCGATAACGAGCTTCCGGAGTCTCGGTCGAGTCGACCGCGTGTATTTCTCCGCTCGATCGAGCATCGCGTCGTCTCCGGAGCGGGAACGAGACGGAAAGGACGCGGCCGCGACGGAGGCCCGGAAAGCACCGAGGCGTCCCGAGGATCGAAGGGACGGCAAAACGCGGCGTTCTCCTTGAATGCGTTATTTGGAGCGAGAGGGGAACGAATCAAAAGAAACCCCTCGAGTGCGGTTTAAGGGTCGGCGCGCAACGACTCGTGAAACGCGTCCGTTGATTTAGAATAATGATTATCTCCCCTCGTCCCGAGGAATTCTCGACCTTTTGTCTCCCGCCCTTCCGCCCTTCCGCCCTTCCGCCGCGAGCGGGGCGAAGGGGGTAAAAGGGGTAAACGGTGAAAAGGCCCCCGCGAGGCGCCGTACCGTTTGCATTTTAATGCACGCGGTTCCGCGCGGAAACGCCGCAGCGGACGCGTATCGCCCTTGTATCCGGCAACTCGAGTAATTGGCGGATTCATCTTTCAAAGGTCCCTCCGCGCTCTCGTCGAACGTCCAATTCCGCGAGCCTCTCGACTCCTCGATGCGATTATCGCGCGTCGATTGCACCGAACGTTAATCGTCGTCCGAGCGGCTCCAGTTCGGGGCCGCTTTTCCCCGGTTTTCCCCGGTTTTCCCCGGTTTTCCCCGCGTTTCCCCGCGTTCCCCCGCGAGAATAAATCCCTCGCAGCGGGTAGGGGGCAATCGTGACCGCTTGTACATAAAGCGGCGAGCATCGGTCGGCGTGGAAATCGAGTTTCCCGGAGGACGTAAAATAAATATCCGAGGGTTTTCCCCGGCCGGGAGGCTCCTCCCGAGGGAGGGGCACTTTATCGAATGCGAGCCCGGGCCCCCTTGCTCCCGAGCCATCCCGACTCTCGACCGCTAGTTTGTGCTCGATTTCCCTTTTCTCCCTTACCCCGAGGAAAGGAGTTCTTCTTTTTATTCCCCGTGGACGGCCCGAAGGCCAATAACGGGGCGCACGCTAAATACCGAAACACGGTTCTGGCTTTGCATAAAGCGCCCTCGGGATGTAACGGGGGAAGAACGGAGATCCTCTCGAGAGGGAGGAAGGACTTTCCCGGTCGAAGTAAATCGGGGCCGAGAGGTGAGACGAGAGGAGAGACGGCAAAGTTCGCTCGATAAATCTCGGCGATGCTAATGTCCGCGAGGGTAGTTTGTCTTGTAGGTTCACCCTTTCGGGGTAAGCTCTCCGCATGCTAATGGCTCGCCTTCATATTTCGATGCCGAGTTATCTCTCCCTCGCGCCGGTAACCCGGTATCGGAAGAACGCTCCTCCTCCTTTTGCTCGGTTTTTCCTTTCCCGGAGAAGAGGAATCTTTACCGCGGCGGTCCATTAGCGGGTTTTACCGCTCCCGAAACTTGCGAGTTCTCCCCGCCTTTACCCAAGGAAACGCTCGCGGATATTCGAAGCCCCGCCGGAATTTCTGACGAGACTCGCGAGGAGTCATTTATTTTCCCCATTACGAGCGACGAGACGATTCGCCTTTGCCTCCTTTCGGGGAAGCCGCCGAGTTACGAGGCTCTCGAAATTGGAATAGCGATGCGATCGTCATCCAATGTTTGGGACTTCAAAGCTCACCCGACGCGCGGTCCCTCTCCTGCAACATTTTTCAGGAACGGACGGTGCTATTCTACCTTTCGGAAGACCCCTCGGAAGTCGACGGCGACCCGATCTCGCGACCGCGTTTACGTCGACGGACTTGACTCGCCCTCCTGACCGCGGCGAGCCACCCAAACCGCGATTACGGAGGCGCCTCGAGTCGCGCGGGTTTGCTCGAAAGCGTCGGAAAGCGGGGTGAGCGCGAAAGGGGATCAAGGCGAGTCGAGCGATCCCGTCGCGGAATTACTCGGTCTCGCCGCGGTCGGCGAGAGGATTCGTCGAGAGGACGAACGAAAAAAGTTACTCGGTAAAATATTTCACGTTATTTCCGAGTTTTTGAGCAAAGTCGCCAGCGACGATCGAGTTCCTCGAGTCGGAGAAATCCTTGGAGCGTCTCGAGGTGGACGAGTTCTCCGAGAAAAGGAAAGGAAAAACCGGAGCCGAGGGACAAACTCGATCGGCGATTTGTGTCCCGAACGGAGAGCTCGACCCTCTCGGATCGCGTCGATTTCCGCTCGATCTCCGCTCGATCTCCGGTCGATCCGTTGCAGCTGGTGGCCCACGAGAGGCGACTGTCGACCGCGGCCTCGAGGACAATGGCGGCGATGAGCCTCTGCTTCATCGTCATGGTCACGCCGTGGACCATCCAGGAAGTGGTGGCGGCCTGCACCGGAAGCAAGCCCCCTCCGTTCCTCGACTTCCTGGCAACGTGGCTGGCCCTCTCCAACAGCTTCTGGAACCCCTTCCTCTACTGGCTGCTCAACAACCACTTCCGCCGGATCTCCAGGGAGCTGCTGTACACGAAGGTGAGACTCGTCCACCCCGTTCGAGAACTCGAGTCCTCCATCCCTTCGGCTTCGTCCTCGTTCCAGATTCTGTGCCGACCGAAGCCCCTGGGACCCAGGCGACACTGCTGCGCGACCAGCACCGGCGGCCTGGACGTCTGCAGCATCGGCGGACTGGACCTGTCGGGTGAGCGTCCCTCGAGCGTCCCTCGAGGAGGGCGAGCGCGCCTCTCTAACCCGCGACTTTTCGCAGGCCTGGAGCGGTGCTCCGTGGCGAGGCGCTCCTCCTCGTCGCTGGCCAACACGCCGCCCCCGCTGCCCTGGGAGACCGGGGGGACCAGCCCCACGTGAGGCAGGGACGCCGCCACGCAGACCGACGACACCGGGTCTCCTCCCGAGGAGGCGAGTTAGTACCGCGTGGCGGCGGCATCTCCGGATCTCCTGCGGGACGTCGGCCGGACCGGGACTCCTCGACGCGGTTCCTGCTGGCAGGACTCGCGCCACCGGTCGCCCCGAGGCTCCGGACTCGAGGTCTTCCAGGGCCGATCGACTTTAAGCCCCGAGGAGCCGTCGGGCTTTCGTTTCGAGAGCTTAGTCGTTTCGCGAGGGACTCCTTCCTCGAGCCCGCGAACCTCCGCATCGATTGGACGGTTATTTTCCAAGTGTCGATTCAATGGCAACTAATTCACTCGCCTAGGGTAAGGAGGAATTCCGGCTCTCGGAAGTTGTAAGGATCGGGGCAAACGACGAGCTCCGGGAATAGGGCTGAACTTTTAGTTGCGCGACGAGCGGCCGGTGCTATTCGGTGCTCCGCGTCGCGATGGAATCTTCGCGCCGGAGGAAACGACGGTCGAATGAAAATGCAATAAGTAAGGGACGAACGCGTCTCGACTACCCGGAAAGATGAATACTTCGCCGATCTTCGGCTCTATAGCGCACTTTTCAGGTAGAGCCTTACCAAGGTGTAGAACGTACCGTGTATACGGAAAATTATTACCATTATCGAATGCATCCCCCGTATACCGACGGTTGGACTTTAAAAAGTGAAAAAAAAAAGTTTCCCGCGTAACGATAAGACGTACTATTTTTTATCTCGAAAAAGTGACGCCAGTTTTCGAACTCTCTTTTCGGGGGAAACTCGTCGCGATACTGCCAGTAGCGATACGATTTACTTATTCGAATCGTTTGTTAATCGACCCGAATAGTTACCGCGTAAACGCTAGATAGAATCCTTAATTGAATAATCGATTACCTAATAAAACGTTATTTGAATAGCTGGATTTTCTATACGATGCAACGAGCGTTGCAATTGTTTCGGAAACGTCCAACGTTAATATATTATTGCAAGAAATGTACAATGTTTGCAGACACGACCCGGTCAAATGAACAAGAGCGAAGAGTCGAAAGAATTGGCTGGAAACCTCGGACGAAGGTAATAACTTTAGGAAAACGTCTTATTTTTGTATCAAGTGACGCTTGGGAGGTCTTATTAGAAAACGACGGCAAGAAATCCAAACTCCACTCGGAGGAGTCCAAATATGATGGATTCACTGCCGGTAATGGAAAGCGTCACCTTTTGTGTACCTACTTGCGTAATTTATCATCGGCACGGCGGACCGAGTTCGCCAAGAGAAATGCAATTTCCGGAGGAATCGAGAAAACGTTGCTAAGCGACAATTTATCAGCCCCCTTTATCCCTGTGAAGGTAATGTCGCAATAATTCAGATCGACGTCGCCACTAATTCTCTTTGCTGCCCGATTTTCAAATATGTACCACCGAGAATTCGCTCGGCTGGTAATGAATTTTTAACGCAACTTTTCGAAGGTATACCGGCTTAATCGAGTGCACGCACTCTGTAGAAATATTCAACCTCAGAAAATTTAACCAATTCGAGTAGAAACATACCTGACTTTTGATCGATGTAATATATCCGTGCTGTCGTAGACCCGGCTTCACGAGAATAAAAAACTTTTAGGTTGGAATCGGTAGGTAACGTCTGACCCGTCGTGTACACACTTATCAAGAGCGGATTCGAACGAACCATGGAACGGTTGAACACGCGGCCGCTAGGCGTCCAGGGCTCATCGATTGGCTGGCTACAACGGAAATGACCAATCGAGCTATTTGAAAGCCCGCCCAGAGGCTTCGAGGGAAGCGCATTTATTTAGGTTATTTAAACATGTAAACAATAATTGGTATTTTTTTGCACGATTGTTAAAAAAAGAGAAGAAAGACCTCGATTCTGCAGACGGTAAATCTTGCAATTTACATTTAATTGCGGAGCATTGCATTGCACGTCGGTGAAGATAATTAACGGCAAACGCGTAACGCGTAGACATAACCTGCCGTAACGCGTTTCGAGGAAGCCTGCCGCGATAAAATTGAGAAACATGCAGGGAGCGGGCACATTCTTTCGCGTGAGAGCCCCATGAGTGAAATTCCTGGTCCAGAAAATGTTCGCACGCTCAGGTTTGTCGTAACGAATTCCGAAGGACGCTGTCGCCAGGCTGTGTAAAAATTGGCCGTGCGCTTTGCATCGCGACCATGGAATACGATTCGGAGTCGAGCTGTGAGGACCGATTGAAAGACCTGGAGACCGCGAAGGAACATCCGAGATACCGACTGGTGGAGGATGGAGATCGGTCACCCGGTGCATCCGGTTCTATCCCTCTGCAATATTCCGAAGCAGCATCCATGGTATTCAAGCCCATGACCAATGTCACCGATAGATCCCTTTCGTCGGCGGTCATGCAGTACTACAGGAAGTATTCTCAGAGTACAAACTTGGACCAGTTCTTCTCTTTGCCCGTGACGAGTACGAACCCCGATGGGCCAAAGCATTACTATAGCATTTATGAATTAAATCCTGAAGCGAATACAAAGAGGCCGAGCCACGTCAGCCAGGATTGCAATGCCAGAGGTTACGTTCCAAGAGAGCGGAGGAGATGGGTAAGGCCACCGCTGATCGGGCAATCGTCCGGCGCGGAAAGTTCGACCGTGTACGTGCGATCGTTACCGAATCCAAGATCTCCTTCTCCCGAATTGAA
This sequence comes from Orussus abietinus, assembly GCF_000612105.2. Taxonomy (NCBI): domain Eukaryota; kingdom Metazoa; phylum Arthropoda; class Insecta; order Hymenoptera; family Orussidae; genus Orussus; species Orussus abietinus. Next base: position 1,081,311 of record NW_019395989.1, read on the forward strand.
ACACGAGACGATCGTCGAGGAGAAACGTGAAAATCGCGACGGCGTTACGGATTCTGCAGAGCAGAAGGCACAATCCCCGACATCCAGCATCGCCTCGCATAAACCGCTCGAGTGGGATAGCGGGGCAGATGTCGGATATTTTAACACGATATCCCAAAGTAAAGAAAGGTCAAGTAATTTGAGTACCATAGAGCGCATCGCTCTTGCAACTGGCCGCTCCGTGGCTCTCCGATTAGATCCCGAAGGCACGACGGAGTCAGGGACTTCGGGGAAAGGGACAGCCGTTGCGACGGGTCTTAAATCGTCTGCAAAACCTAAAGCTATTTCCACACCTCTGGTAGGGAACATCTCAGGTTCCGAGAGCGAAGTGGAAATCACGCCTATCGTCAAAAACCATGTGACTGGAATTATTACGGGTGATGACATCAGATCGGAAGAAAAGAAAAGTAACGAAAAAGAGAAAAAGATCGATCGAATCTCCGATACACCCACGTCGTCTCATGTATTTAAAGTACCTGCTATAAAATATGCTACGGTAGGGAAAAGATGTAAACCTAAGCAGAGCTCGCAAGGAAATTCGAATCCGTGCACTTCTCCGTTGAAGAAAAGCTCATCCATGCACATTTTGCCTTTGTCCCCTTCCAAGATATCTTTAAAGCGAAGTCAAAGCGACCTCAATTTACATAGTAAAGATAAGAACAGAGCTTTATTACCATTGCTCTTTAATTCTACGTCTTCTATTGCAACCGTTGTAAATAAGCCGGTAACCTGTGATAAGGTTATTCAAACGAGCATGAGCGCTTACACCAGAGAATCCATTGGAGTACAAGTCTCGGTTCTCGAGGAGGAGAAACCTCCATTACCAAAGAGAGGAACTAGTTTGTCGCAGAAGTCTCCTCAATCGATTTTAAAAAATTCGAAGGGGACGTTCAAGGTACGCGACTCCATAAAAAGTAGCGACGAACAAGAGACACGGAGACCTTGTACAGAAAACGACGCGCAGAGCGACGGAAACACCACTCGCAAGAGTAGCTCCGAATCCTCTCGGAACGGCTCTTCCCCGTTGACCCCTCAAGTGGAGGACACCGAAAACGTTACCGGCAGAGCCAACAGTTTTGAATATTTTCCAGGTAAGCTTGCCACTTATAAACCGACGTTCTAGATTCTTGAGGAACCAACGGAATTCCGCGAACTCTACTTTCAGGTCATGTATACGAGAATGTCCCAAATGGTAGCACGAGTCGGGTGTCGTCCGTCAATACTACGAGGTCCAATTCCACGTTGCCGAACACCAGCTCGAGCATCGACGAGAAACTCTGGGGAGACTCCGACAGTCTCGTCAGGGACCTGGAGCGAAGCGTCAACATTCTGAAGAGTCTGGTGGACGCGAACAAATGCGACAAGCAAGTCAAGAAGAGATTGATTCACCACGTAATTAAGAGGCTCGTAACCGCAAAGTACACCGACGACAAGATCGAGCGCGATCTGGAGGAGAACATTCCGTGGAATCCGGACGACGCCCGGAAGAAGGTTTACAGAGCGGAGATAATCCAGGCTCTAACAAAGAAAGGAAACACCACGGACTCCTCCGAGGAGTGGAGACCGCAGAAGAAAAAGGGCGGCTGCGCGAAAAAGACCTCGGAGGACGAGGAAACGGGAGCGCCGGAAGTCGCCAATTTGGATAGCACCAATAGCGACAGGTTCGACGACAAGACGACAGACAGAACCGAAATGGACGGCAGAAAGGCCAGGATGGGGCTGAGAGCTGAGGACCGCGGCCATTCGAGCAACACTCCCACCGAAGCGAACAAGAGCGAGAGCTCGGAGTGCTTCGTCCCTCAGCGAGGCTACAAGAACGGTAAGACGAAGAATATATTTTGCTTGAAGCAGAAGTGCGACCTGCCTTGTGGGCGGTCCTCTTCTAATAGCACGCGGTCCGACCGGAACGGGGTCTCGTTAGACTCCGTCGTCGACGATCGACGCGGCCGGGAGACCCCCAGCGAGGCCGCGAACAGTCTCGTCTGGCCGATTCCTTTCCCGAACTCCGCCGGCACGCCGGAGTGGAGATTGGAGTCGAGAAGGTGCGACCGTTCCGACTCCGGGGACACGAAGCTCGTCAGCTATGCGGAAATGGAGAAGAGGAATCAGCTGATCTGGATTACCAACGAAATCAGCCATTTGTCCAATCTGAAAAAGTACGCCCTCCCTTCGCTCTCCCTGAACGAATTCAGAAAATGCAAGTAACGACCGTAACCTTTTCCAGATTACTGGAGCAGCCAAAGAAGCCGGAGAAGCCGAAGATCTCGCCGCGGAAGTCGAAACGCGCGTCCTTTAAGCAGAAGCCGTTGACGGTCCTCTCTGCGCTTACCCAAAGGCAGGATGGCGAGGACGATACGCCAAGGTATCTTTTCGCGCGACTTTATCGAGCTAACGTACGTTTCGACTCAACCTCAACTTGCTATACCTGAACACATCCGTTTCAGCTCGGAAACCATGCCGAAAGCCCCGGATGAGAACGACGAGGCCTCGGCGAGCGAGAGATGGTCCTCCCACCGGAACCTGGCGACGCAGCACCCACCGGCGAGCGCGAGCACCCGGAGCGACCGACCGCTGGGCAAGCGCAACAGCTACACGCAGACCGCCACCGAGACGGCGAACGCCCACTCGAAGAGCGGCGGCGAGATCGTAACTCTGTCCAAAATGGAGAACCCCGGAGTCAGGCTCACCAACATCTACGTACAGACGTTGCCCCAAGCCTCCTCGCCGACGTTGATGCAGCCCCAGATCGTGCACGCGGCGTGCCCGGTGCATCGAGGGGCCTGCGTGCACGCCCCTCCGACATCGTGTCGATGTCGCGCGTACGCCTTGCCTCCCGCCCCAATGTACAACCTCCAGATGCAGGGCCAACCTCGAGGGGAAACCCAAGCCGTGTGCGCGCACCATTCGATGCAGGTGCAGGACCTCTACTCCGAGTCCTGTCCGAGGGAAAACCGGGTGGATAGCCCGAATCGGTGCCAACCGCAGAACCGAAACGACGAGCGGCCGAACGAGAGACCCTTCATTTCGCAGCCCGCCAGACGGGGCGCGATCGCCTATCCCGAATACGGCAGCGACCTCGCGGATGCCAGAAACGGCTACGTCAAGGAAAAAGACGCGAAGAATCGGATGAACGTGGACAAATCGAAGGCGGTCGGCCCCGGGTGCGAGTGCCAAGAGTGTAAGAACGAGTCTTGCGAGAGCAAGGAATCAAGGACGAAGTTGGCGAACGGACACAGACCCGGGTGGTACGGCTGCGAGAGGAGTAAGTCGAATGCCAAGAGTTGCAGATGTCCTCGGGATTGCAGCTGCGAGGCGAGACGAAAGGAGGAGTCCAGAATCGAGAGAAGGAACCGCGCAACCTGTGGACAACTGTCGAGAAGATGCGGATGTCCGTGTCACGAGTCGAACGAAACGCGACCGTACTACCTCAACACGAAGAAGAACGGAGATTTTCCGAGGAGGAACGGCGTCGATTCGCTCTGCGGTTGCGACGAGAATTGCGGATGTATCAATAGAACGAACGGCTCTGCCGATAATTATCTCGCCAAGAACACCGCGTCGGAAAACGTTTGTTCCAAGCGTAACGGAGGCTCCAACCGGCGACCCGGTAAAACGGAATCCGCCAGTGAGAAGAAATCCTGCAGATGCTGTCGCAACTGCGGCACGGCCAGTCGAAACGGCAAGCCGTGCGACTGCACGCCACAGTATCCGAAGCCGGTTGCTTACGAGTTGTCCTTTGACAACGGCGAGCAGAAGACAAGCGTCATCAACGGTTCGGGGACTCAAAACGGCGAAATCAAGTCTTCGAAGACATCCGTTAACGGGTCTTTTCCCGATGCGGACAGATCGCGAGGTGGCGGCTGCTCCTGCGAGAACTCGAAGTTTCTTGCCAACGCGAATGGTCCGCGCCACAAAGGGAGCCTTCAGGTACTTTGGTTAAATCAATCGACGGATGCTCGAACTCGACGTCGATTACATGCGCTAAACCGAATCGAAATGAATTTTTCAGGACTGCCTCGCGACCAACAAGCCCGGCTTCGTCGACAACGCCGAGACTCGCCGGCGATACATGACGGAGATCTGCCAACTCCGTCAGCTCAGGAAGGAGAAGCGCGTTCAGCTGCTCGCCATGGCCAGCACCTCGAACGTCGTTAAGTCCCCGAGATTACCTAGGCAAACAGGTCGGTTTTGATTACAACGGGCTAATGGGGCACCTCGAGCGATCGCTCAGCAATTTATATCGACTAATGAATTCATGACAAATAAATGTCAGAAATGCTTTCAAATGAGTTGAAAGCAAGCACGATAAATAAATTCGTTGCAGCGGGTGCACAGAGGAGGATCACCGACGAGGAGATGAAGGAAAGACTGCGGAGGCGTTACTCGGGGCTGAACGAGGTCCGGTCTAAGCGACGCCAACGAGAGAAGCAGGAGGAGGCTCGTCGCAACAAGCTCATGGCCACGATATTTTGCAAAAAGCTGCAACAGAAAGTCCTCAGGGGCCAGGTCGACTTGTCGCAGAGCGTTAGCGTTATATCGAACTTATAACGATTCCCTTTTGCGTGGAACCGTAAATGAATAAAAATAGAAAAATTAAGTGGCTCTCGGAAACGTTCCGACGTTCCGAGTACTGATCACAAAAAATCCTCGAAAGTCCCGGAAAGCGATCCGAACGCGTTGAAAAAATTGTCATTTTTTAACGTTCTAGCCTGCCCAAATTATTGTACAACCCGGAGGCGAAGTAAAAGTATATCGCGCAGGTGTCTAGAAATTTTAGACGATCAAAATTTTATCCGAAATTGTTATTCCGTAAAATTTACCGGACGTTGTATTTGTCTCGTCGACCTGTTTTCGCAGGCGTTGAAGGGAAAATATTTAAGCGTTATCGTTTTCATTTTTCCAGTGAACAAGAATTTCACTACCGACATTGTCTTTGAAGAATTCCTGGAAAGAAACGAGGAGTTTATCAGTGAATCTAGGTCAATGTTAACAAATGACTCGAGGCTAACGCAGATAAGGACAATAAGATGATACCGCGCTTATGTAATCGCGGTACAGCCGAAGACATCGATCGTGGGAACGTTTCTTAACGTAATGGTGTGCTTTAAAATGACAAGAATGTAGTTTTAGTACCTGAATCACAGTACACAAAATACTTTCTTTATTACCTTTAGTATTTAAGTTCCACTGCGTTGACTTGCTATTCTAGCATACGATATTTCCATATTTTTCCTTTTTATACCGTTTGGATAAAAATAAACGATGTACGTATATCTTTCGAGATCGTGTTCTCGAAGGCGTCTGTTTAGGTGCAAAAAAGAACAATACTTATTCGTTCGTTTTCAGTTCCTTGTCGAGCCCTTCCCTCCAGAAGGTCAGATTTTTACCTTGAAAATTTAGTCAAGTCACAAAAACTATAAACTTTTATCTATAATTTTCGCTAGACGCTCGTCCGCTAATCTCGACCATACTGCAACCAAGATATCGAATACATATAATTTAACTTATTTTAAATCTCGTAGAAATATGTTTATGCGGATAGAAGGTGCAGAAATTGTAGAGAAGCACGGTGTGGGCGAAAAACTGATCAAGTAAGAAAAACCACGAAAGATCGACGCTAACCTTGTCGATTCTCGTAAAAACGGTCGCGCGTATCACCGTAGAAGGCTTCGCAGCCTATAAGAGGTTCGGCACCAAATCTCGGAAATTAGTTGCACAAGACCGTAGACGAGAAAACGACCGTTCGATCCGTCATCTTGGTGGCGTTTCTTAGTAATTTTATGCCCAAAACGTCTCGGTTATCCGTCAAGTCGATCTTAGCGTCCCTCGTCACCGATCGTTGCAGGTGATCGGTAGAAAAGAAAAATCCCGAACGCATAGAACGCCTGCTTTAATTTCGAAGAAAGGATGACCCCGCTCGTAGACGTCACCGAGACGGATTTGGACAAGATGCTAAGAGACACTTTTACCAATGACTTTCGTACCGGATACATTACCGCCAAGGGATACTGTTTGCCGGAATACTATAAGACGTTCTCGGAGTCCATCGAGCACATGGAGGTCAGGGACGACGACGTCTGGGTCTGCAGCTTCCCGAAAACCGGCACGACCTGGACCCAGGAAATGGTGTGGTGCATCGCGAACGACCTGGACTTCGAGGCAGCGAGAAGAGTCCTTTACGAGAGGTTCCCCTTTCTCGAGTGAGTGTTAAATAAAATCAATCGATAAGTGAAGCATCCAAAGACGTCGTTTTGCTTCTTTTTTTTTTTTTTTTTTTTTCTAACAGACTCTCGTCATTGTTCGACTACACGAGGATAATTCCAAGGACTCCGGGACTGCACCTTCGAGAGCACGTCTTGGATAGCGTAAAATACGTGGAGGACCTTCCGAGTCCTCGGTTCGTGAAGACTCATCTACCTTTCGAGCTTCTACCTCGGCAGATCAGGACCGGGGAGAAGAGACCGAAGATCATCTACGTCGCCAGGAACGCCAAGGACACCTGTATCTCGTACTTCCATCACTGCAAGCTCCTCGAGGGTTACAGGGGTACTTTCGAGGACTTTTGCGCGCTCTTCCTGGGGAAGAAACGTAAGTCACGTTAAACGAGTCCTTTACGTCCTCCGAAAAATCACCGCTTAACGCGTCAATCAATTTTCAGTATGCTACGCTCCGTTTTTCGACCACCTGCTAGGATTCTGGAAGAGGCGAGACGATCGAAACTCGCTATTTCTGAAGTACGAGGATATGAAATCGGTAGGTCGAAGCTTGAGCTATTCCGGCAAGACCATAGAAATGACGAGAATTATCGAGGCCGTATCTCTTTCAGGACCTGCCAGGGGTGATCGGAAAAACGGCCGAATTTCTGGGGAAGAATTTGACGCAGGATCAAGCGAAGGTCCTGGCGGATCACCTCAGCTTCGCCAGCATGAAGGCCAACCCCTCGGTAAATTACCAGGAGGTCGTCGAGGTGAACAAAAAATTTAAACTGATCGAAACCGAGGGCCAATTTATGAGGAGCGGGAAGGTCGACCAATGGAAGGAAACCATGACCTCGGACGCGATAGATCGATTCGACGAGTGGACCAGCCAGAATCTACGAGGCACGGACTTTCGGTTTTGAAAATCCCAGAAATTCTCCGCATTGCCGACAAATCTACCGAGAAAATTGTGCTCGACGCCGCGATAAACTTACTTCCTCCGCAAGCCGGGCAACGATTTCGGCATTATTCCCTCGGCAAGGTCGCGGATCGAGATTCCGGTAACCGGACTCGGATGACCCAAGTCGCTTCCCATTTCCGTCAGGACTATTGCCGCGTCCCTCTTTTTCATAAGGATCGCCAGCTGCAGGGCGGTAAACCCCGCGTCGTCCTTTGCATTAACGTCGGCACCTCGCTCGAGAAGAGCGTTCAGGACGTCCAAATTTGAAAGCGCGACTGCGACCATCAACGGCGTGCGACCTTCGAAATCCGGCTGGTCGACCGGAAGCCCGTTCTCCAGCAGGAAGAGCAGATTTTTCACCCTCTCGCCGGCTATGGCGTATCCAAGACCCGTCCAGCCCCGTCTGAAATTTACGTCTCGCGGCAATATATGCAGAAAGGAGCAAAAATCCTCGATCTATGTAACGTTTTCAATCACGTGTCGGTCTTGACGGGGTCGGCGCCCTTCTTCAAGAGCACCTGCAATACGTCCGGGTTCCTGGAGTGGTGGCTGGCGTACATGAGCGCGGTCCTCCCGCAGGGTTGCGCGGTCGTCGAGTCGAGCGCCGTGGGCACCTTCTCCAGGAGGCCCGACAAAATCTGCGGGTCGCCGCGGTCGATGGCCGCCGTCAAAGGAGTCGCCATAGGCTCCAACGGGTGGTGCAGGTTCACGGAGGCACTGCGGAAAGCGCGCAGACGAGGTTAAGACGAGGTTTCCCCGTCGACGCGATCGGAGACACGATCCAAACCGAAGCGGCAAGGAAAGACTCGGGCGCACTTGCGAGCCAGGAACTCCCTGATCCTCCTGGCGGAGCCGAACCGCAGGAGTCGCGCGAGCCGCTCCTCCGCGGAGCGATCGGATCCCTCCAGGATCGGGAGGAGAAATTGCCGAGTTCGACCAAACGCGCCTAATCGATCCTCGGGAGCGGAGCCGCGCCCAGGCCTGGGTAACGGTTCGAACTTTCTCCTCGGCCGCGTCGGTCCCCCGTCGGTCCCCCGTCGGTCCCCCGGGGTCCCCCGTCGGTTCCGCGTCAGTTCCGCTCGGCCGGCCGTTCGTGGCCGGACCGGCTCGAGTGCCTCGGACGCGATAGGATGGCCTCGTCATCAGGAGAGAGCGGGATCGTCGGGAGAGCGCTCGTCGTCGCGGTGGCGGCCGCGGCTCTCGCCTGCTCGCGACCAGGTGAGCGACCGCGACCACTCGGGTGAACCGAGAGTCCCTTTTTTCGCGGCGGCTAACGGCTCCGTCTGTTGCTCAGCCAGCGCCGAGAAGGACGAGGAGTACAGGGGCAAGTACCTCGGGAAGCTGAACGCCTACCACCACCAGGTCTCCGGCGACGTGTACGCGGTCGACGAGTACACGCTGCTGCTGACGTCGTTCAGCTACGACGGGAACGGGGCCGACACCTTCTTCTGGGCCGGCGCGTCCAATCGCCCCGGGCCCCAGGGCTTCATCGTGCCCGACGAGTGGGGAAAGTCGGTATCCCGTGGCATCGCGAGGCCTTCCATTTTCTAACGGAGTCGTTTCTCCTCCAGGACCAACGTGCTCGACCGGTACTTCAACAAGGACTTTACCTTGACCCTACCGGAGAACAAGAAGATCACGGACATCAAGTGGTTCGCGATTTACGATCTGGCGAGTCAGGTAATCGCGCTCGACGACCGCCGAGAGCGTCGAGGACGAGTCGGACGACTGAACGACGTCGGTTCTTCCGTAGAATACCTTCGGAGACGTGTACATTCCCGAGGAGTTCGACCCCCCGGCGCCGCAGAAGATATCCCAGCTGTCGAAAAGATCTCACGGGGTCTCGTCGGATCCGATCGTGATCCTCGACTCGAAGACGATCGGCATCCCGCAATTCGTGTACGACGGACAGGGAAGGAGCACGTATTTTTGGGTCGGCCTGGGCCCGCAGCCTTCCAGCAAGGGGACCAAAGTTCCGGATGAGTATGGCTAGTACGTGGACACGCCGATTTACCTTTCGACGCTTTTGCGAAATGCTCGAATGCCCCGGCGAAAGGTATTAACCAAACGATCGGTTCAGCTTGGACCCCCTGCGGGCTTACGACCACGAAGACGTCGTTATCCAGCTGCCAGGCGAGATGACGGTATTCGACGTGGACTGGCTCAGCATCTTCGACGTGGACACGAAAACGAATTTCGGTTCCGTCGTGGTACAGGACGGCCTGAACGTGCCCCCTTCCCTCGTCAAGGTAAAGCCTGCCCTTTCTAGATTCCGACCACGGTTGGAATATTTCTTTCTCTGCGGTTAGTCGCTCGAGCCGAATCTCTGGCAATGTTTCAAACAGGTGACAAAGCACGCGGAATCGCTGCCAAACTGTATACAGCTGCACAAGAGGTATCAAGCTAGTTGGGAGATTTTCGGGCCGCAGATAACGATCCAGCTCGCCGGTCAAGTTGGCAAGTGAAATTTTTGGATACATCGCGATCAAATCATTTCGCGAGAATTGCCGCCCGTAATTGCGATTTACAGCCGAGGACGAGTACATGGCCTTCGGTCTGTCCGGGTCCGAGGAGAAGAGCCAAATGGAGGGCGCCGACGTTACGGTCGCGTACATGGACGGCACTCGAGGCTACGCGACCGATTACGATATCACCGCAAAGGCGCCCGTAAGTTACTTGGAAAATGCCCCGGTGTACGAATAATATCTCCCGACGTCTTCCCGCACAGTGTGGAAAAGTTCTCGGCCAGTACAAAGGTGTCTGCAAGGACGAACTCGTCGGTGGCATGGATAGCAATCAACTCTACACCGCCGTCAGGCAAAATGGGATAAACGTTATTACGTATAGGCGGACCCTCAATTCTTGTGAGTCCGAGAAACCTCGTTTCTTCGTCGAGCAATTCCGACGATCGCTGAAAGAAATTTGAAATTGCAACACCCAGGGCGTTTTAATTTCAGCCGACCCCGGGGATAAGGAATATCCTACCGACCGACCCGTTTACGTGGTTTGGGCCCTGGGTAGGCTAGACGAGAACGGCGAGCCAAATTTCCACGACATCTACCCCAAAGGAGATTTACGGTTGGAGCTTAATCGACAGGAGCCGGAGAACACCTGCGTGGACTTCACGGAGGACAATCAAATTTTCGTGTATGTAATTATACGAATAACGTTCAAACGGTCGCTCCAAACTACTGAAAAAGTGTACAATCAATTATCGTTGTCCCAGGGAACCGTGGGAGAAGGCCGAGATCTTCGACAGAAGCATCAGAACGTTCAGGGCAACGATCGGCCCGTCCGGGGGCAAAAAGGGGTACCAAGGGATAACGGGTAATTGTTCTTAAATTCTTTCCAAACGTCAATTTGAACGTTACGGACGTAATGAATGCGGATCGCTCGGTCCATGATTTTATCCTGCCTTTCGTCGTTTTACAGGTCTCACGTCGAACGGACTCGCTTGGTACATTAACGGACAGTTGATTCCGGAATTGTATCTACGTCGAGGCTTGACATACAATTTCAGAGTCCACGGGGGAAACAACCCGCACAATGTGCACGCGTACCACCCCCTGATTATAACCGACGAGCCACACGGTGGCTACGACAGACTCAGCGATAACGCGCAAGCTCAAATTCGAGTTCTCGCAGGAGTGGAGTTTACCAGAAGGGGAAGACCAAGACCTACGGCAGGTTCGAAAAACATGCTTCGAAACGTTAAAGAATATTTCAAAAAATCGAACAATCGTTACTTTTAGTTGGTCCACTTTGCTTGAGCAAGCACGTTGGACGAGACAGGAGACTGGACGATGACTTTCCAAGTTTCAAGAAATTCAACAGAACTTTGGTTCAAGTCTGCGAGCAAGGTACGGTGTTCGTGCGTCTTTTTAAATAATTTCATATAGAGATAGACGGTTGCACATTGTTCGACTCCTTACCTTTTCATGCAGGAGAGGGAGGCAGTCTGGAAGTGACGCCAAATTCCACATGGCCGGACATAGTGTACTACAATTCCTTCACCCATGCGAACATGGGCTGGAAAATTCACGTAGTCGATGCTTACGTGCGAAGCGTATCGGTTACTCCGAAGCTAAGCTGGCTCGTTGGTATCTTCGCCCTATACTTTCGGCTACTGTAAGATTAAGACTGCTCAATTGTCTCTACCGCGCGAGGATTTGCGGAAATTAATTTAGCTACTTCACTTCGAAGAAATAATATAATCATGTACTTGTATAACTTCGTATACGTAACGTGACCCTCTACGTAGGACAGCTCAAAAAGGTATGTACTTGCGGTACCTGAGCTATACTAAACTGTAAAATAATTAATGTAATAAAGCAACTTATTGAACAATAACAATGAGTACGTTTAATTAGACGAGTGTGTCTAGCAAACCCTCCAACCGCCTATTCCTGATCCTTGAAAATCACTCGTAGATCTAAGGCACGAAACTCGGTGCCACCTCCTCGGTTGTCCTATGATCCTGATCCATCTCTGGCGCTTTGTAACAGGAACATAGAACCACCGAGGAGGTAGCACGGAATTCTCCCGGGACAAAATTTCAGGGATTGAAATTTCCGATTTCTAACAGGATCATAGGACAATCGAGGAGGTGGCACCGAGTTTCGTACCTTAGATCGACGAGTGATTTTCAAGGATCAGGAATAGGCGAATAGAGGGTTTGCTAGACATGCGCGACTTATTAAACGTACTCATTGTTATTGTTCAATAAGTTGCTTTATTACATTAATTATTTTACAGTTTATTATACATCAGGTACCGCAAGTACATAAGTTCTCGAGCTCGTTTTTTACGTTACGTTTACGTTACCACCACCAGGCTGCGCCATGTACACTAGGAAGCCACTCATGACCGCCAGTTTACCATGGCACCTTCTCTCTATTAGGTTTTAGCAGCAAAATGTTCTAAAAGGAAATACACCTATAGATTCGATACGATTCATTTAATTAATATTAGATATAAACAATTACGATAACTTCTGCTTACTTTGAAAAGATCGAACGCTTGAGACATATTAACCGATCCCATGAATAGTTTTGATAATGTACAAAGACAACAAACGCGTTAGTTAGAAATGGAATAAACTAATCTCTTCCCACTCGCTGCTAGCGTTTAAAGACAGTGCATAAATCGCTGGCACGCATTCATACGTCCCAAAATTCCAAACTTACATTTAATGCGTTCTTTCTCAAGATGTTCGACGTAAGAACGGCAATTTCAGGAGTAAATTTGCCAATACCACGTTTAAATATGATTTCAATATCTATCCCATATTAATACCCTAGGTGTGTTATTCGCTAACTTCAACTAATTTTACCGTACGGTTTAGTGCTGCAACCTTCCCCTAATTATTTATATATCACGAGGAATTATTTACAATTGGTTTAATGTTACTTTAATTCAGGGTCAGTGATAAAAATATTTCGCCCCAAAATTGACCTTCTCGAAACGGATCCTTATTTGTTCGACAAGAAATTGAAAATACCCCCCGACAAATACTCGTAAATAATACCGTCAGGGTTTCACTTTCTCGGGAGAACCTTGAAAGCCACCTCGAGCTCCCGGTAATCTCGCAATCGGTGTGACGCGCAGCGGAGCACACTCTCCACTTGCAACTCCGACGGACACGCGTCCTAGTCCATGTGATATTCCAAGAAGCGGTGAAGAGTCGCCGGCAATTCCGAGCACCGAATTCCATACTTCCTTATGGCCTGGGCAGCGTGACACTGCAGAGTAATGTACTTGACGAGATTCAAGTCGTTCTCCGGATTTGACGAGAGCAGAAGAATCGGAGTGTCCCCTGCCTTGTTCGGAGTGTCCAAGTGAGCACCATGGTCCAGCAGCAACTGCACCAACTGCGTGTCGATAACCCAATTATGCCTTTCGCGTTCTTTTGTCTTACAATTCTAGAATGCAATTAATCATCCACTCACGGGTTTCCGGAAATTACGAAAGTCACTGGCAACGTGCAGTGGAGTAGACTTCGCGTCGTTCCTGGCATTCACGTGAGCCCCACACTCCAGGAGCAGCTTCGTCACGTCGAAGTGAGGGAAAATATACTGTAAATCGAAAGTTTTTTACTCGAGTGAAAGATCACCGTCCACTTTGTCACGAATGGTTTTTCGAAGTCGTAAACTTCCGAAGGATACCTGAACGTCCCCGCTACCAAAGTCCTCGCCGTGGATGGTGTTCATCCCGGATATCGCGAAATGAAGAAGAGTATCTCCCGAGGAGGCCGATCTCGGATTTTGTCTAACCAATTCGTAAACCAATTGGCCCATTTCGGCCTTCTCTTCCGGGGATTGGGCGGTTCTCGTCAGTAGGTAAATCAAATGCGTGATGCATTTTAAAATGCAGTCATAATTATCCTGCTGTCTCTTGTAAACTGGACGTATCTGGAAGGACGAATTTTCACGGAATTCTTTTATATAATTACCGGTAGCGATGCGTATCGAACTAAAAGAAAAAAAACTGACGTACTTGAAATAATTCTCCTGCTTCCATCAACTGAGACGTGAGCAACTTAAACACCGCGACGACGTCGCAAAACCTGGGTTCGCTACAATGCGCGTTACGGTCCCTCACCAATTCCAGGACTTTCGTATCCAGGTCGATCATGAGACGTACGAGAGCTTGGGCGGTGAAGCAAGTTTCGGTGAACAAAATCTGAAAAATGTAAAATCTAAAACTTAGCCAAATCATTACCTCCGATCGATATCTCTGGCGAGTTAAAACGTTTCGCGCTGAAATTTACCGAGTCCTTCTCCATGCGGATCTTTAGTACCCTTCTCCATAGGTCTATGCAGCGCTGGTATCTGCAACAATGAAAACGTCTTAACTGCCTACCGATACCAACGACGGACACGTTTTTCTCTAATCGATATCCCTCCGTTCGATTACCTTAGAGCATCGGCATACGCCGCCCCTCGAAACATAAGTCTGAATAGGGTATCCTTATGATGCGGCCCCAAAATCCTTTCGCAAATCAACAGGCTCTGGATCCTCATCGCATCCACGTCGAGAGCTATGGCGTTAAGCTCGGTCAGAGTGGTAATTTCCGTGGCGTTTTGGAGATACTCCCTCTTAGGCATCACGGGTCTCTTTGGTAGGGGCTTGCCATCGATCGTGTTAGAGCATCTGATGTCAAGGGCGGTTCGCCAATATTTCAAGGCCGTGTGAGTGTCATTGAACTCGTCGAAATAAGTTGACCCCATTAGTTCATTGGCATCGGCAAGCCGCTCCGGAGTATACGACGCGTGTTCCACTGAAAATGACAGGAACAAATTGCAGACAAACAATCGACTGCTTTCTGCGTTTCCGCGAACCGGTACGTAATATTTAACTTTACGGAACGGTTGAATTATTCGCGATTCTTTGAATGTATTTGACAAATTGACATTTACGTAAGTAAAATTCTGGTAAGAATAATGAGACGCGTTATCATACCCAGATATTGAAAAGCGAGTACGCCGCCTTTGATGCAAGCAGTTTGTAGAGCGTCGTCATTATACCGGGACTTCAGGTACGGATCGGCGTTGTGCTCCAGTAGGAGTTTCATAGTTTGAAACCTGTGTTCTTGAATGGCGTAATGCAAAGCAGTTTTATTTTGGATATCGCTCGCATTCACGTCAGCACCGTGATTCAGAATGAAAGTGCACAATTCCACGCTCTGCACGGAATTTATGAGGCATGAACCGCCGTTGTAATTGGCCTTCATAATGTCAGCACCATTGTGCACGAGAAACGAGACAATGTCTGAAATATCAATTACGGTTGAAGATTAATCGAGGATAGATGTATATGTGCGCGCACGTGTGGATACATATATAAGTATAGAGACAGAAATCCATAGCCTCGGGCTACTTTTTGGCAACGCTTAGCTAATACATTATTCGAGCGTCGATAACTTATATCGGAGATTACCAAGAAAAACTATTGCAACATTCGCGTGGTGAAATTTAGGTTGATCGTCGGCCTAGACCCATCTACCCCCAGATTTCTGGCACAACGTGTCCTACTCCGTTCTAGCGTATGCATATTATAGATAGTATTTTGAAACGTCATATTCGGAGACAGAGATAAATAAGTTAAAATCATAAGATGGGAAAACGTACCCAAGTAGGTCATAAAACATGCCGATCTGACAGGCGTGGAGCCAGAATCCGACACTGCGTTCACGTCGGCTCCGTGGTCTATCAAACATTTTAGGACGGCTAACTGGCGAGATACCGCGGCACACCACAGCGGCGTAGCAAAGTGTACCGATCTGTCATCCGGCACCTCGTACATCCCACGTTGTTCGATGTCCGCATGGCACACCGTGATGAGATACTCTACGATTTCAACCTGGCCCCTTTTACATGCTATAAACAGTGGCGCACACCCATCCTTTGTTCTGGACACGATTTGCTTACGAGTGTCTACTTTGAACTTTTCCAAGCGATTTCTTAATTTATAAGACAGTCGGGCACCAGGTGCTAAGCACTTGCACTCTTCTATGAGATAATTGAATATCGTGTTGTGTGAATTAATTGCTTCATTATTGCTGATCCACATGTCAACTTCTTGACGTTTTTTTCTAGCGTGACGGTCCAGTTTGACGTTTAAAAATCACAAATCGACTGGAATAATTCTGAAAGGGACCAACCTGGTAGTTAATTTTTTTCACTCGTCGTCAAAGAGTTAAATTCTTGTATATACCCGTACTATGAACGGTATCTATTCCATATCCTGGGAAGTCTGATAAGGACAAACTTGACTCACAGGATGAATAATAACGAGAAGTTTGACCTTGCTACAAATTCAACCATCCGAGAAACAAAGAATCATAGAAATATAATCATAACGAGGCAACAAAGAAGAGACAATCTCTCGCTCTATTATGCCTCGGTATTATGCATCCAGATATAAAAACAAATACGAACCATGGTCCTTAAACCAATGACACGATTCATATCTAAAAGCCACAATGATGACAAAAATAATATTAATTAATGTTAAGTTTGTCCTTTACAGACAAGTTTTCTGGATTCTCCACACAAAGGCTTGACTAGCATCATTTTGAAATGGATTTGAACTCACTACAGTGGCAGACTGACGTTTTAGCGTAGAAAGTATGTACCTGAATCGAAGTAGAGGCGGAGTATCGACGATACAAAAAAGAATCCTTTGCCACTTCGATATAATTGTCAGTTTATTATTAAACTGGAGTACTATAATTGGCGTATATAACCTTCAAAACGTCTGAGAGTTCCGAGGACTACTCGGACCCCTAGAACACGATCAACGCCGCGGTAACACCAGAAATTTCAGACTCGACGTTATACGAATGTTTCGCTACTCCTAAAAACGACATATTGCAACGATAAATGTCTAAACGTCAGGAAACGATCGCTGGACTCAACGTCACGACGCAAAACTATGCAAAACACGCAAACTGACAGACCGGACTAGCCCGGACTGGCCCGGACAGTACCAGACAGTGCCAGACAGTACGAAACAGTACGAAACGCGATTCGATCGATCACCAAATATGCATGTCTCAAGAAAAGAAACTTACCAGACGTTTCCACCAGTTTCTACACTCGAACAGTTTCGGCCAGTTACGGTATCCGGACGCTACACGACAGCGACAAAACACGGGGGACGGACAGTGATGAGTTGGAGATCAACCATCTCTGTTGGAGATTACTCACGGGTGTTCCGTGCTGCTCGTCGGTGGAGAATACGAGCGGCTCGTGCACTTGCCCCCAATGGCGGCCCGAGTCAGATCTCCTAACTCATCGCTGCATCTTTGGCACGAGTTTCTCTCGACTCTCCGTTACACTCTGGTGGGAGTGACAGACGATTTGAAAACGAACATGGCGGCGTCCACGGAAGAGACAGTGGATGACCGTATTTCGTGCAAAATATTAATTATCGGAGCCGGAATGGCCGGTTTATCGGCGGCGAACCACTTACTGAAAAATAACGAGTCAGATTTTCTAATTGTCGAAGCGCGGGGACGTATCGGCGGCCGAATTGTTGCTACAAAGATCGGTACGAGCCACTTAACCTAACTTGTTTCATTTATACATTGTGTTGCTCCAAATTAATTGCTAATCGTTCGTTCCGACTTTACTGATTTCGTTACCCAATTATAACAACTCAACAAAAAAACACCAGTGAACAGTGTACACAATCATAAAAATCAAATAATTTCAGTCATCAGTCGAAACGATTTTATCCATTTATTAATAACTAAACGTTGTTTTTCAAATTTGTTATAGGCGATGACAAGGTAGAATTAGGAGCAAACTGGATACATGGAGTGTTAGGTAATCCAATGTTTGAACTTGCCATGGCCAATGGATTAATAGATATAGTAAGCATTCCAAAGCCTCATAAAGTAGTAGCCGCTATGGAAGATGGGAAGCAATTACCCTTTCCGATCTTACAAGAGATCTATGAAGCATACATTTGTTTTCTGAGACGTTGCGAGGAATACTTTCTAAGCGCCTATAGTCCACCCGAGGGAGTGAAGAGCGTGGGAGAGCACGTCGCTCTTGAAGCCGATCTGTATTTATCTTCTTTGCCTCCTGAAGAACGAAGAGTAAGACAGTTACTCTTTGACTGTCTATTAAAGCGAGAAACCTGTATCACTGGCTGTGATAGTATGGAAGATGTAGACCTATTAGAGATGGGATCCTATGCCGAACTCCAAGGGGGCAATATCACGTTGCCCGATGGATACAGTGCCATACTGGGACCCGTTGCTAAACATATACCAAAAAATAAAATTCTCATTCGACATGTTGTTAATAGAATTAGGTAATCTAATAAATTTTGTTTATATCGATCCAGCATAACTACATCCGTTCTTGATGTAATAGAAACTTTTCCACTAAAATTCTACAAATCCTTTTCAGATGGGATGCAGCCGACACCAGTGGAAGTGAATCCGACGACTCCAATCGTACGGTGCTTTGTTCGAATGGAAATGACAATCCCATAGAAGTAAAGTGTGATAACGGTCGAACGATATTGGCAGAGCAAGTGATATGCACATTGCCTTTAGGAGTTTTAAAGGAGAAAGTTAAGGACATATTTGAACCTTCGCTGCCCGGTTACAAATTGCAGGCCATAGATAGACTTTTATTTGGAACGGTGGATAAAATATTTTTAGAGTACGAGAGACCATTCCTTCACCCAGGGATCTCGGAGGTAATGCTTCTATGGGACGACAGAGGTCTCAGCGAAGAAGAACGGGAGGACTTGAGCAAGTCTTGGTTCAGAAAGATTTATTCCTTCACGAAGGTTTCCGAAACTCTCCTACTTGGATGGATATCAGGGAAGGCCGCGGAGTACATGGAAAACTTAAGTTCAAAAGAAGTTGCGGAGGTGTGCACTTCTATATTGAGACGATTTCTCAACGATCCCTTTGCTCCCGCGCCAAAGGGATGCGTTTGTACTTCCTGGTATTCGCAACCCTATACCAGAGGGTCTTACACTGCCATGGCAGTGGGAGCTAGTCAGTTGGACATAGAGAGCCTAGCGGAACCATTATTTGGCTCGGAAGATCGGTCCAAGATCAAGATAGCATTTGCTGGAGAACATACGCACTCTTCCTTCTACAGCACAGTGCATGGGGCTTATTTAACCGGACGAACTGCAGCTCAAGTGCTGCTAGAGTGCCAGAAAAATGACAAACAACCGATGAGTCTTAGTTGCGAAGACACTAGTGATCTTAGCTCTTGGATACAGGGAATCTCTCTGGGCTAGAGCTGACAGAAATATTTTCCTATCTAAATGGTTGAGATTATTTATAAGTTTTTAAATACTGGGTGATTAAGAAGTAACAGAAGCTGCTAGCCACCCTGTATCTGAAACGCATTAGATACTAAATACTTTAAGCACTTAAAACGACCTGGGATTATCCATCCCCCTGATTAACGTATTCCGGATATCCGTAATACGTTTTAAGTGTTTGACCCATTTGCAAAACGTTTTGGATATATTTAAAGTGTTGAGGAAATATTTTAAATATACTCTAAACGTAGCTCTTTCTTTCCTACGAGTATTCGGGATTTTCATACATTTCGTCAGCTTCTAGCGTTATATGAAGATTCCCAAAAATCAACTAATTTTGTATATATACATGAAAAATTGCCTAAGCTATTGTACATACTTAAAAACGAAGCCTATTTAGAAGTGAACCTGAATCGATACGATAAAGGGTGCATTTATGATTTTGGCTCGTTACTTATCAAAACCAAATCAATAATAATTGAAACAAGAACGTCAAGGCAATAATTTATTCCTGGATGTTCTTGTCCTTAAATAATCAATTTAAGGATTTGCTTTTTATAAATAATTTTTAAGTACTTCTTGTACAGCGTTAAAATACCAAAAAGAAATAATTGGTGTTGAGAAATTATAATTATCCAGCAACGAATAAGGATGCTCCTGCCAGTAAGCCCTAGAGTCTCCATTTCCTAAAGTCTAATAGACACCTACTTGTATCGATACATAAATTATTTATAAATGTCGACAAGAATTAAGACGTACAAACGCCTTGATTGTAACTTTTTTTTGTAGTCATAACGACCCTTCGGTAAAACTATTTAACGCAATAAATTAGAATAATTAAATTTCAATACAGGAGCATCTTTTCCCGCGGGAGAGTCACATAAAATACGTTTATGCGAATTGAAAGATTCTAGAGAAAATTCGGCGAGTTAGTCAGTTCAAACGACATCGATAAGAAACTTCAGTATCTTTACTGATCGCTACACAATAAGTGCAATTGATCTAGTCGCTCAATTGTATCCAGTGTACCACGTTTAAGCCTCGTACACGCCTTTTTATGTTTTTTGTAAGTATTATTTGTACATAGATATGCTGGCCAAAGAAATGCGATTCTACTGTCACACGTCCGGTAGCAACGATTGCACGGGATGTCCTATGCACAAAGAGACAAAAATGGATACTATCCTTTTGTATATTCTGAGTTACCTGTTAAATCAGTGCATAAGATGGATCTAATTACGACACGCGCATCATTTCCCTCTGGTACTTAATTTCCTAATATTGAGTATTAGAAAACGAGAAGTAAAACAGAGGTAAATACGAGAAACCAAATTAAGTCCGAACTCGCTTGGTTTCTACACCGACTGATTTTATTATTGTTGTACCCTACAGCAAACTAAATTGTTACGCGTCGGCCATTAGTAATTAACTATTTTTTGTACACTTAGATAGTACGAGCCGATCTCAGGCTTTGTCCATGTTTCGTTCTATCCGAGCCTTTGAATTACACTACACGACACAACTGATTTTCTAGCAAAGTGCATAAAATATTATCAAAGCAATTTTTTGCTTATACAACGACCTGTGTAAAGTTTTTTTCAATAGAAATCACATTTACTGCAGGTGTCTCGTTCTTAACTAATCATGGAGTACCGTTCAATTGGACTTTAGAATAACAGTGTACAGATGATGTAGAATTTATTTATACACAAGTGTTACAGAACATTGAATATGAATATAATGTGAATAAAATACCGTGAATACCTTCAATATGACGTCTAACTCCCTGCTCTTTCCTGCACATGACAAAGGCTTCGGCTCAAAGTTAAACCAATTCTCTACATCATTGTTTCTGTTCTTTTTTTTTTTTTAATTAGCATTAAAAGCTTTTCTTAAAAAATATAGCCTCGAAACTATCGTATCTCTTATTGATTGCTGAAAGTTTTCTCCAAAATTAGTGATAAAAACATCTTTCGCCTATTTACATTATATTCTCTAATTTTTCAGGTCCCTATATAAACATTTTCCTTCCGTCGGTAAAAAAAATAAATCCTATTTACAAGATGAATGGGGTTGTCGAAGCAAAATCGTAGGCATATCTCTACTCGCTAAGCAAGAAAGCTAACCGGCAGGTACTACATCGAGTTACATTACTTCGGTACAGGGACAGTTTGTGCCGAATGATCGGTCAAGATTTCTCAACCAAACCAGACGAATCCGTGTTCGTATCCGATTACAAGTGTTTCTTTTTAAAACTCCAACAAAACAAACAAAAATAAAACAGTATTTTAAAAATACTCATTAAGAGAAATATCACCTTCGCAAGTTACCAATTCTCGTCTTACAAGAACAAAAAAAAAATATCTTTCCTTCGCAATTCTAAACATATAAGACCACTAAAAGATGTTCCTTGCGTCTCCGATTAAGTACTAACAATTATATTTATCATATCTATACAATTAAAAGCTAAAGGGGTGCTTACAAAGAAAAAAAAAAACATGCTTTAAGGTTCCAACTCGCTCAAATTAAGAATTACAGTTCCATAAGAATCCGATACATTTTTTAACAATCCCACATCGCTAAGTCTCTCCAAAGGGATCTGAAATTTCAAGAAGATAAATATTCCCACTTTCATAACGCGTTGCATATTCACTTTCTAAATATCCAAAACGGTAATACACGAGAAGTAAATTTGCTAGCAAATACTCTCCAGATCTGAAATAATTAACTGCAAGAGTGAGACGGACTTTGGAAAATAAAGGTAAGTTCTCACAACTGCTTGCGCTATTTTCATGAAAGATGTCAATATTCTACGAATACATTTTTCTACCTTTCCCGAATCTCAAAAAACTTCTGGGCAGGAGGAAACCGAATTAAGCCGATGCCTTTCCCACTTAAGTATCTGGACTTCCTTTCCGGACTTCAGCCTGAATATCTCGTTAAGATCGACTTAAGTGACTTTAGGCAATTCCAGTGATCCAATTGACGCGAAATTCGTAATATCGTTATTGTGTAAAAAATATATAACAGTATTTTTGTAGCATATACTTTAAAGTATCTATATATCGGAATATATTAATAAAATATATTTAAAAATCAAACGCATAGTGTCGATGCTAACTGGGGATAGCTACCAGAGCTATGATCCAATATATATATACGTTCACATATATAAACTAGGCATAAAATAGTTATCTCGTACTTGCTCTCTATATATATACACATTATGTAATAAGCACTTATGAATACATAATTATACAATATTATGTACGTGTGTGTGTGTGTATGTGTAGTTTGGATAATGCTTTATATAAATTGGTAGCAAACTTCATCGTCAAACGTTTTATGCAGATATAGCGATTCTTTTTGAGGTAGACGGAATCAACTACTGTCATACCTGAGAGGCAGATCCCCCTAAAACGGGTGTCTTTCACTTTTACTTTTAATCCTGTATTTTAATCCCGCATACCTACATATACGAAAGAAAGTCTTTCAAAACTTTCACGTTAGTCTTAGGACCAATACTCAGACTATGTATCCAAATGGCTATGCTTACCCTGGCTTGCTTTTGGAGATCCACAGTCGACTAAATTTACACTTCGAAATAACTGATACATATAATGAAACAATTAAATTCACGTTTTCTACCAGAGCTGCAACCTGTTTCGTATCTGTATAACAAACTTAATACATTGCTACGTGTTTTGATGACGAGGTCTAAAAATAAAAAAAAAACATACGAGTTCGTTAAAGAGAGAGAAAGAAATATTGATAACCGTGGATCCCCAATCGCAGCGATTTTGCAATGAGAAAGCAATTATTCTTAGGTAAACGAAGTACTCTAAGTGCTATTCTTAGTGCGATCCTTAATCTTTTCGCTTTGAAAAAAAAAAAAAAAAAAAACTAGATTCGTTAGAGCCAGTGATACCGACACGTTATTTGTTCTGCTTTCCATTTTGGGGTGGTTTTAAAAAATATTATTTTCAGATGTCTCAGGTGGACGTGATTCTTATAAAAATCTCGTAAAAAGCAATATCAAAATCGACGTTCCTATACTGAATAATATTCTATTGAGGTCAAAATTAAACGGTCAGAAAATTCAGAAAAATCTCTCAAAATCATCCAAGCTCTTGTCAGCATTTAAAATTACAGGTACTCTACGTGATACGATATCTCACGATAATAATTTACTTATAATATTTAAAACAACATTTATAGATCATTATAACATATATACAATCTCGATACTCAACCACAATCTCTCGTTTCCCGATTTCTCAATTACTCGAGGCCTACTAACCGTACGTATACTTATATAAACCTATATTTTAAATCAACGGGAAATAAATTCAAAACTGAATCGATCAATACCAACATATCCAAACTTAACCATCAACCCGCAGCTTTAAATAAACAAACAATTCGTGATTAATTAACTCAAAAGTAAAGTACATGATTATTCGTTTCCCGAAGGGGATGGCAGTAAATAATTTCGAGGTATTTTAGTGAAAGTTACCACTCTGCCCTCTCAGAAATCAAGCAGTGTAAGAAAATCGCCTGGCGATTATCGTATACTAAGCGTCCTTCTCCACAGAACCTTCATATACACCTGAAAAACGTCTGAAAAGCAAAACGAAAATATTTGAAACCACCCCACGGTTAATCAAGCCTGAATTGCTCCTCTGTGAATTCCAAAGCTCGACATGGAGGTAAAAAAAGTGACTATGATACTCTTTGGAACGTCCATTCGGATCTGCGCGATGTATAAAGATTTGTCGAGAGACAAGTTCGTCGCTTTTTCAGCGCCGAGTGTATTAAGGCCGACAGTGATCGTAAAGCTTCCTGGGCTGAGAATCAGGGCGCCGTTCCTTTCCGATTGGAATATAAGCAGCGGGCTTTGTCCCGGTTAACTCGCGTCATATATATCTATATATGTATACTCTGTCGGATAATATTAATTAAAATAAATTAAAAGTAACTCTCTGGATCGGTCACGAATAACTGTAGAAAATATATGTAGCTGTGTAGTGGCGACTGCACGGCTCCTCTTCTCCTCCTCCACTTACAACTACGGACGACAAAAATACATACAGAGCCGATTCTGTACTAAAACTCGTCGATTCCACCATCGGGCACGCCGGATTTTACCTTGTCCAGCACTTTGTTAACGAATTCGGTTGAATGATTGGCTATCCGTATCTCTGGAAAAAAAAAAGAGAGAGAGAGAGAAAATAACAGTTGCCTTTCTGGAACTCGCCAAACACGTTCAAGACCAGACTGCCGGACGATAATATGCTTTCCTCGAGCGGCAGGAACGATCTTGATAAATCCGGAGAGCTTCGCGCTTCTTATCACGACTTTATCAAATTATTCGAGAAGATAAACCACGCATCTTTCTAGGACCATGAACAAAAAAAAATAGGAAAACAGTGGGCTATCGGTAAATTTCTAGCTCAAAGGCAAATATTCAAAATCGCAAAAAAAAAAAAAAAGGATCAACCGTTCTCTACCCTCAATTCTGAATATTAAATTTTAATGAATTTTTCGGTTTCTTCTTTTCTCTTTTTCTTTCTGTCTCTTTAATTAAACGTGGAGAAAATTCAGGAATGATCAACCGGCACTTACTCGTCGCGTGTTTACAGTACTTCTCCATCTGCTTGGACAGCTCCTCCTGGTTCTCTCTACCAGGTTCGGTCAGTTTGGCAGCAAGAGTCTGCTTGGCCTGCGATATGCCTTGGATGAGACGCCCTGAAACGATCGTGCAACGTCAGCTCATCGTACTCGTAGGGTTCATTGATTCTCATAAAATCTTTAAATCCCATGAATGATAGTCGATAATAGACTCAACTGTGCTCCTGCTCGAGGCCGTGCAGCTTGATCTTGTTGGCCTCGTGTTGGGCCTTCTTCTTGAGACGGCAGGCCCGCGAGGCCAGTTTATTCTTCTCCTTGCGGGTTTTGGGCCTGGCGGTGAACGGCAGCTCCGAAACCGGCGTCATGTCGTTTATGACTCGCGATAACTTATCTAGCTCGCGTCCGATGCTGAAGAGCTTCTTCGGGTTGGGCGTCAGGTCGTTGCCGTCGCCCTTCCGGGCCTTGCCGCTGTGCTTGATCCCTCGAAGCGCGCAATGGGGACTGAAGACCGGATCCGTCGCCTCGTTCAGGACATGGGGATCTTCGAGGCGAGCCCGGGCCACCAGTCGCTGACCCTTGGGTCCTTTGGCCTGAACGTTGTACTGCCAGAAGTACCTCTCCTTCTTGCTCGGTCGGCCCTCGCGGACGGACTCGCTTCCGGCGTTTCCCACTCTTATGCCGCCCTGCTCCTCTCCGTCGCTGTCAACGGAATCTAGAGGAACGAGGCTCGCTTTTAGGATCCTAGATTCACCGTACGATGAACCTGACGTAGGATATTATACTCGACGTAAATCACCGCGAGGCTCAGTGTTTTTGAACGACTTCCAATATTTCTCTAATTCTAACGATGCGTGGGAGTCGACAAAACCGTCACTCTTTCGCTACGTCGATGTCGATAGAATTAATTATTTTAATTCATTGCAGTAAACATCTAATTGCTTTTTATAAGCAAAAAAAAAATATAATTGAAGTTACGTTACTATGCGTACTTATGATGATGCTTTATCGTTATTTAAAAGAGTTAATTCAAACGCGGTGCAACCGATGCTAGACTTTCCCCTCGAAGGACCAACGATTAACGAGGTTATGTTGAGTCTGGTATGGCGGACAAAAATACCATTGTCGCTGCTGTAGTCATCGTAATGATCGCTGTCGTCATCGCTGTCCTCGTATCCTTCGTCGTGACTAAAAGGATCCAAGTGTCCGAGGGGATCGGGGCTTAATGCCCCCCCGGTGCTGAAGCTACTGGTCGAGCCTACTTCGGCAAGGCCCAGGCTGCCCGTGCTCAGGAGGTGCTGTCGAGGTTCTCTGCGGGCCCACAATTGCTCCAGGGCCATCGATTGCGTGGGCGCCGAGACCGAAAGTCTTGCCACCTTTGATTTGTTGGCTGTCATGGACACTGCATCGACGTTGGTGCAAATTGGACTGGTCGGTGGATTTTCGGCTCTCCTCATCAGCAGTTCGTGGAGAGTCGACTGTCCGGTAGGCTTTGTTACCGGTTGGGGAAACGTCAAAGAGTTTGCCGTAGAATTTGCTGAAGTGAAACGGATTTCAAAAAGATTCTAAGTGAATCTGTCTATTATTGACGCAAGGAGGGGTACAATCATTAATTTTCCTTAACAATTCTAGTATGAGCACGTAAATGATCCTATCTAAAATATGTTTACTTTAAGTACATCATCTCTTAAGGTTTAGTTAAAAGGATATGAAAATAAAAAACATGTTTACTGCCCTCAAAAAACATTTCTAGTTATGTAAATACTGTAGAACCGAATCAAAAAGTGGTTTGACTTCCTGACATTACAGAAACAGTCGATAGGACATTCACAAGTAGATTACTTAATCCTTAGTGTCTCTTACGTCATCGGATCCAGTCTCTAAAAGAGGTGGTAAATGGCAATCCGTGCCCATTAGAATGCATATATCCACATATTTAAAAAGTTGTTTCAAGATAAGTGAAATTTATATCATTTGTTTAGGCCCCAAAAAATTAAGAATGAACATTTAAACCAAAATTCAATTTGAATATTTATACCAATTGAGAAGAAACGACCAAATCCATTTTTGGTATTCATTAGAGGTGACTCAACAGCACTTAATTATTTTATACAATTATATCATTTGTAATCTTTTCCTTATCGGGTAAATATTAAAACCATAGAATATTTACCTGCGATCGTTGTCGGCTCTGGGCTGGGGAAATTCGGGGGACTCACAGCCTCTGAATTATTTGCAATGTTAACGCTACCATTTACATTGAACCCTGTGGTACTAGCGTATACCGGGCGGTACACGATTCCAGACTGTGGAAAACTGCTTGGTGCAAACACAGGCCCGCCGTTAAAGAAAGATGTTCCGGTTGGCGTTACCTCGGTAGGTACTCTCGATGGCTGAAGTTGTTCATCGGGCAGCAACAAATCGTCAAAATTTAAGTCTCCCAAAAGCGTATCGTCATTGGCATTGAGCTCGGCCAAAGTGGGACCTTGAATAAGATCGGCCGTGTCCACTTGGAAAATATCGTCGTTGTCCATCTTAAAGGAGACATCCAGTTGATCGGGATCCAGCTTGAAGGGCGAATCCGTCTGGTCGGGTCTGACACCCCAAACGGGAGGCGTGGCCAAAGGCGATGGGGAGAATTGATCGTAGACTCCTCTGGTTCCTCGATGACCTCCAGGGATGGGAACGGACGCCGACATAGAGCTTATCTCCTGCACCGGCTCTTGTTTTACCAGATTGTCCATAACGTTAACCCCCAAATCCAGGAGGTAATCCTGGTAGCTCGTATCACCCATTTGACGGCAAACGGAGGTCGCTTACAAAAAGAAACGATCGACTTACCGTAAAAATTCGATAAACGCGTTCCCGTACACCCTCTACGAGACGCATCTAAGTACTTTATTTACTCGATCTCGGGCCAACCCTATCCGAAAGGCAACATCTTCGCGCCGTGATATGCCAGTCGATTACCGGACTCGATCGCTCGTAAATGAGATGTCGCCCTTCCGAAACGATTCCAATCCGCATCGAAGATCGACTGGAATCGGCGATCACCAAACAACCAAACGTCTCGTTTCCACCTCGTGACGGTATCACAACACACGGACCGACGACGGCCCCCCCGTCGAGCACTCGCCCCTTCCTCGCAAAAGCTGGCGAAGGCTGGCGAAGACTGTCGACCCGGGCCACGGGAGAGGCGACGCAAGGCGACGAGGGTCGCCCGGAAATACCCAGATCCCTTCGAACGCGTCTGAACGCGTTCGGCCAGGGACTCCCTGTGCGAGGAAAGGTCACCCGACCTCGGCGGAGCGCGATCAATCGGCCAGGCCCTCGCGGCCAATGAGCGCGAGGCTCGCCACCTCACGTCAGGGGAATCTCGATGTTTGTCGGACGCGTGCCATTGTTTTTTTACACGATATACCGGCTTCCTAGCGTCTCGGGGGGTTTACGATGCTCCCAGCACGTCGTTAGTCGTTGCGCCGACGATTCGCGAACTGTCTCAAGGCGAATCAGAACTCCAATGGCAAGAAAACTCGAGAAATAAACACGCCGAAAACGCGATCGCCAAGTCGCCGAGCTACGTCACGCTGCTGGCCGCTGGCGAAGATCATGATCAGTGCGAGAGGCCGACCGACGCATCTGCGCTCCCACCGCGTCCACCAGGAGACCATGCTCTCTCTTTCTAACTCGAGGGAACCAAAGGGTGCAACGAGGACGCCCTGATTCAGGAAAAAGCGCGAGATCTCCAAACCCCCCCGCACCGCGACCTAAGAGCCGTGCCGGCCAGCCAGTGTTGCCAACTGTCTATTATTCTAATGTTTCTACTATTTAGTCCGGTGTATTGTGCATTTTTAGAATAATAGTATGCGAATTGTACCATTACTTTAGTAGAAAATGGAACTGTGGACGACTTTATTATTGATGGATATTTTTGTTTATATTCTTCGTTTTATATGTATGTACAGACACTTAAATTTTGTTAAAATAGAGAATGGAAGTATGCCGTTTAAAAACGAGCGTTGTAAATAAATATAATCGGTTATAAATGATTTAACGCGTTAAATTGCATTTCCTTTAGTTTTTAAATACAGGCAAAATTTTTATTCAAATATTTGGGCTTCTTAATTTATCTATTTTTGTTCATTATATCAAATCGTATTATTATTTTAATCCGACTGTACTAGGATAAACAGAACTAGAGTTGGCAATACTGTGTCGACCCAACACCCTCCGTTCCCCCCGCGGTGGCGGACATTCGAACGTACAGCCTTCCAAATTGAATTTTCTGCGCGAATCTAACACGGTCTCGAACGCCGAAAAGCATCCAGAAAAAAAAGGGTACGTTTAACGAGTCGGTGAGGTCGCATTGGACCGAGTTTCATCAGCGGACAAAGAGGGAACGGAGAGAAATTGACACAAAGGGTTGCTCTGGCTCCATGCGGTGGAGCTGCGCCATTACTACCAACATGGCGACCCGTTCGAACCCGCGATGTTGCCAATCCCGAAAGCTAGCCTCAACGTGGACGAGAACATTGCGAGACGTGTCTCGGAAGGTCTCGGTAGAGGTGTAATCGGGGAGCCAGGAATCTATTTTTTTTCGTTATACTGCCAAGGCAACGATTAGGTCCTTACAGACGGTCAGGAAATTCTGTCTCCAAAGTCCATCCATTGTGTCGGCTTCTTCGTCTTGACCGCGCGTTCTATCTTTGTTCGTCACGTGCCACGACACGATGACAATTTTTTTTTTTTCGAAAACGATACTACGTCGTCGAATGCACGAGTGATCGAGCGGGAACGTTGCTTCTCTTCGTCTATCTTCTAGCGTCTACCACGTGGACTCGTACGATTAAAGAGCGTCGACGCGCAGAGCGAAACGGCCCACGATTATCGTGCGAAACGTTGATATACTACTTGCAGCCTTCGCGCGGCCTTTACGCAATCTGCACGTTTCAGATGAATCGAGCGTGAACGATGTTCACTCTCGTTGTCTCTTTTCCGCCGACAAAGTAGCCTTTGAACGTTGGCGCGAGCCCCGTGGGGAGGCGCCACGAGAGAACTCCGATGGGGTGCGGACCATTCCCGGAGCGAAGCGGTGGCGACACCTGGCTGTCCTCGAGCGAGTCACATGCACAAAGCCGCGACGACCTCGACCGACCGAGGCAACGTAGGAAGCTCGAGTAGGGAGGATCCTTATCGCTCCCGAGCTCCCCGAGGACGCGACTCGCGATCGCGCGCTTCTCGTATGATCGGCACGGTCGCCACGGTCGGTACCCGCAGGCGTCGGCGTCGACCCGGGTGGACCCGGTGCGCCGTGGTTGGCCGCCGTGGTCCTGGAGCCGCCGCCAGTCCCGCCAGTCGGCGAGCCAGCGCGAGTATGCCAGTCGCCATATTGTCCGAATGTTTATTTCGCCGCGCTGTCTAAGGTGTCTGCGCGAGTTCCCTGAAATCCCGCGGGCTAGGAGGCTTTTACGGGGCGCGGTGGAAGACGCGGATCCTCTTTGGTCCGGATTGTCGCGAGTTGTCGCGACGCTAGGATGAGCGGCAGCAACGGCGCGGAGAGCGGCCACGGCGACGGTGCGAAGGAGCGCGGCGAGGTTGACGCGGCCGCGATGGGTCACGTTCTCGTTAAGGATCCCGAGCCCGCGACCGAGGCCGGCCGCCCGTGCCATCCGAGGCCCCTGGAAGTCGACGACGACGCCGAGGTAGGCGCACCGAGGGCCCGCTCCTGGCGACGCGAATCGATTGCGAGGAAAGCCGCCAAACGGATTACCCATTTGACTGCATTTGACGAGATTCGGTCGAGTAATTTAGTTGTCTCCCGTAGGGTCGAGTCGACTCGCAGGAGTCCACGGAAACGAGCGTCGGAGGAGAGGAAAGCGCGGACGGTGAAAGTTCTCCCTTGGAAGTACAGCCCGACGATTCCACGAAAGGTTCCTATGATTCGACGATAACTCCCTGTGGTCCGAGTCGGCACGCCAAGGGCCCGTGTTCCTGCGAGACCTGTAAAGTCAAAAGGTTGGAGCTCGGAGAATTCGTCGACGAGGCTACAAGTTAAACTTGTAGTTTTTAAGGTAACGTAGTTTGAAACTGGAATCGATTTCTTCGTAGGGAACTGTTCATGGAGGAGCTGGACGAAGCGATGAGGTTACAGGGCCTGTGGATGGAGCTGCGCCGATACGTGCGCTCTGTGTTCAATTCGGTTTTCGAAAGTACGCATCCTCGTGGTTTTCAGCAAGATCGGTACGACACCGTGCAGCTAGTCGACCTACGAGAAAGCGTGATTCAGTAAGTCGATATTGTCTGCAGTTTCCTCGACGATCGTGTTCGCTTAACGCTAAATGCCGATATATTTCTGAATTCCTTGATAGCCGATTCGTGATGATCTATGTTTTAGATTGTGCAAGAGGGATCCGCACCAGCTGTTCATGAGATTAGTCGGTCAAGCGCAGGAGTTTGTAGTTGATGTAAAAGTACGGCTGTTGGTGCTCCTTCATGATCGTAGCGTTAATAATTTGGCTGAAATTTTTCTAACGGGTAAGCGCATCCAGAAAATATGTTGAACTAATTAATTCTCAATCGATACTTGTCACTTTTTATGGTAATGATTGATTTTTCGCGAGCAGGTCTTTTAGACGGGTACGATGCCCTTATCTCCACGGCCACTAATATTTCTAGCTTGATAGAACCTCTGGAAAAGGAACATTTATGTAAATTCAACCTAACCTGGGAGGGCTTTAACAAAAAACTGTATCAGAACTATGTCTATACGGATCCGTTAGTGCAAAACAATTTGCCGCCCTTCATTGGCCAGGTAAGGTAATATTCATCGTACGAATATTAAGTAATCTAGACACCCGAAGGAAGCATACCGAACTCAGTAATAATTAGATAGTTCGTATTCTTTTGTCAGGGGAATATAATTATTTCACTAGAGTACCGGCCAATATCGGAGTTCGAAATGTTTCCTTGCTTATTAAGCAACTTACTAACCGCTTGAAAAATTTATAGCTGAGAAAGTTATTACCTCTGAAAGGTCCGGAATACCAGTCTCTGGTGCACAGGTATCTCGCCTTTGACGACGAGATGACCAGGATTGGTGACCTTTGGCCTGAAACGGAACGACTTATCGATAAATACAAGTGAGGCATACGTATCCCCAAATTTATTCCGGTTTATCCAAAGGACTACGTAATCGTTAAATTGTGTATATTTTAGCGTGGAGCAAACCGCTCGGATGACAAGGTTGCGAAAATTCAGGGAAGGGTGGGAGATTTTCGCGACAAAGCGGAAACTCCAGCAGCGCGTGCAGAATAAAACGGCAGATATTGAAAGGTATAATTTTACCTCCAAAGAATTCCTTACTCGATCCATCCCATTAGAAGCGCCGAATATTCCCTACATCGCGTCCTGTAATAACCGTATGTTAAAAGTCCTGCGGTTTTAATGGAATTTCAGCGAATCACTCGAGACCGGCCAGTCCGATTCTTCCGAAACGGAGAGCGGACCGCCCAGTCCGAACCTGGATTTTGGCCTGGACTCGTTCACCGTTCCTCCCAACAGCGAGATCGTGCAGAGTCTCCTGCAGGACTGGAACGGATCTCCACACCAAAGATTAGCGTACATGGCCGGTGCACTGGCTGCCACCGAAAGTCAGATGGCATCCAACGGACACAACGTCTTTCTTCCTATACCGATTCCAGCGCACTGCAACGAGCCGGATCTAAGATTGGGCTACGAGTGCGCGGCGAACCTGATTCTCACCCATTCGCCGTCGACGACTCTCGGGTGCGGCTCCGATCAAATTTACCATTGAACCATTGACGCTCGTTAAAAATACGTGTAATCTCGTCTTTGGCTTCTCAGCCCAGTCAACGGAGAGCGGGAGAGCTGCGATGGCAGCGAAGGGACGTCTTGTAACGGGGAGAATAGGCGGTGCGAGTGCCACGGATGCATCGCTTCTTCGTACGAGCTGCAAGGGGTAAGTTAAAGAAAAATCGTTAAGTTAGACGCGTTTCTTCCCGTCGTTCCGCGACATTCGATCTTTACTTTTCGCAGCGCATCGATACAGGGCCACTCGTGGACGCCAGGACGCAACCCTCTAGCCGCGATTCTCATCCACTCCCTGCCAACGGGTCGAGAAGTGAGTACCCACGGGTTTTCTTCCTCCTTATCGAGGAGGGTGGATGTGCATTAAGAGAACGATACAGCTGGAACTATTCCGTTTCGTTTCAGACGAACCCGCGGCTCGTTCCGCCACTTGCGATGCACCGAACTTGAACGGTGTTCATCCACGCTTGTGCAATCTTTACGCGGGCGTCAAATCGGCTTTCGATGACAAGCCAAGCTCGGAATTCACCCAGGCACCTTCAAAAGACGACACCAGGCATTCGCGAGTCGCGACTTCGCAAGCGCCCGAGACGCCGGAAGAGCCGATGCTGGTCAACGGGCAGGTGGACCCAGTGAACGAGGCCGACACCAGGAAACCGAGGGCCCAGCCTTGTCCTTGCGTTCAACAACGCGCGAAAGATGCTGCCGAAACGAAGGAGGATCTCGAGAACCCGTGTCCGTGTTCCATGAAATCGAAGAGGCCACCGAACCCGTGCTCCTGCGCGAAGACAAGTAAAACCGACTAAAAACTTTCACCGGCGCGATTTTCCCGGGTCGCGGGAGAGAAATTGTACTCGAAATTGTACTCGAAATTGTACTTGACCGGCAGATCGAGTAGAGGTCGGGACGCCGAACCGGCACTTGGAGGCGCAGCCACCGATCGAGCCTGCGTCCCGGTCGGCGATGCAGCCCGCGGCGCAACCCCCGCAGAGGCTCGCGAGAACCTCGGTGGGGACGAACGCGACGCAGTCCACCCAGACGCAGACGAGGCACTCCACGACTCAGACCTCCAACGCCGGTCACGGCCGCTCCACTCTTCACCAAGGTAATTGGCCGCGGATCCAATCTCGAGGTGGAGTTACGAATCGTGTCTCCATGTCCGCTCCCACTAGGTCCAGCACGCGCGCATTCCCACGAGCCGCCGCCCGATCTAGTCAAAAGCACGGCAACTCCTCATCGAGTTCACAATCACGGCAGCCACGCACCTCACGCTTGCCACAAGCAGACCAACGTGGAACACATAAAGAGGGTGTCTTCCAGTGATCGTTAGTATGCCTCTGCAGCTTTCTCGCGACTCCTCCAAAGGGGGGTCCATTCTTACTACACGTGATCGTTACGGTTATCAGTGGCAGCGGCGGACGGTGACTGCTCGGACTCCGGGAGCAGTCAGGAGGACTCTTGCTCGACGAGTAGCCTGACTCCGAGGGACTCCAGTCGGCACTGCGACTGCTGCTATTGCGAAGTCTTCGGCCACGGCGTCGTTAGTACCCGTCAATTCTCGCGTTCTCTCGAAGTTGCGTCGAAGGAGATGGTGCGAGGTAGTGCTTTGCCGGGTCGATCCTCTCGACGAGTCGAGATCGCTTTCTACGCGTCTTCCCATGGAAGAAACTTAACGT
This sequence comes from Orussus abietinus, assembly GCF_000612105.2. Taxonomy (NCBI): domain Eukaryota; kingdom Metazoa; phylum Arthropoda; class Insecta; order Hymenoptera; family Orussidae; genus Orussus; species Orussus abietinus. The sequence goes on from NW_019395989.1 coordinate 1,115,441, forward strand.
GGCACTATTCGGTAGCATGTCCTTCGATCCCGCCTCGAATGCGATTTTAATTATACCATTTTGATGACGATGCACACAGCCACCAGTCGCGCCCGTCAGTCGCAACTATAACGAGATGAGAGAGAGGCTGCGCCATCTCCTGACCAAGAAAAAGGCCAAGAATTGCAAAACCGCTTGCAGTCCCGCGAAAAGTCCCGCGGAATCGCTACCGACCAGCACTAATTCGGATCATAAGACGGCCAGTAGTTGCTTACCGGCGAGATCCAATACTCCGGTGTCCACGACCTCGACGATCCAGCCGGATCAGCGGGACCAACGAGACCTGGAGGCGCTTTTGGAGTTTATCGAAGGAAATCAGACAGGGAAAAAGGACAATAAAAAAGCTGAGAAGAAAGCCAGACAGAAGCAGCGCAAGGTATGGCATCGCGCGTTTCCGTTTGTCATTCGTTTAATTAAGTTACGTCCTGTCCGGTCTAATATGGAATTATTCAAAAAAAGCGCGATCGAGAGCGAGACGCGGAAACGGATTTTTTGTAACGGGAACTAACGGGCGTTTTGTCGTTCAACAGTTGGAAGAGAAACTGAAGAAAGACCGGCAAGAGGAAGAGAAGCAGAGACTGATAGAGTTACAGAAGAAGACCCCGGAAGTGACGATTACCGTGGTCGATCCTCAGAAGTTGGCGTCGCAAAACGTGCAGGCTCATCGCACCCTACCGGAAGTCTCGATTTTGCCGGCGACCGGCCCAGTGGTCCTGACTACCTTGAAGCAACTTAACGGATGCACCAGGAAAAAGGACAAGCAGGAGGCGCCCGCCAGTAATGGCACCAACGACACCTCCGGTGGTAGCACCAAGTCGAAGCCGGTGACAACGTCGGTTCACAAGAGCAAGGGGGCAAACGACGTCGACAGGGTAGACGGCATCACGGGATCCAGTCAGGGCGCGAAATCCGATGGAAGCAAAGGCAACAAGACGCCGACGAAAACGAAGCTCGGGAGCAACGGCATTCCCTCGTCGACAACGGCGGTCGACGGTAATGCCGCGATGACCAAGAAAGAAAGGAAAAAATTGAAGAAGGAGCTGAAGAAACGAGAGGAGGCCAGGGCGAAGGAGTCGGAGACCATCGAGAAGGAATCACCGTCGGAGAGTCAGCCGCAGATCGTGACCATCAAGAGGGTGATGGAGCCGAACAGCGTCGAGCCAACCGTCACGATCACGTTAAAAGGCCAGACCCCTGCGGAGGACAAGGTACTCTTTACCTTGGTAAACGGTCAAACGAAGGAATCCTCGTCCGCGAAACAGGAAAATCAGCAACAGAGCCAGAATGCCGCCAAGAAGAAGAAGCCCAAGGGGTCCGCGACCCAGCCTGCCAAGCCCAAGAAGTCTCAACAGCCGAGCAACCCGAAACAACAATCGGCGGCCGAGACCGAGAGCAAGCCCGTTAAGCAGGTCAACGGCGAGAAGTCGAAGGGCGGAAAGCCGGTCGACGAGAAGAAATCGCAGACGCCGCAGCGACAAGGAAGCGACGCGAAGCTTGCCAAGTCCAGAGTCGACAAGAAAAATGCGGAGAATAAAGAAAACGTCCTGCAGCCGAGAGGCAAGCTCGCCGGGGGAAAGAACCAACCGAACCCGACCGCCAAGAAGGCTCAAGCTCTCGACGGGTCGCAGGAAGATCGCAGCGGCGGCAACGACTGCAAGAAGGCGAAGGTTCAGCAGCAACTGCAGCAGCAGACCAAGGACGTCCAAGGGAACGGCGGTAAATCCGTCAAGGGTGCTACCGTTGCCAAGCAGACCAAGATCGACAACTCCATGGCTCGCGGCAACGGCGGTCCGATGAAGAGACCGGGGCTACCCTCGGAAGCGCAGAGTCCCGCCAACGATCGAGTCGACCTGCCCCTCAGCAGTCAGTTTAAGGACATCGGCTCAAACTCTAAGATCAACATCGAAAATTTGAAGCTGCCGCCGGGCATCACGATCACGAAGGTGGACGCGCCCGTCAAGCCCCTTCCGATCAAATCGACGCCGATGCCGAAGCCGGTCGGTTCCCCGAAGCAGGCGACCATTATCGCGGCCCCGATGAGCGGCGTGCAGTCGAGCTACGCCGGTCCTCAGAGCGGCGGGAACGTGATCGTCGTCGACACCGGAAAGCTGAAGCAGGACCTCCTGCCGAAGCCGGTCGGCAAGGGTAAGTCCGCGGTTATCTCGAGTCGCCCCGCTCTCTCGAGCCCGGTTACGAGGGTCCCGCCCTTTCTGATCGCAGAGCCTCCGAGAGACGCCCAGCAGAGCCAGGGCGAGGGTGGAAAAAAGAAAAAGAAGAAGAAGAAGGGGAAGAACCCCGCTCCGGCCGCCCCGGCCGCCCCGGCCGCCCCGGCCTCCCGGCTCGGCAATCCGGCCACGGCCGAGGCGGCCGACGAGCCGGCCAGGATACTGCACGACCCCGGCACCAACATGGTCACCATAAGGAACCCGGTCTTCGGCCCGCCGAAGATGGAGCCGGCACACCAGGCGGCCATCATCAAGGTCTCCGAGAACGGCATGGTCACGATCCGGAGCCCCGCGCTGCAGCAGGCCATCAACGCGGGACTGGCCCCGCCGTCGAAGCCGCGGTTCATCGTCAAGGGCGATCTGTCCTCGAGCGTGACCAGGAGCGGCGGAGGCCCCACCGGTCCCCCCACCAACGGCATCGTGCCCTCGAGCCTCGCGGAGCTGAGGACCAAGCTCGCCGGCCCCGAGTGCCCCGGCTTGGCCGGCCTCGCCAACATCCACATCACCAAGGTGACCAACGGGCAGCCCATCCCCGAGAACGGGATCAACCTGAAGGGCACCAGCGTCACGCTGATGAAGATCAAGGCCGAGGGCGCCCGGGAGGAGACGAGGCAAGAAAGGTCGGCCCTCCGGGAGGTGGCCCCGGCCGCGATCCCCTCCGCGAGCGCGGCCAAAGCCAAGAAGAAGAAGAAACGGGCCAACGGGGCCAGGCACTCCGGTGACGACTGGAACCTCGTTGGTGAGAAACCACGATTGACTTGCAAATTCGCTTCTTCCTTCCTCCTGTCGAGCCGCGTCCAGCTGCGCTTCCGCTTTCCTCGCCCTTGCGCTCGAGCGGGCGACGACCTTGACCTCGGTTGGGCGGAACGTCCCGAGTCGCGGCCGTTTCCCGCCGTTGCTTTACCTTCCATCGACCGGATGTCTTTTGCAGAGAGCGTCTTCACCCCTAAAGACATAGACCTCGAGGACGGCGAGATGGACGACGCGGAGCGCGAGCTGGAGGCCTTCAAGAGGTTCTGCTTGCAGTCGGTCCCGCCGCCCCGCAAGGAGAAGGTCAACCTCAACATCAAGGACATCGTGCTCAAGAAGAAGTCCTCGGCCACGGTGATCGCGGCCAACTGATCGACCGGGTCCTGCCTCCTGTACCTCGAGACCCGCCCGGGTCCGCGGTCGCGCTCCCCCGCCTCCTCGCGGGGGAGGGACTCAAAGTCCGACTCCCGAACGCCGCCGTTGTAAATACTTTCGCGTAGATTGGGTAGCAAGGTCAACGAAAATCCCGATCGACGAATCCTCGATCGATTCGCGGAACGAGCCCTCGTTTCCTTATTCGTGAGCGTCATTGTACCGTAGGATTAGCTGTTTCATATGTGAAAATACAATTAATCGAACATTATCCTTCCGAAGAGGACCGGCGACGGTTCGAGCAACCGATGAAGTTATTTTCTCTTGCATTTATTTGGTGCACCTGCGACTCCCGTACGGGGTCTACCGGACGTTACAAAAGTCGTTTCGCGTCAAAAGAACGTTCGCGAGGAGGGCTCAGGTCCGTAGGAGACGATCGAGTTCCTCCCGACGTCGCCGCTCTACATGCCGAGCGCCGTCTTCAAGACACCGAACACCTGAAACCCAGGGAAACGTGCAGCCCTCGAGTCCGCTCGAAAGGGGGTTCCGACTTACCACGCTGCCGTTCATGCACTCGAAGACCTTCCCGGCCGTCTCGCAGGCGTCGGCACCCTCTGCGAGAAGAAACGAGAGGTTAGCGAGGGCAAACGAACGCCTCGTCGCGCGGAACCGCATACGTACTCTGATCCCCGCAGGTGTTGATCATCTCGACGATGGACCCGCGGAAGAAGTTCTCCGGCGCCAGGGCGACGGCGTTCTCCTTGCTGAAGGCCCCGCTGGCGTCCATCTGCAAGACGAAAGCATGAGAGAAGCGCGAGACGCGCGAGGGACGCGAGGGCGACGAAGACGACTCACGATGTTCATTCCCTGCAGGAGGCACGCCCCGAAGCACTGGACCTTCCGGTCATCGAGCGCCTCGCCCTTCTGGGCGCGCGCCAGGAGGTTGGGGTCGACGCCGGTCTCCTGGATGCACTTCTCGTGGAGCGCGCCGAACTGCGACACCTGCTCCTGCGTGAGGGCCTGCGACCGAGAAACGCTCGGAGTCAGTCAGTCGCGGATAGCAGCGCAGAGGAGTACTCACGTCGACGCAGACACCCACGGCGCAAAGCCCCAGGACCAAGGAGACGTACCGACGCATGTTCTCGAGTAAACGATAAGCGGCAAGCGGAGTCGCGGCCGGTCCCTCTTATAGCGCGCGGCCGCCCCTCCTCTTCCTCCTCCGCCACCCGGGGCGAGGCGTCGCGATTTCCGCGACTTCCGCGACTTCCGCGACTTCCGCGACTTCCGTCGAACGGCGCCGCTTTACGATCGACCGATTATTGGACAAACGAGCGATCGCCACGGAACTCTACGACTTCCCGCCGGTGCGGCGGGGGAGCTGTCAAGGTCGGGCTCTTTCTCGACGACCCCGAGTCTCGCGCGCGGCCGGACCACGGACGGTCGGGCCGTCCGAGAGGAAATCGAGGAAACCGAGGGAACCGGCAGCCGTCGCGGGAGATGGCGGAGAGCGAGGTTAGGGTGCCGGACGACATCTGCAGGATCTGTCAAGTGGCAGGAGCGGCCTCGGACCCGCCGCTCGTCTCGGCGTGCAAGTAAGTCGGGGCGGGGTCTCCGGGTCCGCGAGTCCCTGGCTGACCCTGGCCCCCGTTGCGGTCGCAGGTGTCGGGGGACCGTGGGCCTGGTGCACGCCGAATGCCTCGAGCGCTGGCTCACCGAGTCCGGGCACAGCCGGTGCGAGTTGTGCGGCCACCGCTTCGCCACCAAGAGGGTTCCCAGGCACGGCATCCTGAGGTGCGTCGCGCTCTGGTTCCGCACCGTCGTCGCCACACGGCAGGTAAGACGCCGACGGGACCGCCCGCGATTCTCTCCGACGGATCCTCTCTCAGATGCTCCTGGACGTGCTGTACCTGGCGGTCACGACGCCGCTCGCGCTCTTCTCCTGCTATGTCTGCGCCCTGGCCCTCGGCATCGTCCTCGAGAGCGGGGTCCTCGGGGTACCCTGGACGATCTACGCCATGCTGCCGACCTGCTCGCTGACGCTCGTGGCCTACTGGGGCTGGCTGATCACCCTCGGCAGGTAGGAGCCGCGCCACCGGGAGACTCGGGTCGCACAGAGGGTCCATTTTGTCGACGCAGGTTGCACGGCAGAAGGTGGAGGCGCTTCCGGAGGAACAACTTCGTCGTCCACCTCGTCTCGGAGTCGGACCGCGGGGGACGTCGAGGCGCCGACCCGGAGGAGTCGCCGAGCGTCCTCTGAGCCGAGGGGAAGGAACATCGACACGAATCCGCTCCGTTCCCGACTTCTCTTTATTGGCGCAACCCGCGTACACGCGTTTCCGGAACGTACGGACAATGGTACGGGTTTTGTATCGGGTCGAACGGTTTTACGCGAGTCTAATCTTAATCGATACAAAAGTAACGCGCGCCCGAGCCTTCGGTTCGCGTCGGTTTCTAGGTACTAATCCTACGAATACAAAAGAGGAGGTTTAGCAACGACGGTATCGAAGGGTTAATTTACAAAGAATAAGTTACCTAAAGCTACATACCTCAACTATGCAACATGTTATTTACACAATTTTCTCTAAATATTCAAGAGTACTCGGCTCGCGAAGGCGGAATCGCCGATTCACCCTTTCACACCCTATCGAACTTTAATCGATTCCTTTCGCGCCGAATCGGCACTCGTTACCCCACGGCTATGATCTTACGTCGTATCTACACGTATAAAAACATTACGATAATGCTCGCTACTCGCCATCGCCGAGCAAACGATTTAACAAATTGACTAGTTACCCAACAAACACGAGTCGTTACCGAACCAACGAGGCCGTCGATATCACGTAACGTCGCTTAAAAAACGCACTCGTTTCGCGTCGTAACGTTCCTCCCCCCCGTGAATTTTTAAGTCACCCCGGAGGGTCGGTCGATAGTACCTTCCGCATTTTGAATCATAAAACCCGGGATAAAAGATCGTTTCTCGTTAGCGCCAAGTACTAAGGCGAAACGTTTACGCCTGTTTTTTTCTTTTTTTTCTAACGAATTATACGCGGACCTGTGTTCGTTGGGCACACCCGAGACGTTAAATGTACAAAACTTGAGTCTCTCCGCTATACCGCAAGTCAGGACGAATGTACAAGATTGACCGATAGTCGAACGATAACTCTGATCGTTTCTCTATCGGCGGTTACCTTCCCAGAAGAATGCTGACACCGATCTCTGTCGAGGCATCGCAACGACTGTACACTTAACGCGATAACTCGATTTCCGATTTTCTCTTTCAGTCGATTTCCAGGAGAGACGTCGCCTCTTCACAGGAGATAGGGAAACTTCTCTTTCCCGTCCTCGTCGACGTCGTCGTCGTCCTCGTCGTCGTCCTCGTCGTCGTCTTCGCCGTCTTCGCCGCCGACCACGTCGTTCTCGGCGTCGTAGGATTCCTGACTCGACGGTGGCGTGTCCAACTGAGGGAGCCCCAGGTCCAAATATTCCTAATAAAATACCCGACAAAGGTCACATTTTAATTGACATTAGTCCGGGTTTATTTGTCTACGGGCCGAACCGCCCGTACTCGACCCACCTCGTTGGCAGTTATGGTGAGTATCCTGTCGAGATCCTCGACCAGTTCCCCGAACATGGGTCTCTCGTTGGGTTGGTAGCTCCAGCAGTCTCTCATGAGCATGTATCTGCGGACAGAGGCGGGCGCGTCAAGGCCGCACTGCCGGGACAACGTTTAACGCGACGACAAAGGAAGGATCGAACTTACATCTCGATGGAACAGCAGGGTGGCTTCTCCATGCGATGGCCGGTTCGGAGCAGCTGAAAGAGTTTCTCCACCGACGGCACGGACGGGTACGGAGTCCCACCCAAGGTCATGATCTCCCACAAGAGAATTCCGTAGGACCACCTGCGGTGGGTTGACCGGGGGTTGAGTTCGCGGGAAAAGAGCAACTTTGGAGGAGACGAAACGTTTACGTACACGTCGGACTGGGTCGTGTACACCCGATGGAACAGCGCCTCCGGAGCCATCCACTTGACCGGAAGTCTGCCGTCGGTCGTCTTCCGGTAGTAGTCGTGGCAGTGGATGTCCCTCGCGAGGCCGAAGTCGGCGATCTTGAGGACGTACTCGTCGCTAACGAGGACGTTCCTGGCGGCCAGGTCCCGGTGAATGCACCTTCGGCTGGCCAGGTACTCCATGCCGCGGGCGACCTGGTAGGCGAAGGAGACGAGGTCCTTTTGCGTCAGAGTCTGTCGCTCCTTGACCACCTGGCCGATCGTCGGCTCGTAGCCCGAGGAGGGCCGATGGTCCCTGAGGAAGTCCCGAAGGTTCCCGTGGGGGGCGAACTCCACCACGACGAAGAGGGGCCCGCCCTGCGTGCAGGCCCCGAGCAGGTTGATGATGTTGACATGCTTGCCGATCATCTTCATCATCTCCATCTCCGAGACCAGGTCCATCATCTCCGCGTCCGTGTGGCCCTCTGTCGATTTCGAGGGCGTTACTCCGGAGATCCGGGAAGGCAGAGGGTCGCGAGTCTTACCTTTGAGCATCTTGACGGCCACCACGCCGGGGATGCCCGGCTTGGAGGCGGTGGTCTGGGCCCGGACGACCTTGCCGAAGGCGCCCTCGCCGAGAGTATTGCCCAGCACCAGGTGGTCCCTGGGCAGCTCCCAGGCGCTGTCCAGGGGCAGCTCGTACTCGGAGATACTCCCGGCGCTGTTGTCCTCGGTGGTGATCGCGGATCGTTGCTTCTCGATCTTGACCACCGGCATGAGCAGCGGCTCCTGGGCGTTCTGCCCGGCCACGAGGCTCTGCTTCTCGACGATCACCTTCTTGGTCCACTGCGTCACCACCGCCGCGCGGGCCGTCTCTATCGCCAGCAGCTTCTTCATCTTCTCGCGCTTCAGGCGATGGAAGATGTAGATGACCACGACCACGCCCACGGCGAAGAAGACGCAGAGCACGGCCACCAGGCTGTTGACCAGGAGGATCTGGGGCCTCGACGGGACCGGCACCCGCTGCTCCTCGAGGGCTGCAAGAACGAATCCCGACGTTACGGCCATCGTCGCCGGGGACGGGGACGGAATTCTTGGCATAGGGGGTGCGCTCACATTCGACGACGCGCAAGTAGGCACTGCTGAAGGTCTCCCCGAGGGTGTTCTGGGCGATGCAGGTGTACCAGCCCTCGTCCTTCTCCGTCACGTTGTAGAGCTTGAGGACCTCGGGATTCTCCGCCTCCCCGGCCTGTCGAATCGGAGTCGCGAGTAGAGAGGCGCGTCCTCGACGCCGGGCTCGCGTGCGGTTAGTCGTCATGCGACGCGCCAGGGGACGTCGGGGGATGGTTAGCAAAAGCGTCGATCGTCGGCGAAGGGTTAGTCGCGAGTCGCGGGAAAGGGAGAAAGGGAGAAACGGAGAAAGAGAGAGAAGGCGTTAGGTAGACGCGACCGCTGAGTCCCACCTTGACCTCGACCCGGAAGCTTCGCTCGGTCTTGTTGACGGTGTCAAAGGAACCGTGATATCCGTGGTACCATTCGAGATGACGATGAGCGTCCGAGAGGACCTCGCAGGTCATGCTAGCGTTGCCGCCGATCAGGACGGTCGCGTTCCTGGGCGCCCTCGTCAGGATCGGCCGGTGCTTGACGCTTTCTACGATCAGAGAGAAGACCCAACCACCAATTTGACGCACTGGTCGTTGGAGGAGGGTCGATCCTGGGAACGACCCCGCCTCCGACGCCACCACCGCCGCCACCGCCACCGCCACCGCGACCACCACCACCACCACCACCACCACCACCACCAACACCAACATCGCCACCACCACCGCCACCGCCACCGGCGACGCCGGCGCGTACCTGAAGCAGAGTCCCTTTGGGGGAGTCCTCCTGCTCGTCGGGGTACTCGGCTACCTTGACCCACTGAATGTAGGGTTCTAGGTCGGACACGATCGGACACTTGAAGACCGCCGTATCGTTAATCCGAGCAGTCAGGTTCTTGGGGAAGTCCTCGTTAATGTAGGGCTTGTGCGGGAACCGCTCTAGATAGTTCGGTGACAGCGTTGCGTTTAGGAACCTCGCACTCTCGGTGGCCCGTTCGGGGTGGGGAGCGGGGGGAGAGGACAAGGGAGGACGGGAACTCACCTATGACGTCCACCTTGAAGGTGTGCCGGATGCAGCCGAGGTAGTTGCAGACGACGCAGGTGTAGTTGCCGCCGTCCTGGACGACCAGGTCCTCGAGACGCAGGGTCCACTTGTTGCGGACGACGACGCCGAGGCTCCGCTGGGGCTCCTCGTCGTTCTTCAGCCAGGTGATGTTGGGCCGGGGGTTGCCGACGCTGGGACAGCGGAGGCGCAGCATGTTGCCGGCCGGCTTGACGATGGACCCGTGGAGGTCCTCGGTCTTGTTGAAGGCGGGCGGGCTCTCGGGGGCGGTGCGGTTCCGCTCGCCGGGGCGCTCCGCGTCGCCGGAGTCCGGGTCGACGTGCAGCGCCCGGCTCTCGGGGACGTCGACGGCGTCCAGCTCGTTGGTCTCCTCGGGCGGGGGTCGCAGGCCCCCGAGGACGGGGCCGAGGACGGGGCCCAGGGCGGCGCCGTCGGTCTCCGTCACGTCCACCGAGGCGTTCCTCCAGCGGACGACGCCGTTCCCGTCCTCCAGCCGGCAGCCGTACGCCCCGGCGTCGCTCCACAGGACGTGGCGGAACTTGAGGAAGTGTCGGGAGAGGCGGACGCGCCGCGACCCCTCGCGGTAGGGCTCGCCTTCCTTGTACCAGCGCACCTCGTCGCCCTCGGACTCCGGCTGGCACCGTAGGTACAGCCTCTCGCCCAGGCCCGCCACCACGGCCGCCCCCGCCGGGTCTGCAACGGAGACGAGAGTGGAGTCGGCGGGCCACGTGCCGGCCTCGGGGAACCCGAGGGAAGGACGTCCCTTTTTCTGCGCCGTGACGTCACGGGCCATCTGCTCGCGCCGACTCGGCTCGGCTCGGCTCGGCCAGGAATAGAGCGCGGCCGGGCCGTCCCCATCTTGAAGCGATTAGCGCGGCCGACCGAATTCCTCGAGGGCGGCCGCGCCCGGATCCGCGTCCTCTCCGAGCGGTCCTCGACCGGCCGCGCCGTCTCTCCCATTGTCCAATTGAGGTAGGCTCTCGCCATTACGCCGTCGAGTTCGTTCAATGGAGAAAAGATTGTATCTAATGCCGAGGGCCGAGGGCCGCCGGCCGCCGACCGCGGGCGAGGAAGCGGCCACGCAAGTGTCCGCCGATTCGCCGGGGGTTGACGATCGTCGACGTTTCTTGATAACGAGCGAAGTGGCGGCAATTCAACGACCGACCAAGTGGACAATTGGGCCCAATCGCGGCGATACTCGACCCGGTCGCTCCTTCCCTCGACGCCTCGGGGGCCGAGTCGCCGAGGGCGGGAGCACTTTTACGAGTTTCCGGAAAAACGGTCGACTTCCGGCTCGGGGGGCCCGAAAGGGCCCTCCCTTCCGGCTCGGGGGTGCCGATTCGGCGGAAAGCCGGGGAGCTATTTCGGGCCCGGTTCCGCCCTCGGCCGCTGGAAGCGACTCCCGATATCGCGTTCGCGCTCCTCGCCGGCGGAATTTATTTACTCGCCCAGAATAGCCGAAAGCGAAACATTTCCCCCATCCTGGCCTCGCCGCCATTCCCCGCGGCCCTCGAGCGGCTCGAGAGCGGCTCGAGAGCAGCCCTCGAGCGGCACTCGAGGAGGACTCACCGAGCTGCACCCAGCGACCCTCGGTCGCCGCGACTCCCAGGATCCCGAAGACCCCGAGGAAGACGTACGCCTTGGCCGCCATCCCGGCGGCTTCTGCTCCTCGGGCTGCTGCGTGCCGCCCCTCGTTATCGCATCCTGAAACCAGAAAGCCGTCTTGGAAACGCGTCGGCCCCCGGCCCGGCCCGGCCCGGCTTGGCCGGCCGCCAGACGCGAGGGGCGGGAGGGACGCGCGGCCGCGCACGTGCGCCGCTTCCGGCGTCAAAACAAATTACGATAAACTTCCGCCGGGACGTATGCACCGTGGGTTCCGATGCCGAACGACTTCGCCCGCCGACGCGCTTCTGCGACCTGCGCTTCTCTTCGGCGGATTACGTGAACGTTTTCCGTAATCCCGGTCGGTGAGATCTCACCGACCGATCCGAGCGGTCTCGGACTCGTTCGTATGCCGAGCGCGGCCGCTTCCGGCGCGCCTCGGCCGCCTTCGGGGAACCCTCGGAGGGTCCTTCGCGGAAACAGCCCCGTCTTATCGGGCCGCGATAACGCGGCCCGACTATCTAATCCGGCAAAGGTGAGCCCCGAGGTAGGTCCGAGTACCTTCGTTCCGATTTTCGAGCGGCACCCCTCGGGCCGCTCGGGACTATTTCGAGCGAGTCGCGAGGCCGAAGGATGGAAACGCTGCGGAGAAATCGCCGCCGGTAAGCGATTCCGGTCCCGTGCGCGGTCCCCCGCCCCCGGTCGGACGGCGCGAGAGGCGACGCACGTCCCGGGACGCGCTTTGGACGCTCCTCACGCGTCTTCCCCATTGTCACCCGCGGCTCGCGTGACCGCCAAACATGGCGTCGCCGTCGCTCGGCTCGGCTCGGCTCGGCGCGGCGCGGCGCGGCGCGGCTCGATGGCCGGTCCAGAAAGGCGACGGGCACACGTGGTCGAGGGACGGCGGCCGCGCTCGAAGGGACGCGGCCGGAATCGCGTCGTATTTATTCTCGGAGCGACCGCCCGATGACGGTTTAATTCTTCCGTGCCCTCGGCGTTTCTTTGGCGCGCGTCGCTCCAGAAATAAAGCGTCCTTTATTCCCGAAAGGATCGGCAGCGAGGAGGCGCGCGTCGGGCGTGCCCGAGCCGCGCGCTTCGCGGACGCCCCGACGCGGAACGCCCGCGCCCCCGAGGCGATTCGCGCATCGCGAGAGCGCTCGCTCGCCTCGGAGCCCCTATCGCCGGCCGCGATTACGCTCGGCGAAACGAGATAATTGGAAAGATTACGGAACGCCGCCGCGCGAGGGTGCGTCCCGACCGTGAAGAGCGGGACGGCGACGGAGACGGCCTCCTTCGGCGTCGCGTCGCCCGCTGATCGATCGGCGAGCTCTTTGTCGTCCGGTCGAGCCGGCGTCGCGGCCAGGTGGCCCTCGGCCGGCGTTTCGAGGTCGCGGTCGCGGTCGCGGTCGCGGCCCTCCCGTTTCTTGGCACCGATCGCTCCCGCGCTACTTACGGAAGTCGCCGCGCGTTTCCTGGAAGGACCCTCAGACCCCGGCGCGGTGCCCGCGGCCCATCTTCGAGACGGCCGCCGGTAACGAGGATATCCGGTGGCGCGGTCCGCCGCTCGCCCTTCAGCTCGGGGGCGCCGCTTCCATCCTCGAGGACCGACTCGCGCTACGCCTTCCCCGCGGCCGCCCAATCGCCGGCGCGCCTCCTTCCCATTGGCCGGGGCCCGGGGCCCGGTCCTCCCCTGGCCAGGGCGCGATTGGTCGACCGGCACTCGCGAGGGCCCGCGGGCGTCCGTCCGTCGGTCGTACTCGTCGTCGTCGTCGTCGTCGTCGTCGTCGCCGTCGTCGCCGTCGCCGTCCGCGAAGGATGCGCTCGGGGAGCTCGCGACCAAGTGCCGGACGGCCCGAGCTCGAAATAGCCGCTCGCCCGCCGGCCCCTCCCCACTTCGGACCTGCGGGGGCGGGATCCCACCCGATCCCTCCCGATCCCTCCCGATCCCTCCCGACGCGCCATTGGCCTCGGGCCCGAGCCGCGATCGCCGTCGACGAGCGGAGATTCTCCCGGGTTCTCCTTAAGATTCCTCCCCGGAACCCGGGTGCGCGTCCGGGGGAATTTCAAATTGCCGCTTCCGGTAGTTTGGGATGCCGGATCCGTCGGACTCGATACCCTCGACCCGCGATCGGGACCGACTCGGGAACACGGTGGGGTAATTTCTCGGTCTTCGAGGCTCTTCGCGTATATTACGTAAAACCAAGCAGTTTCCGATGTGAGGAGTGCCGCGGACGGACGGTATACGGCATCTGCTAGATTATAAGCGCCTTTTAGTACACGCGTAAACGCGTAAATATTTGTATGGAACGGTACATTCGACGCTTGCGTTCAAAATTCTTTCGACCGAACCCCGTTTAATATCAAATTGATGCCTGAATTTATAATTTTCTGTTAAAAAGTGAAAGGGGGTAACGTACTTTGTGCTCGCGGAGAAAAGCACGTCTATTACGTGACATATCATACCTACCCAGTTCGGCTAGGGGGAAGCCGCCACTCGATGAATGGAGGAGCGCGCCAAGTAGTCGTCTAAATCCAGAGATCCATTCGGGTCCTGGGGGTCGAGTCCGGAGGTGTCCGGAGGTGTCCGGAGGTGTCCGGAAGAGGGCCGAACCGCCGCCTCGATCCGTTCCGTTCGAAAAGCCCGCGCGGTTCGTTGCTCTCCTTCTTGCACGGTTCCGTGAACTCGCCTTTCCGCGGGATCTTCGCACCCAGTCGATTCCACGCGTTTTGACCTAGAAAATGCGCCGCGCTTCGCTGGGTCTTTTCTCGTGCGCGTAATTACTTTTCTCGAGTCGATCGAAGGGCCCCGATAAGGACGCGCGCGCCCTTCTTCGGGATCGGTGCCCGGGCGGGCCAACGACCCCCGACGACGGTCAGGGTTGCACAGCGACGAGTCGAATACTCGAGGGAAAGCTGTAACCTCCCTTTTTTAACGTGGTCGATGTATACGCCACTTGTGAAGAAACATCTTACATATCGGGAAACCTAAAGTTCCATGGAGCATTCATGTAATTTACGTCACGTATGAAATTTGTTAAGTAAAATACCCAGGAATTTACTATAAATTCTTCGTTAACTACTTAGGGTATTTTACTAACCCAATCCTGACTACGGCGCTTTGGCGCGGTCGAGATCGGAACCGAAGCCCATGGCCCTTGAACTAGCGCTTTTCCCTTTGGTCGGGATTAATCGGGACTCCTTCGCGCGTCGCCGACTAAAACGGACACTGCCGATTCGATTGGATTCGATCGGCGAGGACGACGAGGTAACCCACTTTCCAGAGGCCATGGCGTATCGGGAGGGTCCGTTTGCGCGCGTGGCTAACATGTTCCATCGACTACTTAAAGACAATTGAGGGGAAAGGAACGACGACGATCGAAGAAGCGCACGGACGGCTCGGCGAGAAGGAGAGAGTGGGAGCGGGGGCGCGGGGAGCCGCGATCGCGAGCGATGCACCGAACGAGCAACGTATTTCCGGGAAATAATTAACCAATCTTATTCCAAGACGACCGTTCCGTCGGGTAGTCATCCTCGGCCGAACCGACCCTAGAGAACGACCCGTCATAAGAAACGAATCGCTTCCGCGGCCCGCGGGGACTCGAAACGGGTTGAAACAGCCGTCTGCAGCCGTCAAAGATGAGTTGGGAGATTGCTCACGGGCAAAACGGTGAAAGCTAACGTACGAAACCAGAGGGCAGCACACGATGCGATCGCGCGACCCTGCCCGTGAGCAATCTCCCAACTCATCTCTGCGGCCGTGCTGGACGCCACTGGATGAACTCCAACCGCAAACGGAGCCCGAGTCGAAAAGACCGAGTAGGCGCCATCTCTGGGCGGGCGTGGCAAGCCGCGGCAGCATGGACGAAATTCGCGGGACGGCCGCCCTCGGGGCGGCGGCGCTGGCGGCGTTCCGCTGAGCTGCGCTGAGCCGAGCCACGGGCGCGACGGGTCCGAGCGAGCCGAGCGAAGGCGAGAACGAACGCGTGCGAGGGAGCGAGCGAACGGCGGTGGCGGCGGCGACGGCGGCGAGTTTCGGCCCGAGTCGAGTCGGTCGAGCCCAGGCAGGCAGGCAGGCAGGCAGCGTGTCCCTCCGGCACCCTCCGGTAGCGAGGTAGCCAGCGCGCGCGGTGGAGCGGCAGGAGCGGTGGTGAGACGACTGGTGCCCCGTGGACGGTCGGCGATCCCGGCCGCGAGTGTGGAGTGAAAATTTCGCGATCGGCGTCCGAGCGGGTGCGCTTGCGACTCGTCGGTCGCCTGGCAGGGTCGGGCCCGGAGTCAAGGCTCGTCCCCCACGTCGGCGCGGTGCAGTGGCCGGATCGGTGCGCGACGAGCCCGCGAGGAGCCCCTGAGCGGAGCCATGTCCGACCGGGAGAGCCTGGACGACCAGCCGCAAAGTAAGAACCGGCCCGAGTCTCCGGGCGCCGCGCGTCCGCGCGGCCGCCGTCCCTCCTCGCGCCCGGAGACGAGCGACATGTTCGCGCGTTGGCGCGACGGCGCCGTGGCGGCCGCGGAATCAGGGAACGTCTCCGGGGCCCGGCGGGCTCCCGGCGGGCTCCCGGCGGCTCCCGGACCGCGCGACCGCGGGGAAGGTCGCCGCCCGGAGGCCCCGATGGGCTTCTGTCAGACGTCGCGAGAGATTCCCTGCTTTTCGACGGGCCAGCTTTCAAGATGGCCGCCACCTCTCGTGTCGGCCAAGGCGACCCCCCCGCCGCGCGGACTCGCGACCCGCGCCGCCGGATCTCGTTCGAGTTTTTCGCTTTTCTTCTTTGAGGGGGGCGCCCCGGAGGTGGGGTTTTCGAATGCGGCCGGTTTTTTCGGCCGCCCAGGCCGGCCCGGTGGCCGCGGGGAGTCGTAGCGAGCGCCGACACGTTTCTAACCTCGTCGGGCGATCGCGCGGCTTCGGTGGCGCTCTCCGCGGACCGCGGCGCCGCGCCGAGTTAGAGATGCGGAACCGTCAGTGATGTAAGAATCGGGAGGTCCATCCGGCACGCGTGCAACGCTTCTACCCCGGGGAGGTGGCGCACGAGGCCCGGACGCAACCACGCGGATAGATGGAGTGCGGAGTCTGGCAACTCGGTAAACGTGTCGGGCGAGGTCTTATTTTCCGATCGAGGGACACGCGACTCGTTCCGCGGGATCGAGGATCGGTGCTCCGGAGTGTTTTTGCTCGGTGATTGGTTCCTTGTGGGATGATGTCCAAGAATTTCTGGATCTCCGTCGAAGCAGGGTATCGGGTTGGCTCCGAATGGAACGAACCTGCCCATCGAATGATCCTTAGGAATTCTTAGAGATCCAAATATAAATGTACTGGGAGTATTTCAAGGGTCCGTCATAGAAAACGTAGAAATTGAAAAATTTACTTTGACACTAATGCACGTATGGATTCTCCAGAGAGGTGGTCCGCGAGGCCCAAGCGCAGAACCACGGCTCGGGGGAACGTGGAGATCCAAACCGTCTTATTTTAGAGGGATCCCTAGAGTCCAACGTGTGCAAAGATTCGTCCAGTCAAGGGAAGGGGGAAGGATTTTTACTATCGAAAGAACGGGTCCTTGCCCGGCAACGAAGGGATGTAATTCATTTTGGGCATATGTCGTGTTTTTAATACAATGCATAGGCAGTACTTTCCCCGATGTCTCGTACTTGCTTCATATAAAAAATTTTCCACAATTTTTGGGCAATCCTTTTCGATAAATTCCAATTGAGATAAAAAAAACTAGGGATTCCTCGACGTGGCATGGTTTAAAAATATATTGCACGTTCTGCGGATACGCATAAGTAATGGTCTTTCCCGAACATTTGGTCTAATTTTCGTAATCATTTTTTCAGAGTATGGAAACCCTGGCGGCATGGAGACTGGGGGAGCTGATTTTGACTCCGGTGAGTACATGACGTCAAAACCCTTTCAAATAATATTTCTTTCAACGATACTCGAATACAGTGTTATGTAGAGGTACGAGCCAATGTTCTCAAGGTATTCCTAAATCCAAAACGCTACGTTTTAGGCAGGAAACGCGTGGTTAAATTCTCTTGTCACATATCGTGTAGTTAATCTTTCCTCGAATGTTCGTTATCGGAACGCTCGATCGAGCAATTATGTACTCCAACGTGCTCCACTCGGTCGGTCTTTCGGCACGGAAGAACTAATGGAACGGTCTCAAGACCCGTCAATAACTCCTCCCGCGCAAAGATCAAGAGGAAAGTACAGAAGTCCACGAAAGCCTTTCCATATCGACTCCAGGTGGACGGTACCTAACCTACAAAACTACTTGCACTCGACAACGAGGAAGCGCTCCAAGATAACTCGGCGTAATTTTCCTTCAGCCTGAGGGGTATTTGTAAAAAGCGAGAGGTACAGAACCGACTCGCTCGGACATCATCCTCGGTCGCAAAAGGCGAAAGAGCACGGAAACTCGCGAACCCGCGGCCCGCGGAGCGCGATAGGTGCGCCGCCTCGGCTCTCGAGCAGAGGGCGCCCTCGGCGGCGCGCAGTCAGCTGGCCGTGACGTCACCGGCGCGGTAGGGTCCCGTCACGTGGTGCCGGGGTTGGCGGACGGAGAGCGGTCGTCCTCATTGGCCGGCCTCCGGCTCGCCGTGATGTGCGCATTCCTGCGGCATGACGGCGGGCTCCATGAATGACCGCGGCGGCGGCGGCGGCACGTCACCGCTACGATTTCGCTTCTCGCGGAGGAGAGGACCTCGGGGTCGGAGACGGGATGGAGAGAGAAGCGGCGAGCGAGAGGGAGGCGCGCGGCGAGGGCTATACTCGGGCGTCGGTCCCCGGTACAGCCGGCCGGCTCCGCTCGGTCAGTCTGCCGCGGAGGTAACGCGGGCCGCGCCGCCCGGAGGTGCGTGCACCCGTCTCGTTCGCGACCGCGGCCGACTCGGTCCGAGAGAAGAAAGAGAGAGACGGAGGAGCGCCGACCGACCCGTAGACGTAACGTAAGCGGGCCTTTCTCCTCCCCTTTTCCGGGACGCTGGCGCCATAGGAGGGTGGTTTTTCGTGCTCGCGAATCCGAGTCTTTGGGATCGTCGGAAAGGAGAACCTCGAGTCGAGAACGCCCGCGACCAAGATCTCCTTCCGTAGGGTTGGCGCGGGGGAATGGTCGCGATCGTAAAGCCCGTTTCTCGAAGAAGACGATCGGGCGATGAAACGTCTCCACGGTCGTTTTCGATTCGACGCGGCACGAGTTACCGTTAGTCGAGGAGACGTCGTCCCGGCCCGGGCGGATCCGTGGAGACGATAAAAGGCGACTTTCCACAGAGTTCGGAGTTTCGGGTATCGAGCGAACCCGCGAGTAGGAGCCGGTGGAGGAGCCGACGGAGGAGCATGGGGGAGCTGCGAGAAAACGACCCGAAGACGGCCGCCGAGTCGAAAGCGGCGACCAACGGATGGGGCGACACCATGGGCAAGATCCAGTACTGGCATCCAGAAGGTAGCCCTCGAGAAATTCCTCGCGCATCCGGGGAGAGACGTAGCGGCGCGCTCTGGGCTCGGGACCGGTCCACGTGTCTCCGGAGTCGACGCGGAGGCTCTCTCGCGCCTACGCGCCCTTGTCGCGGAGATACCAGGGGACCGTCGTTTTGTCCGCTCTATCGACTGTCGGTACGTCGGTAAAATAGCGACGATCCTCTCGCGCGTCCTTTTCGCCAGGGTTGTGCGATGACGCGTCGTTCGAGGTTTTTTCATCCGTAAAATCCAAGTACCGTAAAAAACTACGTAAATTCCCTAAGGTATTTTACATACCCAACCGTGCTTCTCGCCCGGTCGCTGCTTCTCCGGAGTCCCGGGTCTCGCAAAAGTTCCGTTTTAATTTCCCTGGGCCGGATTCGAGAAAAGCCGAAAACTTCCCGTTGCAGGGGTACTCTTCGCTTTGGATTCGAAATCTCTCCTCTGCGGAGCCCGGCATGGGCGCATCGTGGGCCGGTCGGGTCGCAGGCGACCGCCTTCGGCCCTGTCCGCCGACGCTCGGGCGCGCTCGGTCGAGCTCGGCCGCGGTCGGCAACCCTCGTCGAGGCTAGAGCGTCCACGGAGAAGGGCGAGAATGCAGTTCGCATTGAGGTAGGTCGCGGTCCGCTCGTCCTCCGGTGCACCGGAGATCGATGTGCTTCTCAGTCGGGGCGGAGGAGCGGTTTTCCGGCGGGCGACGCGTCGGGCGTCGTCGCCGTCGGCGCGATCGCGGTACCGTAGATCTTTGTGATAAAGTCCGAGATGCCGCGCAAGGGCGAAGACGAGTCGACCGCTCCGCGGTCTACTTCGACGGGAAGAGTTAAGGCCACGACGAAGGGAAGGTAGATTCCGTGAAGGGGAAGAATGGGAAGACCGAAAGGTCCGAAGAAGGCGGAGTCGAGGAAGAGGAGAGCTTCGGGGAGCGAAGCCGGCCGGTAAAGTGGAGAGGTCGAGAGCCGACGCGGCACGCAAGGAGAGGATCTCGAGGAAGAGACATAGGAGATCGCCGAAAGACGGGGCGGGAGGGACCGTCGGTCGGGGAACTCGAGTTCCGGAATGCGATGCGTCCAAGCGGGGTCGAGGGAACCACCCGAAGGGGACATCCAGTGTGAGGAGTCTCGAGCGACGCGAAACGGAGGACCCCTTTGCGCTCCGGCTTCGTGACCGCGGCAACGGCCGCTCCAGTAGTTTGCAGGCTCTAGACTCGCCCCGGTTCCGGGAGTCCCGGGAGTCCCGGGAGATGTTCGCCCGGGGAGGCACTCGGAGGAAGGGTCCGGTCGACGGAGCCGAACGGTCGGCGGAGTCGCCGAGCGGGGCCCGGGGTCGATGAGCTCGCGTCCGGCTTCGGATGGGCCGGGTCACCGAGGCGGACGGTCACCTGGGGAACTGGCCGGAACGAGGTCCACCTGGGAGAGGAGGCGACCGGAAGGGGCGCGACCCCCCTCGGGGAGGAATCTAACGTTTCCCGGCGAGTGGCGGGGATTCTCGAGAGCGAGTAGGCGGAGAGTTGCCGGTGGAGGAGGAGAATGTACGGATACACGGACTATCGCGGCATCGACAGGATGTTCAGGAGCAGGATCTTTCAGGGCGACCTTAGCCCCGTGCCCATTCCCGGCAGCCTGCAACAGTCCAGTACGTAACGTTATTTCCGGAGTCCCCCTTGCGTGCCTTCCGGTCTCTTTGAGGCATCGATCTCGATTTGGCTCGTTCTTTGCGGCATTACGCTTGCGTCTCCGTCGTTTCCGAGACGCGACCGCCACCGGGAGATTCCCTCGACTCCCGCAGGAATCGAGGGAGGAGCCCCCGCCGATCGAATGCCGTTTGCCCTGTCGACGGACCGCGGCGTTAGGAAAGAGACGGAAGAAACGTCGCTTTTCTATCGGGCCCTCGTTAGTCGGAAAGGGACGAGTCGTTCGCAGAAAAAGAGCGAGGAGGAGCGGATCGTCTCGCGTCGGGGACCAAGGGAGGAAAGACGTTGGCCTAGGTCGGGACCCGGTGGGTGGTAGCGGGGTTCGGAGGGGTCGTCGACCCCGGTGCAGCTGTTATTGATCGCAACGAGGGGCGGCCGAGGGTGGCCGAGGGTGGCCGAGGGTGGCCGAGGGTGGCCGAGGACCGCCGAGAGTTGTCCCTGTCCTACCCCAAAAAGGGTCGGCAACCTTGCCCGAGTCTTGGCGACCCGAGATCGTCCGAGCCAGAAACCGTCCCGTCCCGTGTCTTACACGAACGCGATGGCGACGCCTGGGCGAATCGCAGATGCGCCTGGTTTCAATTAGTTTTCCCATTTTCAAGATTAAGTCGGTCGAAATCATGGTTAACCCGTAGCGGGGATGGACTCCTCTCGAGAGGAATTTATCTCATCCGGAGAACTTTGGCTCAAGAACGAGGACGTAGACGTTACGTCGGACCCGACGGGCGTTTCGTCAATGGAACCGAAAGAACGAAGCGATCATTTCTCTTTGACTTGCAGGTCAGCAGGGTCAGCAGAGCGAGCAGGAGCTAGCGACGAAGATGCTACAGATACAGAGCAAGAGATTCTACCTTGACGTCAAACAAAACAGACGCGGGAGATTCATCAAAGTCGCCGAGGTAAGCGCTCGGTTAAATTTAACGCGACTCGTGCATCTTCGGCTAGCACGGTGAAAATCCCTAGCTCATTGCCGTTTTCAATCGAGATTTAACTTGAACAGATCGGAGCGGACGGCAGGAGGAGTCAAATTTTTCTGGCGCTTAGCACGGCATCAGAGTTTCGGGGCCATCTCTCGACGTTCAGCGATTT
This sequence comes from Orussus abietinus, assembly GCF_000612105.2. Taxonomy (NCBI): domain Eukaryota; kingdom Metazoa; phylum Arthropoda; class Insecta; order Hymenoptera; family Orussidae; genus Orussus; species Orussus abietinus. Next base: position 1,136,802 of record NW_019395989.1, read on the forward strand.
CTACGCATCTTTAGGTTGGTGACCCTCCTTGTTTCTATCGGATCTAGAACATCCGAAGAAGAAATTGCGTTGCGCTAAGTTCGCGCGTAAAGTTTGCCAAATATCCACAGAGTATAAATTCGATGTCAAAGGGGCAAGGGTCCGAGGGAACTCGTTCGTCGAATGTAGTTACCGTTGGTACAGTGTTGCAAAAAGATCTTAAAAAGCCCAGCGACCATTTAGAATACGTTGTCGAGTAATCTCGCCGTGACGATCGGGTCAAATTGGGCCGTCGTTTAAACGTCGATCGTCAACAGGTCCCCCCAATCCTGACAACGTGCCGGACGATGGGAAACTGAAGTCGGAAATGATGATGAAGGACAACAGGCGGTACTATCTGGACCTCAAGGAAAATTCTCGTGGGCGTTTCCTGCGGGTGAGTCACCCTGTATGTACCGACCATTCAAGTATACCACTTTTTCTATGGTAGATGTATTACGTAGAAGAGAGGATTAGATGTATCCGCTATCGAAACGGCAAAAGCCGAGAACGCGAGACCGCAGCCGGCATTTCGTGCAAGATTTCCGGTGCCTCGGGGAAAAGAAGAAAAACGAAGGACCTCGTCATTTTCTTAGGTCAAGGCATGCGCGAAAACCGTGGAGCACCGACCATTCGTTGAGAAAGTCCAGGGGCGTTCCGATGCCGATTTATAGATATTAATAGTTGTCATTCGTAAGCCACGACTAGAAACGGCAACGAGCAGCGATCGAACGGTGTCCCGGAAGCGTGAGTCACCGAAGAAACCGTAGTCGCATGAATGGACTGGAGATTCATTCGAGATAAGGAACACCCGCGTCGGTCCGACGGGGGTGACGCGTTTTTCTAGCCTGTAAGCCCCGCGAATGAATCATAAGTTGTCGAGTTTGAGGCCGATCCGCGTCACTTTCGCGAGTCCTCTCGTTCGGCTCTCCTCAGATTTTCATGCTTAGAAATGTTCTCGCAGCGGATAGTACGACCGGTTAAAAAGTAGCTTTTCGCTCGGGGACGTAACATGTCGCGGATGGCGGTGCGGAGGAGAGAGAGTGAGAGAGGTGACGCGGACCCGTTGTACGTTTCCAGGTCTCGCAAACGATAACCCGAGGAGGGCCCAGATCGCAGATCGCGATACCGGCCCAGGGCATGATCGAGTTCCGCGACGCCCTGACCGACCTCCTCGAAGAGTTCGGCACCGACGATGGCGGCTTCAAGGGCGACCTACCCGAAGGGCGCTACATGCGAGTCGACAACAAGAACTTCTACTTCGACATCGGGCAGAACAACCGCGGCATCTACATGAGAATTTCGGAGGTAGGTGCCGGGGCTGCCCGGGTCCCGCGGGACGCGCTCGGTAACTGACGACCGCTCGTCGCCGTTTCAGGTGAAGACGAACTTCAGGACGGCCATCACCGTGCCGGAGAAGTCCTGGGCGCGGTTCCGCGACATCTTCGCGGACTACTGCGACAAGATGAAGGAGGGCGGTGCCGGCGGGGTCGGGATCGGGAGCGGAATCGGGAGCGGAATCGGGAGCGGAATCGGGAGCGGAATCGGGAGCGGGATGGGGAGCGGGAGTGGGAGCGGCAGCGGGAGCGGGAGCGGCGCCGGCCAGCCGGGCGGCGTCCTCGCCGACGGGAAGGGCTCGGTGGTGGCGCAGGTACCGTCGCCGTCCTCGACCTCGCAGCAGCCTAACCCCAACCCGAACCTAGACTCTCCTCTAATCAAGTGAAAAAGGCTTTAACTTAACTCGAACATTGGAATTCTAACCGTAACTCGTTTTCAAGTCGTTAAGCGAACTAAAGGAACTCGTCGGAGTCTATGCCATCGCCGTCGCCGTCTCCATCGACGGGGCCACCGGAGGCCTCGTCGGGCCGGCAGCTGATCGGGCCCGGGGCCCGCCGAGGCCTCGCGCCCGTCCTCGGGCCCGACCGGAGCCCGACCGGAGCCCGACCGGAGCCCGACCGGAGCCCGACCGGAGCCCGACCGGGGCCCGACCGAGGACGATAGATGCATATACGCGGATGCTCGCATGTCTGCACATTTGCGTTTCGACGTACCGATGTATCCGTGAGTGTGTATATATTTATACGTATATATACATATCGGGGTATGTATGCATGTATCGTTCGGGTCGACCCACGAGGAGGGATGGCCGCGAGCTTCGACCGACGTCGAATAGACGAATGTAGCGAGTTTCCACACCGACTAACGTTCGAAGTACCACCGTTCACTTCCCGGGGTATATAGATATATGTATATTATNAGGGAGGGAGGGATGGGGGATTAAAGGGGGGGAGAAAGGGAGATAGGATATTCGGACGCGTGTATTCGCCGGAGCGATGCGAGAAATCCGACGCTCGGGGGCGTTCGTACCTACGTGCGAGCGCGGTACGTGGTCGGACGCCGTCGTCGTTCGACGCGACCACGCGAGGGCGTCGCGCGCGCTGCACCAGCCAAGAGGATTCCGTGCCGAAACTACCCCCGCAATATTTTCACTCCGTCAGTCCGTTATCGGAAAGCGTTTCCTATTCCTCGAGGGAAGGATCGCCACCTTTGCCCCGTTTCTCTTCCCCGATTTTCTTCGACCGGGCGTTCGCGTTCGCGTCCGGCTCCTCGATTCCTGGCGAATCGTGAGATTTTCGAATCAAACCCGCAGCGCGAGACAGGATATTTCCATTACGATCAAAGCCGATATTGCGTTTTCACGCGTTAAAAGTCGGGGGAAAGTTCCGACTAAATCGATAACGACAGATTGCCAAGATGGCGGACCTTTCGACAGGGAGGAGGAGAGAAACGTCCAGAAAAAGGTAGCACGACCTCGATGTTGGTTCTCGCGAAGACGCCCTTTGGGAGCGGGCGGTAACGCGTTCTGGGAGATCGGCGAGAATAAACGCAACGAGAAGAAGGTCGGTTCCTTATGGAAACGAAGACAGAGTTCGGAATCGAAGATGCACAATGGACGCGAGAGAAGAGGTGAGCGGAGGGGCTGAAAGTAAATTGCGCAAGAGTGCAAGTCGAAGCGACATAGTGCCCGGATGGGCGAATCGCAAGGTGAGATCGGTGCTCGCGTATTAGAAAACCCGAAAGTGCGTCGCAAGTGCGTCGAAAGTGCGTCGAAAGTGCGTCGAGAGTGCGTCGAGAGTGCGTCGAAAGTGCCGAAAAACGGACGTCGGACTGGAAGAAGAGGAGGGAACTCGGGTCGCCGTGCAGACGTAACATCGAAGGGAACGAACGGCTCCGAAATAACGGAGGGACGTAGCTTTCCATATCAGAGCCTCGGAAGGAGAAGCGAGGAATCGTGGAAGCCGAGGTGGGAGGCGTCGCGTTTCCTCGCGATCTGCCATTCGGCCCGGTGTAGGGATACCATGCGCTCGTTTAAACGAACCGAACGACACACGCGTCTCTATTAAAATAATAACGAAACAAAAAAAAATAATATATAAACCCTAGGAGGAAGAGATCGCTAGCCGGATACGAATCTATATAATATGTATAGTATATAACGTTAATTATGTTACGTTTCGTTCGACCGAATCGTGCGGCCGTGGATGGCGATGCGCGGGCGTGCTCGCCCCTCCGAGCCCGCGTCCGACCACCGACGAGAACACCGAGCCAGTCGGCAAGACCGAGCGACAGAGGGCGGATGGGAGTGCGTCCGTGCGAGACGGCGGGAGGAGGACGCGACACCGACAGTGATGGTTCTTTTTGTTTTTTTTCAAAGCGTCAATATTACCGACATACCTGGTCAACGGTCGCTGGAAGTATTGCAGGTATTGCATATTTTCTTTTTTTTGCCGCGTTTCACCGGAGGGTTCCTTTCGGCGGAACGAATGGGAACGATCGAGACGATAGGACGAGGAGAAGCGCGCCATCAAACGGCACGATTAGATAGGGATCATTTTTCGCGGGGGAAGCCGAACGAGGACAGCGAGCGAATCGGTGCGCATGAAAAACGAGAGAGAGACGTATAACTGCCTGGACGTAAAAAACGAGTCCAACTCCCACTTACGATTTGACGCGGCGCGAAACGGTGTGAGCGCGTACCTAAATTGCGTTACGTCCCAAGCGATGACCGACTTCTAACACAATTGCATATTAGGTATGTATTATACGAATGCATATTAGGTATTTATATAGAATCTATATAACTGTATAATTGTAACGAAATGCCAATGCCCGCGAGCCCAGACGGCCGTCGAAGTCCCCCTCGAGAGCGACCCCGACAGTCGCCTGGGCCCCGATCTCCGCGGGTACGGAAAGGGATAGACGAAATGACGAACGACTTGGAACGGGAGAATCGAGCCTCGCGCGCCAGGGCCAGGAGACCAAGGGACGTCGCGTCTCTCGACCGTGGCTCGAGGGGTATTCGCGGTGACGGTTAAGACAGAAGTCCAGGTTCGAGTAGCATGTCGCGGGCGAGGTACGCAGGGGCCTGACCCCGGAGACGAAACAACGGACGAGCAACGAGAGTGGGGGAGAGAGGAAAGGAGGAAGTCCTTGTTATGCTTTCATTTTGCAACGCCGTGCCGATTATCGTCGACCGATTACGGGACGGACTCGAGATCGTCGCCCGAGGACGGCCCGCGAACGGCTCGCCTCCTCCCACGGATCGGCTCCTCGAAGGATCGCGACCGTTTTCGTCCGGCCACCTTTAAAATGACGAGTACTTTCGCAAATTCCTGAGTCGAGAACTCCCAGCCCTTCCGACGAGCCTTCCCGCTCGAAGCGACAAACGACGCCTCGTCATTTCGCGCCGATGCAAAGTCAGGAATCATTCGGTAAACGAGGAGGAAGGGCCAGGGGGAGTAGAGAAAAAAACAGTAAAGGAAGAATAGATAGAGAAAAAAATAGCGTCAGGGAGAAAGTCGAGCGGTATAAAATATAACCGATCGTGGATGACGCGCGCGTGTCGACCAGTTCTTCGCTCGCGGGACGCGTTTCTCGAGGGGACAAATTTCTATATAATATAAGAAAATTGAAAAAACAAACATATATATATATATATATATGAGCGTTGACGCCTAGCGTTCGTATCCCGCTTTAAATTGTAGATAATATCCAGACGGCGCCCCTCAACGTTACGTTGAAATCTTTGGTCCCGGTCGTAATTTCTCGGTACTCTTGTTCTTTTCGTCCAAATCCAACGACTTTCGGCTGGTCTGAATGCAGCTTGGGTCACGTAGAATGAGTCAACGGTAGAACGCGAGAGAGCGTGGGAGGGAGCGATCCGTGCGGATTCCGGAATGAGCCTCGCTTCTTTCTTAGGACGAGAAGCTACGAGAACCGACCACGTTCTTGATACGTAATGCGTGTTGCGTACACGCGAGGGAGCGAAACTGTTAAAAATGTTTGCGCAACCTGTCGGGAGGGGTCTTTGTAAACGCTACGTGCATTTATATGTATTTAAGATATATTCATACTCGTATATATCTTAGCTCGGTGAGTAAAATCGCCGAAATAGTTGGAGGGCCCGATGGATATCTCGGAGGCTGTATAAGTATAGATTAGGGATTTGTTTGTTCGTTGTGTATTGGTTTAAGGTCGCGGTTTGTTTTTTTTTTTTTTGGCAATGGTTATCGCTTAGTTGAAATTTTTGCGAAGGAGGAAACACTGGGTAAAGGAGGTTTTGCGCGAGCTTTTTTAACAGGAATTCCGCATCTGTCGCCATTTGCTGGTTTTAGGTCGATTTAACGCTCGGTTGGAAGACCGTTTGACGGGGATGCTTAAAGGGGTGGCTATGCAGGTATAAGAGAAACACGTAATTATGTTCGTCGAGCAGAATGGAGATATTAAATATGACCTTTTCTCAATGAATGTGTTTATCCTGTAATTCGGAAGTCCAAGCCTTGATCCGAACGCGGTTAATGAAAATTGTTAGAAATCGACACTTTGACGACGCCGCCTCTTTCGACTCCCTCGAATGTCCATCGGGGATTCGTTCCCGTGAATTCCGTAGACTCGGTGGGGTTCCGTCGGTAATGTGTCAAATTGTACGGTCGGTTCTTGAGCGAACAGGACATGCGGCGAGCACGGCGTTGAAACGGTTAAGTTGGACGTTTCGTACATCCGACGTCTATTTCTAGATAGCCCGACAATATTTTTAATTACTCCATCGTCTATATGTACGAGTTAGACCCATTAATTACGTTTGAAAGAAATTATTCGTTAACGCTTGTCGTTTTTTATTTTTTCGTTCGAGAAAATGATTTTCTGGACGAGATCTCGTTTCGTTGAACGATCCGTCGCCCGGTTAAAAAGCTCTTGATCGTTCCGTCGACGAAACGACGGGAAATTTCTAGAGCATCTTAATCGCACGTTTCTAAACGTTTGAGATGTTTTCCTTGAAATTATTCATTTGTATAATTCGTCGCATGGTACAACAACCCTTCGTTACCGCCTGATCTCCTCGCGTAACGCATACGTAGACGGCCAGGGCGTGACTCGTTTATTTCCAACGACGCCACGTCGAAGGTAGTGCACGGTACAATCTCGCTGGGATGTTTGAAATCGGAACGAAGGGAAAACGTGAATTCGACCGCGCGTAGGTAATTTCGGGTCATTCGAACGAAAGTTGCGGGCGAGAGGGTGACAAGGGAGGGAGAGAGAGAGAGAGAGAGAGAACGTTTTCGATAGGGAATGTGAAGAAATGAGAATCGTTCGTTGGCGTGGGTGGTCTGACATTGTGATCTATACAAATTAAAATTGACAAAGAATCATGAAGTAGTAGATATTTAAGGTGTACACACGGTGTTGTATACACGGACGTGCACTCGCAAAGACGCGCGATCGATCGATGTATCGACATCGTTTCCTGCTACGCGAGGGAGGAATGGCCAAATAACCGTTGCGGTAGATCCGACGAAGATCCGCGTTAACATCGGCCAATTCCGAACGTCGTACGCGCGTTATCGTTTGCAATTATTTCCGCCGTACGTCAGCAACGCCGAATTACTCGTGCGCCACGAGATGCGATTTTTCCGCATTATTCTCGCCCACCTTGGAAGACCACCGTCCACTTGGTGCGACGCCAGTGGCAAGGGAAAAAATTTCAAACATAGGATTAAATAAGAAATTGGGCGTAAAAATGAAGCGAACTCGGCGAAGCAGAACGCGGCGGATTTCGCGGGAACGCGAGCGAGAGAGCATAGTAGCTATCGACACATCCTGTGAAATACCGGATAGCCACGGACCACACACACACACACACACGCGCGCGCGCGCGCGCGCTCCTGCCACGCAGCGAGTCCTTAGACAGCTTTAAGATAATAATTATAAATTATTATTAATAATTATTAAATAATAACGATAAACTTTCTATATGTTGAATCGTGTCTAGCAAAAGAAAGCACTATCGAAGTAACGATTTAATCGTCGCGTTCGTACACCACACCGTACAAAATCGACGGACATCCTCGTGCGCATGCACGACGACGCGGTTCGACCCCGTCTCTATGACCACTGGTGGTCCCTCGAGTTATCAGTTACGGTGTCCGAAGGGGAACGCTCGGGTGTTTCGTTGGCCGGTCCTCCGTCGAATCCATCCGTAGCCGTGCCTTGCACGAGCACGCGTTTCGCGAGAGTCGGGGGAAATGCCGAAAGAAGGAGGGAAAGACGACCCATTTTCGTGGAGATCCTTGCACCGGTAGTTTGGCTCGCGCCGTTATTGCCGCTGCGATTATTATCATTATCATCATTATTATCATTACTACTACTATTACTATTATTGCTGCTGCCGATACCGCTGCTGCTGCTGCTGCTGCTACCGCTGCTGCTGTTGTCGTCGCTGTTGCAATTTCTACTACTATTACTTCTACGTTACGGTTATTATAACTATTATTATCGTTATTATTATTATTATTATTCGCCAGCAGTCCCGTTTCGTTGGACCGACCACGCAGCAGGTTTCCGGGGAACGTTCACGTTTTATTCAAATGCGGAATTTGCGTTCGACTATATCGATGTAAAATTTGTCAACGTGAAATCTCTCCATGTCGCACGGTCCAACGGCGTACGTTTCGGGGTTAGGCTCGAGAGGAAAAGAGGCAACGGTATCGGAGACGCGACCCGTCGCCATTTTCGAACTCGTTCGACCGATAGGGAATGGCGGATCGTTGTATCTCGATCGAGACTAGAGTTCCGGTTATGGACGCAAAGGTCTCGACGAAGAAAAAGCGAAGGGTAGAGAATCGTTGCAGAAGATTTTCGATATCGAATCCGCGCCTGCCCCGAGAAAACGATTGCGTCGTTCGGATGTAAGTACGGCATGGTTTTCAAATGTAAAACGAATCCTTCAACCCTTTCGGTCCTCCGTGCGGTTCAGATCTCAAATGATTCGTACAAGGAAAAGGAGAGTTCTTTTTCCACAGTTTCAGCAATTTGGAGAGATTTTCCATCGTTTCTCGTCACCTATGGCCTGAAAGGGTTAGCGATCGTTTAACGAGCACGCGAGGTTGCGCGATGTCTTGCACTTATTTCTTTTAAGAGTGACGTCATTTAAGGTTTGCCAGCAATTTTGCGCTCTCTCGCGCTCGACTCGTCAAATATCGACGGTAGCTCATAAGGAGGACACTAGACAAATTGTTAAACGCTTTTTTTTAATACCCTGCCATTGTTTATTCTATCCTTTATATCGTTAATATATTGTCGCGTTGAGGATATAGTTAACCGATTATTTAATGTTATTCCCAAGTCAACGTTTACGCCACGATGAACGAAGGATTGCGGTCATTGGAAACACACGCACACACATACACACGGACACGTCAGTTTTATTTTTCAATCGTTTACGATATAATTTTAAAGGTCGACACAGCGAGCCTACCTTTACGAGTCATATTAATCTTTGTAATAATAATATAACGCGCGGACGACACCTGCACACCCATTACGTGTTAGATGACAATCTGTAAAGAAATTCTCGTTACGTCCTTTACTTAAATACATCGACGTTTATCGATGACATCGTTTAATGCGATTGTTGGAATCGCGGCAATTTCTCCAGTGTCCTCCGCGGCGGAAATCCCTTTGAAGCATTGGCGGTCCGTAGTCGCGTCGTTTCCGAAGCGGTAGGAGGGACGGGTTTGTGCCGGAATCTGAGGTGAGGAGAGAAAGCGAAAATGATAATAATAGAAATAGTGTGTGTGTGTGTGTGTGTTCATAACGGAGAGGCAGGGGAAATGGCGACAAGTGGTGTTATATATATAGAGAGAGACTTAGATAGTTAAACGAAAGAAAATGAAAAGAACGCGGAAAGAAATCTCGAAGCAAGTATCGTTGTCGCGCTTTGTTCCGTTTGAGGAAAAAAAAAAATTCGTCATCGCAGAAGTATAACGCGTCGAAAAAGAGCGAATGCGAGAGAGAGGGAGAGAGAATGAGACGCTAACTGAGCGAAAGACGAAAAGATATACGCAAGATTAAGAGGAAATATAAAAGAAACAGGTAACGAACGAGATCCAAGGAAAAATTAGATCGATCGCCTCGATGTTAAATGTAACAGTTTTACAAGGTAACAGAGCATTTCGTTTTCTAAGATTTTCTACCGTTCTACGTGCTTTCCACCTGGCTTCTCGTAGGGCGAGCGATCTCCCGTGACTCCTCTTTGCTTCCTTCGAGATGCAATAAATCAGTGACTCTTCCTTTCCATATCGGAACTACCGTTCGAGGCATCGTCGGGTCACCGTGACGCGCGAGGCCCTGCCCGATTTTCCTTACCGCTTTATCAGTCGTCTCCGGTCGATTTAAACAACAATTTCTCCTAGATCTCATTCTTCGGGAAGGTTACTTCAAAGGTCGGCGGCATTTCCTTCCGCAAGTCGACGAGCGAGCCACCGTCGCGTTCATTCGATTAACTGTATCCCATTGCGGAAATCATTGAAATCGCGCTCTGCACTTGGCGCGATTTAATAAAGATGTTTCTCTTTGGTATCGGCTCGCGTCTTGTTTCTATTGTTTTGCTCCAAAACTGTAGTGCTACTATTTTTAACGTCACAAAGAGATATCAAAATATATTTAAGATATAATCTCGGGTACGTTGGTCTTCTAGAAATAGAAAAGTCGCAACGACTCTCGGCGCATCGTTCACTGAATCAATTCATGTTGCCGAAGGTGCTCCGTTACATGACGTAGCCAGGATGGATAATGCGATAAAAGAATCATTACGTCGTTTGAGTTCTTCAGGAAGATCTTCTTCAGCTCGTGTAGCGTGTACCGTCTCGAATTGATCGAATGTTTCTCTGGCTCTATTTGCAGTAATATAACATAAGTTTGCAAACTCTTTGGATAAAGATCCAGAATATTCTTGTAACTAATTTTGCAGTGGGACCTTACCAACTCTATAACGCATTGAATAATGTGCAATACTAGATCTTTAAACTTGAGTTGTTCGAGTATTTCCTTCATATAGCTACAAGCTATTTGAAATAACAGGGGGAATTTTGTCATGATCTGGGCTAGCTTATCGAGGGATCGTACCGCATCGACCAAAACCTGGTGTTTGTTACTTGTGTACGACTTTGAACATATCGATATGAAAGTTTCAAGTAGAGGTGTTTCGATGAGTTTTATCCTCTGTGAGATATATATTTTCTCATTTGTAGATGAACTCGATTTAAAATACTGGTTTTCATTGACGATCGAACATAGAAAATGGTCCCCCTCTTCTGTAGGTTCCAGAGCGATAAGTCTGTTTACTACTTTTTCAAAATATGCCCCTAAATTGGGAAGTTTTGGAATCAAACAATGGATCGTACGAGCCAGAAGCAAGAGGGTCCTTGGAGAGGTTGCAGCATCCAAAATATCTTTATCCAGATATTTCTCCAAAACAATATTGACGAATTTCAATGTCTTACCTCCATCCTGGAATGTTCGCAATGGTACAAGAGAAGAAATACCTTGACTCCATTCCCGAACGACACCCTAAGAAATGTTAAATTTATTTCTATACAGCATTAGAATTTCAATACATATCATGGTTATTTGAGGGTATGAATTATCCAAACAATAATAAAAAGCACATACGATGATTTGAGTTCTGACAGAGTATCGCTGATATGCTTCGATCGATACCTTTTGGCAAAGTAACTCTGTCAATGAATTATTCAATGCTTTCAATATAATTTCACTTGTTGGCGAGAATTCTTCCTCCTTCAGCATTCGTCTCCATTCATTGGTTTCTTCTATTTCTTTCCTACTGTCCTCACAAGTTAATAATACCATACTTAGAATTTTGAAATTCATTTTACTACATTCCTGCAGTTTCAAATCAAAGGTTATGGACACATAAGAGATCTAGATATAACTGAAATGTAAAAATCTATGATAATAATAATGTCAATTGGAGTATGTAAAAGGAACACAACAAAGACTTCATACAAAATTATTCTAATTCCGTTTGACCGATCAGTTTTAAGGTCAGTAGCGTTTACACAGAGATGAGCTGTGAGATTGCTGGAGATAGCTCACGGGTAGGGTTGGGCAGGGTGGGGCAAGGTTCCGTGATCGTATCTTGTGCAGCCCTCTGGTCTCGTACGTTAGCTTTTACCGTTTTTAACCCTCAAGTGCGGCGCATCGAATTTCTGGTAGGGGTTCGCGCACTTGGAGGCAAAAAACCGTGAAAGCTAACGTACGAAACCAGAGGGCAGCACAGGATGCGATCGTTTGGGGATTGTCGAATATATTTCACCACTTTATCTCTAGTTATTGCTTTATTATCACAGAAAAAGGAGCGGATTTCCACGAGCGCTCTAGAATTGGTCACATAGTTTTCTCCTCGATTTTCAACCGTTTCTAAAACATTTTACGACGTTGTCGCCTTTTCGTTCGAGGTAAGTACAGTAATGCGCACGTGGGTAACGCAGTTTGCCCCGTCCTGAACGCATCACGCTCGTCGCGCGCAACGCCCCTGGTGGTCGATGGCCGGACTTTGTCTCGGGCCCGCCACAATCGCACGATCCTGCCGAGTGATGAGTTGGGAGAGACTGGATAGAGTGCCCGTAGAGTCGCGTAGAGTCCCGTAGAGTCACGTAGAGTCCCGTAGAGTCCCGTTGTGTCCCGTAGAGTCCCGTAGAGTCCCGTAGTGTCCCGTAGAGTCACGTAGAGTCCCGTAGAGTCCCGTAGAGTCCCGTAGAGTCCCGTAAAGTGCCCTTAGAGTCCCATAGAGTGCCGTAGAGTCCCGTAGAGTCCCGTAGAGTCCCGTAGAGTCCCGTAGAGTCCCGTAAGTCCCGTAG